>NC_140236.1:34193306-34368306 GCF_949987555.1 Borostomias antarcticus
TCTTATTTTTGTTCCTTTAGCTTTTGTATTTTTAAATTCTGCTTATTTTATTTTTTATTTTTTTTGCGATTCAATTGGGTGTCAAAGCCGAGTCGTTTCACATCCTTTAGCTTTCAGGGAAGAGGATGGAGAATGAGATGTGCTCACACAACCTAGCATCGTCTGACAAGCACTTTTAGTATGATCATTTTATTCGCAGTCATGAGTTTCATGAAGGACACAAATTAGCTCTATGTATCTACTTATTCTCAATATGAATTGTTTATAATACAAATGAGTCTGACAAATGAACATCTCAATATTTTGGAATTTTGGACTGATAAAGCTTTTTGTTTTCCAGAAAGATAAATATAGTGAGGTTCAGAGACATGTCAAGGATGGCATACGATCAGACACCAAGCATGTATTAAATTAAATAGCAAAGTGTGTGTGTGTGTGTGTGTGTGTGTGTGTGTGTGTGTGTGTGTGTGTGTGTGTGTGTGTGTGTGTGTGTGTGTGTGTGTGTGTGTGTGTGTGTTTGAGAGAGAGAGAGTGTGAGAGAACGAGTGAAAGTGAGGGAAAGCATGCACATTTGTTCAGATAAATTACTGGTCTGGCTATAAGAGAAAGGTTATGAAAAACGTAGCTTTCTCTGTGGTAGATATATATACAGCTTTCACCTGGTGGCTACAGTCCTATATAGTCCTCCAATAGCAACCCACAGTCCCATCACAGCCGCATGCTGTCTTATGGTTTCTTTCTGGAAGACGAGATCATTTCCATGTAGTCAAGCTCCCCCAAAATGGTCAATTTACATCAATCATGAACTTAATGACATGAGGCCACTCGTTCGGAAACTTTTGATTTTACCTTTATTTAGTTAGGGGAGCCCATAGAATTGAAATGAATACACGAGTGCTCTGTGTAAGGGTGAGGCATTTAGCTACATCAAAATCTCAAATATTTTCAGTTTTATTATATTGAAAACAACAGTGTTTGCATTGGTGCATTGTCCAAATTGTTGAAAATGCATTAATATGTTGCTTCAATAAGGTTCCAACTTCCATACTGTTGCTACAATAGGCCTTGGTTCCAACTCAAGGGAATGAAACTGCATTATTCCCCAAAAGGCAAAAATAAGATATTCAGTCATTACATTCCAAAAAAACACACAATAAATCTCTTCACTGTTACAATTATATCTCTTTTTTTATTTTGAAGTAAACAATGGATGTTTTTCAGATATTAATCAATGTTTTTGCAGTGCAGTGTGGGTATTTCCGAATGCTCTCCCTCAGTTGTTAGTGTGGCTTCTTTCCCCTGTTATGAGTGCTTGAAGCAGGTTTTTATTTTGATTTCCCTCCATTTTGGAGCCAAACTCCAGGCTCTGCTGAAGCTCCTGTTTTCATTGTCTTGTGATTTTCTTCATTGGGTTGGACAAGCTACACTAGCAGCCTGATGTTTAGCTACTGACAGGTTTACTATTTAACCATGGGTCCACGTGTCATCATTCGATTACTAACATCCAGAATAAAACGATCAATCTGTTTTGAAACGTATGGTTTGGCATGATGTGTAAGGAGTCGGTGCTTGTCCATGTTCGCATGGCAGTTATGTCATGAGATACAGATCCAGCATTGCTTACAGACTCCATACATAATGTTGCCTGCCTTGATTTCAGGCTAGCCGTCGTGACACTTATGTCATCAGTCGAGGGTGTTAGACTGAAGCGTGGGCAGAGACACACTGCCTTCCATAACCGCTCAGAGGCTGCACACTGAGGCAAGCCGAGCCTGTTATGTTATAGCCTACTAACATTGCTGGATCCAAACCTATGCAAGAAATCTTATAGTATCGATGAGTGCCAGAGAATACTGATCCTGCTAAATTCACGAGGGCCAAAGTGTTGAACCTCCCATTACATTTTCCTCAGTTTGTAGAAGTATGCCTTTTTATTTCAGATGTACTGTAACAGCTAACAGCTAGCCAAATACTTTCCCAAATAATCTAACCGTTGGTTGGCATTCAATATACAATTTTAGGGAGAGGATTTCCAAAAATGTTAGCATTGCTAATTAGCCTACTAATGTGGCAGCAGATGTTATTGGACATGTTTCTTCATGGCCAGTCGTTTGGCTGATGTGTTTATACACCATCACTGACATGCACAATTTTAGAGGACCCTTTTTTGGCTTCAAGGCACCGAACGCTGACCTATAGTGAAAGATTCCGCCTGTAGCTTAACGTGTTGTGCAGCGTTGCATATTTCCCAGAACCCCCCTCGTGGGCCTGGCTGGTTGCTGAGCCACATTTTCAGAAGACAGATGTGAATAAAAATCAGACTCATGTAAATATAAGGAAGTGATCCGAGTTTGCATCTACAGCAGCACAGAAGAATATCTCCCCAGGATGTAGTCATTAGCGAGCAGATATAAGTTGTCCTTGGCTGGTCACTGACATGATCAGATATGTCCCCATCCATTTAATAGACTAGAACTGAACGCCTCTGCGTCTGGACAACCTGTCTCAAGGTCCCGTTGAGCACCCAACATCCTGGCCCCTCCCTCTCAATGGAGCTCAGTGCTGCAGCATTGGAGGCTTGTCGTCCCGGGCAACCAACTGTGCTGCTCATGACTCTTGCTCGGTCACGCTCCCCGTTGGTAATTATTAATACTTTACATCGCAAGTTCCAACTGTTAATACACAAAACCCAAATGGCCTTGTAGTCTGGTCAAGACCAGACATCTCTCTTTTGAAAGTGTATGTATAAATATGTCCATGTAGAAACTGTCTGTCTCTCTCTCGCCCTGGTGTGTAGATTCGTAGGTATTCCTCTGTCCCTGTGTATGTATGCTCTCATCTTGGTAGCAGTGAGCAGTCACTGCCAGTCTCATAGCTGTCTTAGTTGTGAAGGTCTGCTTTCTTACAAACTGGAAAGGGTTTGAAATGAGAACAATAAAATGTGTGGTCAGTGGAAGGCCTCCCGGTGTGTTCCTGTCTGCTTTCTCTCCTCCTTTTGGAAAATGCTGGTTAGCGGCTAAGAGCAGAAGCACAGAGGAGTGTGTCTGTGGGTCTATACAGTATGCATACAGTACATGCAAATATTTGTCAACATTGTGTGTGTGTGTGTGTGTGTGTGTGTGTGTGTGTAGCGGATTCAAATAATGCATTTCAAAACGTGTCTGTGAGAAGAGAGTGCGACCCAGCATTGTGTGTTTGTACACAACCATCGTTTGTGTTTATCTCTCAGTCCGGGTCAGTAATGATGCTCACATGGCCGGTGGACAGGGTCCCAGTACCAGCCACAAAGCTGTTTTCACAGAGCTAATCTAGGACCTGCTCACCTATTGTGGAGGCCAACAGTGTGTGTTTGTGTGTGTGTGTTCAGGGGGGTATGCTCGGCTTTTGTTCGCGGCTTTCTAGTGGTCAGCAGCAT
Source organism: Borostomias antarcticus (assembly GCF_949987555.1). Lineage (NCBI taxonomy): Eukaryota > Metazoa > Chordata > Actinopteri > Stomiiformes > Stomiidae > Borostomias > Borostomias antarcticus. The sequence goes on from NC_140236.1 coordinate 34,196,722, forward strand.
TCCACAGCGTGATTCTCCTGCTCTCAGCAACACTAGCCTGACAAAAAACAGCCAGCTCACACCACCCAGAGGCCTTTGTCTCCTGAAGCCCCCCACACACACACACACACACACACACACACACACCTCCACCCCATCATCACACACCTCTATACGACCAGCTTTGATTGACAGCAATGGTGGTGGGTGGAGTGGAGAGAGGAGGGGCCAACTGACGTAATGAAGGGGTAAAGGGGTGTGTTGATGGTGGGGGGGAGGGGGAGGAAGGGGGTCTTTTGGGGGTTCTAATACTGTCAGAGCCCTGGCGCCCAGTCCGAGGCCTGTGGTACTGTGGCAGTGGAGGGGGCAGAGAGGTGTGGCGCTGGGAGATGGAGATGGAACACAGAACATCTGAAAGAGTGAAACATCGATGCCTTAAGAGATCTGGGATTTGGAGGTGAGTTCAAGGTGTTGTTTTATATCTATAGTGTGTATAGATTCAATAAGAAACCTGGAGGTGAGTTCAAGGTGTTGTTTTATATCTATAGTGTGTATAGATTCAATAAGAGACCTGGAGGTGAGTTCAAGGTGTTGTTTTATATCTATAGTGTGTATAGATTCAATAAGAAGAAACCTGGAGGTGAGTTCAAGGTGTTGTTTTATATCTATAGTGTGTATAGATTCAATAAGAAACCTGGAGGTGAGTTCAAGGTGTTGTTTTATATCTATAGTGTGTATAGATTCAATAAGAAACCTGGAGGTGAGTTCAAGGTGTTGTTTTATATCTGTTAAACAGGAGAAGGCGGCCCAGCGTACTGCTCACGCTGTCCTGTTCAGAGGGCATCTTTGTTTTAGAAGGTGACTGTACTACAACTACAACCGTGACCTTTTGCATAGCAAGAAGAAAACTTGTTGACCTCTCTCTCATTCCCTCTCCCTCCTTCCAGAATGAACTCACCTGGACTGAGTTGAACTTGATTGCACCTAGCCTTACATCAGTTAAACCAGTGGCTTACTGGCGAACACATTTACAAGCGCTGTGCAACACACACACACACACACACTGAAGATGTTTAAATACACTCCTCCCTGGCAGGCGCTGTGTAACAGCATGGAACATGATATTAAGGTAAGACAAATACTGTACACACACACAAACGTGGCTTGTTGACGATGCACATCATAGTTACCTTACCCCCTCCAAAACTGTTCAATTCAATGAACAATTATTAGATTATCGGATCTGCATTGTTGATTTAACTGTTTAGACCTTGTCACTGCAGAAGCTCATTTTTAAGCATACCTAGGAAATATCTGCAATGGTGAAATGATTTATAGGCACTGTGTATTTAAAGCTTTTGCAGAAGTTTTGTTTGGGGACATGTGTGTGATAGAACAATGAAGGTGGTCAACTGTGGTGAAACTAGTGTAGGCTACTACACTGGGTAACCCAGTAGTGTATGCTATTAATAAGGATATTGATTGATGCTAACCGTAACCCTGTAGTGTAGGCTACTAATAACGATATTGATCACAGAAATGTTATCTCTGATCTGCTAATTACAATTCACGGTGAAGTCATTACAAGCAATTTCATCTCAACAAAGGATTGCAAGGTTCCTGACATGTTGATGTTCTTGTGGTGATCTTCCAGGTGGTGGCTCTGCACACAACTCAACTCTGACATGTGCAGAGAGCCGCCACTAGAGGGCGGTAATGGTTCTTTTCATATGGATTTCCAGAATGATGCCGTCATTGGGTAGTGACTGTTGAGCAGTCCCTCCGTAACATTGGTTCAATTGAGCTAAGCTAAGGATTTAAAATACTATTTGATCCAGGTGTGAAGTGAGGCTAAGGATTTAAAATACTATTTGATCCAGGTGTGAAGTGAGGCTAAGGATTTCAAATACTATTTGATCCAGGTCTGAAGAGAGGCTAAGGTTAGGCTATCAACATTAACATCCACATCTCTCAAAATTGAAAGCCTGGTTCATTGGAAACTGTCATGATAGTGTACTATTAGTCTGTCATGGTCTCCTTGAGAGCAGCAGTCAAGTGTTTCGAAGGCGATGAGTTTGACTAATCTGAGTAATAACTCTAGGCCGATGACCAAACTGGACTGAATACTTCTTCTTGGTGAACTTTGACCCCAAAGGAAAATGGTTGAATGGCTAAGACTATGCCAAGAAAGTTCCTGGCATACTATAAAATGGCTGAAACATAAAATATGAATTCCTGGATACAGACGAGACATTTCTCTCACATTTCGAGGCGCTGGGATGTTTCCATAAAGACCAGTACATTTTTTCTCAAAACGAAATCTACCATTTCAATGCACAGTGGAATCAATGTCAGTGCATATTTCATTTTAATATGGTGTCCCATAGGTCAGGGGTGTGGCTCATATTGGCTGAACTTTGTCTGTACTGTAACATGAGCGTGCTCATGAGACACATTGATAGAGGTAGAGCGGGAGAGACAGACCACAAGCCAGACGGACACACTTACAGCAGTAGCCCTATGCCAGTTAAGGTAGGATTCACTATCTAATTTTCATACAATGGACAGGTTTTGGGGTTAGGGTTAGTTTAATATGTTTACACAAATCTTTGACTCCTTCTAATGTAGAAAAGGCACTTGGGTGTACTATTTGACTGGTCAATGAACAGGTGTGTTGATTATGAAAAGAGTTAAAAAGGGAGTTGGGGAAAAATGTTTCTTATTTTCACAACTTTACCAGGTGTATTATATTCCTATAGTCCACCATCTCCATTTGTATTTAAGAAGGGCAAAAATAAGGAATTAAAACCATTTTCATCTTGAAGGGTCCAAAGGTTAATAGAGGAGGTTGTTTCATGTGATGTCCTATTCTTGCCAATATCTATCTGAAGTGTCCTATACAACTACACCTTAACCCTGGGTCCCTGCTTTCCACAATATAGTCTTATGTGACTTCTACACTGTATGTGCTGTGTTGGTATCTGCCTGCACATGCACAGACGCACTAGTGAGGTTATGCGCTGGCGGAGGGAGTGAAGTCTCTATCGCCTGCTCCCACCTCCTCTCGCCCCTCGGCCGCCGAGCAAAGGGCAGAGCAGCAGGTTCCAGGAAGCGGCGCTGAAATGAGCTTATCAAGCGAACACAGACCGCTGTTACACAAGAGGTGTACATCGATTAACTCTTATGACAGTACGCAACTCGCTGACAACTATGGAATGGATTCTCTTTTAAGAGCATCATACTTTTCCGGCTCTGGCTGTAAGAGGCTGTTTTTTTAACAGGTGTGTGTTTACTGAATGGCAGCGTGGGCTAAACGGTTTTTGTTCTGACTGAAGTACTTGCACTTGATTCTGGCTGCCCAGCACCTCCGCATGGTTTGCGTTTAGGGGACGATTTGAGTCTGGTCAGTCCACAGAGTGTAAAAACAGGAAAGAAGTCAAATTGAATCAGGATAGTTCACCTTGAGGACACAGGCAGGTCAGTTGATGTTGTTTTGTACTTTGTGCAAAGGGAATCAGGATTGTTCTGTCCATGCATATGAGGGCATTCTGCCTGAATCAGAGCTTTTCCAGGGTTGATTAGTGGCCAGAAAACCTCTTTACTCAGTTTGTGCTTATATAGCAGTGTCCGAGTATTTACAAAGCCAGTGAGTGCCCCATCATATGAAACTAAGAATTTGCTAGTCATCAGTGAATAAATATAGGCAAACATTACATTTTTTATTAATCTTGTATAATATATGAAGAAAAAACATTAATTCATCAACAATATAGCGGAACCTGTTCTCCAAGACAAATGTCATTTTATCCTAGAAAATGTGAACACAGCCTATATCTCGCTTCTTTTTTTTTTTAACACATAACCTCTTTTTTAACGCTTTGCCTATATATTTTTTAACACAGTCTTTATCTTTAACACTTTGCTTATATATTTTTAACATCCTACAGCGTTAGGCCTCTTTTTGGTAAATGGACTGCACTTATATAGCGCTTTCATCCAAAGCACTTTATAATGGCCTCATTCACCCATCCACACACATTCACACACCAATGGCAGCAGCTGCCATGCAAGGTGCTAGCCTGCTCATTGGGAGAGCAATTTAGGGTTCAGTGTCTTTCCCAAGGACACTTTGACATGTGGACAGGAGGAGCCAGCATTCGAACTGCTGACCCTGCGGTCATTGGACGACCTGCTCTACCTCCTGAGTCACAGCCGCCCCTCAAACACACAGCCTATATCTTTTTGTTCTTCCTTTGTTAACTACTGTGGCTGTACCATCTACAGTTGATGCTTCTGTTTGAGCAGATTAACCAGTTTAGGTAGATTTTTCAATGACTTGCAGAATCTGATGACGTTTGAGTCCCTATATCATGGCAATAGACCTCCTACTTCCTGATCAAGCTGAACTTCCAGAACAAGCTAAACAAATCCAACTTGTCCAGTGCCCATGTCATTGCTGTACTTTGGTTAGGGTTATGTCAAGGCTTGGGTGCGTTTAGCAGAGAGGTTGGACCAAAAATGCAGATGGAGACGGGCAAAGCAAGTGCAGTGAGGTTTAATCATGGGGACTGGGTCACTAGGACTAGGCCAGGAGCTGGGGACTGGGTCACTAGGACTAGGCCAGGAGCTGGGGACTGGGTCACTAGGACTAGGCCAGGAGCTGGGGACTGGGATCAGAGGGGGACCAGAAGGGACTAGGGAGGAGGACACACGATAAAAGAACAACAACGACCAACATAACATGCTGGGGACAGGACGGGGTGTGACAGGAATGGAAACGGACAACAGTCACGATGTCACAGAACAGGGCGGGACAAGGAAGTCCTGGGCCAGTGTGTCCGAAGGGGCGAATATTAACTTCCAATTGACATTTTTAAATGGTTCCTCTTTTCCGGGGTCTAGCTCCCTCACATCTTCATCTTTGTGATGATTCTACATACTGTAGATTGCATTGCTCTATATTTGTCTCCCCTCCGATCTTCAAATCCCAGCAATGATATGGAGTTTATTATAAACCTTCTTTTGCTGTCAGCCAGGTTTATTGCAAGGGTCATAAAGTTTAGTCTCAAGTCTCATGGGAGAGTTAGATTTAGGCACTGATTTTCAGCTATAAACATTGTTGACAAATGATGTCATTTGGAAGCATTTCTCACACCACCTAACCAAAGTCAAAGTCCTCATTTCAGATTTCCTGTAAAAGATAAGATAAAACCACGTAAAGTATTTGAATTCTGTGGATGTCTGCATATAGCTCCTACTGTAATTCTCCATGTACCTGTTCTAGTACTTTAAATACCCCTCCTCTGTTATTGTTCAATAGTTTGAAATACCCTGTAATGTACAGTACAATGTGAGCAGTAAATATTTAGTTGTTAATCTTAAGAAACCATTAGCATAAGTGGCCATCAGTCTTTCAATCGTGTATATATATCATTATTTCTTTACTAATGTTGCTATCTCCTATTTTTGTTTCTTGGTAACAGAGGCTCTCAATTTCTCCGTCTGAAGATTCAGATGTGCTGACCCAGGTGTTCCGCTCTCACCAGCTCTCTGCCCCAGAAATCTCCCAGCAGTCTGCGCGGGAAGCCGCCACACCCCACACGTCCATGGAGAGCACGCCCAGAAGGTGGGTGATCCAGCCCTTATCACAGAGACTGGAACCCACAGACCTCCGCACCATGCTCAGCCCTGCTGCCAGCGATCCCCACAAACTGGACCACGCCTGGAGTTACAGCAAGAGCTCCGACTCTACCGCCTTCAGCTTTGATAGCATCTCCATCTCCCGCCTCCAGCCCTCGGTCGTCTTCTCCCCTCAGCACAAGGAGGAGTCTGGGGATGTGGTGGTGCAGGCCAAACAGGTGACCGTTTCAGAGGAGGGGCGTGGCACCGATGAAGACTGGGAGCCCAGTAGCCCCGGGAGTCCTACCAGCAGCGCAGGTTCCCACTGTGGCTTCTACTCGTTTGTGGACGACCCTACGAGCCCAGAGGCGGAGCTGAACGAAGCCTGGATGGTTTCTCCGGAGAGGAAGGCGAAGCTGGCCTCTCTGAGGGAGGAAGACGCCTTCAAACTGCAGACCTACTCTACAGGGAGGAAGCCAGAGAGTCTCTTCCAGGAGAGTGACGATGACTCTCGCTACCAGGTGGACGAGAACGGGGCCCAATCTGTGGAACAGTGCGAGGAGAGGCAGCTGAGGAAGGAAATCATACTCGGCCAAGCCCCCAAGCAGAACGACAAAAACAGGAAGCAGTGGAGTGCGCTGGAAAGCCTAGATCTCAGCAACTCCCCCAACAAGCTAGTCGACGGTTTTAGTATATGCTACAAGCCCAGCAGCACCAAAACCCAGGCTACACCGACGGCCGAGCCGGGCACCATTGACGACAAGCAGATCGACTTTAGTTCAGCGCGGGAGCAATTTCTGAAAATGGAACAAGCGGGAGTCAATACCCCAGTGCATCGTCCCAGCTCTCCAAAACTGCTAAGAAAGTTGCATTTAGAAGACACTCAAGTATCGTCAACCACGACGAAGAAAGATAAACATTCTTTGGAACGTCTGAGTCAGAGCCCGACCTCATTAAAGCAGGAAGAGAACGAGAGGTCTCTCACAGGCAGAAAGGTGACAGTATACGGCACAGACGAGAAGGTGATCAAGAGACAGAGCAGCGCCTTTGACGTTCTGGACTCAGGATTAGGGGATCTGCTGGTAGATACAAGTGGTGGCTATGGAAATGATAGTGTTCTATCCAATGAGAACATTATGTCAGAAAGCAGTGATGCCCGATCGACAAGTGGATACGACGAGACACCAATCGAGCGGGAGATTCGCATCACTCAGGAAAGAGAGGAGAGTCTCCGTCGATCGCGGGGCATCACACACGGCAACGTCAGGGGAGAGATGGTGGAGATCAAGACCAATCTGCTCTCTCAGTCCACGCCACCCGTAACGCCCGTCAAAGCCAAGAACAGGGTGAGCTTCCTCATCCAGAGGAAGATTGAGAAGGACAACAGGAGGGAAGAGGACCTGCTGAGCCAGGGTAAAGCGGCAGGCTTGTACGCCCGTGGGACTTTCCAGGAGCTTGAGGACAGGAAGAGGATCTTTGAGCAAGCAGACAAGTGGGAAACGGAGGAAGACAAGACGACGACGGCGGATAAGACGCTGAAGGAAAGGTTGGGGTCTGGGGTTGGAGGGGGGAGTGGGAGCTCAGAGTTCCCTTCTCCCTGCTGCCCTCATAGGCACCCAGAGGAGACAGAGTTGTACCTGATCCAGAAGAGTTCCAGCCCAATCTCTAGTACACCCTGTGGCCCAGGGGACCAAGACCTCAACAAAGCACTGCCAAGCCTTTCTCCTGAGGAGAGAGTTAAGTTGAAGGACAATGAATCTGTTATATTGAATAAACCTCTGGTCACTGTGGTGGACAGGGCGACGAGCACAAGTGAAATAACCAATGGCTCACCAACATCATCGGAGGGGACGGAGTCAATTCAAACTAGAGGTTCTTCAAGGAAGGTAGCCTCTTCTTCGTGGTCCTCTTTCTTCTCCTCTCCATCCTCCCCTATTCCGACTGATTCTGCACTTCTGACATCTCAGCCAGGTGGCAAAGCTTTTGAGCCCAGGAGGAGTTATCTGGATTCCAGTGGTCTGCAACCTCTGAGATCATGTGAGACTCCAGGTGTCATCCAGAGAGAAATACAGCAGGATCTGAAACGGGAGCAGGAACTTCAGGAACAACGGGAATCTAGAGCCCGTTTATCTCCTCTGGAGGGAAGCTTGGACAGCTTTGGACGAGATGTTACAGACGCATCTCAACTACAAAGTTTCTCGAGGTCCTTGGTGGAACAGGAAGAATCCGTCTACCCTGAAAGCCCCGGACTTCCTGTAGAGCAGACAAACAAGATGGTGGGCAATCAGCATTACTCCTCAATCACTCTTGCATCAAAGTTTGGTAAGTCTACACAATCACAGGTTGGTACTAATAGAAGATGCCAATATATAAATGCTTTTTTTTGCTTGAATTAACAATTAGCCTACATATGGGCATTGAAGCCCATTCTTTTCTGTTGGTACATTAAATATTTTGGATGCCTTATGTGTTATTAGTACTTTTCTCTCGCATAGCCAGACCCAGAACTATCTCCACATTTCTTTTACACTGTGCCAGCATAGGTCTCTCCACACTTCCTTTATTATTTCCAGCGCTGGAGAAAGGTCTGGCTGCACTCAGTACCATTCGGAGATATGGGGGGAAAAACGCTGTATTTCTTTAAATCAATCACAATCGTCTTCCGGGCGGGAAAATCTTCTATCACCCCTGATTGGGCAGTGATAAACTAATGACAAGGCTTATCCCCAAAACGTACATCCAGTGTGTCAGACTGAGTATCAAAACTTTGTATCTGAACTGTCATCAAGTTATGGGCTGAGCAACTATAATAAACATTATTTGTATAGAAAAACTGGTGGTGTTGGCGAGCATTTAAAAAAAACATGACCAAGGTCAAATACACATACTGTCTGTAACCTGGGTGCGCTTTATACATTTTACCAGTTCATAATAATTTCAATGGAATAAACCCAAATCTCCACCCTGCACTAGTTAAAGTGATACTGTAACTATTAAATTATAGTTCTTGTTACACTTAAACTAAATTACTAACACAAATATCATATATAACACAATCAGCCTTCATGTATGCATTGACTCACTTATCTAACCCTCATCCCAGTTGTCTTTCTTTCTTCTTTTCAGATAAAACCAACATGTCCCCCGTTTCGTCCTTCTCTCGTCCGCCTGGACGCCTGCCCTGCTTGTCCATGGTGACCGCCCAGCCGTGGGCCTCCCCGCGGCCCACCTCACCTGTGGTGAGCAGGGCTGTTGGTCAGGGGGCGGAGGTCGGCGGCACCCCGACACAGAAGGGCTTGACCGAGACTCTGCTGGACGACTTTGAGGAGAGGAGAATTAAACTCAAGCGAGAAGAGGGTTCAGTAAGTTTACACTTAGAGAGATGTATTACCTATGCTAAACACCCATACAACATCATCTAAAATCTAAATTGTACAGTGAGTTAACCTGACTGTAACAATTCATTAGTTATCACGGGTATTGAATAAGAACAGTGTCAATTAAAAACCTGACTGCATGTTTTTCTCTTTATTCTAGTATGCTGGAATTCAGCCTATTGATGATGTGAACAGTGAGGTACGTGCTAGTTCTCTGTTTCTGACGTGTTAGACCTTTATACCATTTGTCATAGGGAGGAGACCTATTTATGATTTCAGATCTGACTGTTGTGTAATGTCCTTTATTGCAGGTGTTGGAGGCCACTCGTGTCACCAGGCACAAGAGCAAGTACGCTCTGCGCTGGGAGGCCGGTCTCTTAAACCCTGACCAGGCTCCCTCGACGGTCAGCAGCTAGGAAGGGCACAGGAGCAGTAGAAGCAACATGCACAAATCAACTATTGCTTCTTCTTAGCACATTTCAGTGTACTACCTTCAACTAAGGTTTTCAACTCTAGTTCTGGGGAGCAAACAGGACTCTAAAGCATTAGCCCCAAGTCCAACACTACCACTCCTCATTCTCACGACCAGAGTTGGTGAAGCCTTCTCAACAAACTCGTCCTCTTGTTGAACTAATAGGCCCCCTCTTAGATGAACCTCTCACTCCAACACCTGCCAACTGACTGCTCCCTGCTCACTAAAGAATACTAGTTCTGAAAAAGGTTTTTCTTTTCGGCGAAAAGGTGGACAAATGAAGTTGCTCGAACGAGAATTGTACAGTGAATGGTATTTAAGAGGAGTTCTGCACCTGCTTAGAATGCATATAGGCCTAATTTATAGGATGAAGCAGCAATGGTCAAATTGCTTGTTTTGTTTAGTCTGGTAGTCATTGCTTGGTAGCTTTGATCAGACCTCTCAGCCTGAGTGACTGCATAGGAGATATGAGAACTATTTTTGTCTTGTCAGTTGTGCTTTACAGAGAAAACATCGAACAAGTAAATATCACTAGACATCCAATGGAACATTCAAATTTCCGATGCTACAGTCTACGCACTTGAAATATTGTCTTAAAGAAATTTCTTACATTTGTCTGCTAAATAATTGATAAATATCTAATAAATGAGCATAATCTAATGTTTGTGTACTTCATTTAATGTGCATGAAAGCTGTGCAGATTTTGTGCATTGCAAAAAGTAAAACTAAACTGTTGTGGCCCATTTGAGTTGGTACTACAGTTTACAGGAAGTAACATAGAAGGGTACTCAGAGAGCGCAGACCTCTTCCCACAATGCATTTTGTCAGCATATAGCCCACAGTTGTTGAAGTGGAGAGGACTTTTCTAGTTTAGAGAAGGACATCTCTCGCAATATCAAAAACAAACACCAGATGGCACTGTGGTGCCTATTATAAAGGCGTATGCCCTATCTGGCCATGTTAGTGAAAGCGAAAAAGAATTTGTGGATCCCCTTAGTGATCCCCACAGTGATTCGGATCCGTTCCAAAATGTACTTGGTTCTTCCTTGGCCAATGCTACACCCCTCCACCGAGTTTCATGAACATTGGTCTGGTACTTTTTAAGTAATAATTTTAATATATATTTTAGGGCTTTTCAGCTTTTTAATGGGATAGGACAGTTGAGAGAGACAGGAAACATGGGAGAGAGAGAAAAGAGGACATGCGGCACAGGACCCGAGCCGAACCCAGGTCCGTCGCGCAAAGGACTAGCCTTCATACCCGGTGAGCTACCGGGGTACCCCGGTCTGGTACTTTTTAACGTAACAAAGGATGGAAATAACGAACGAACGAACACACTGCACCAAAACACTTCATCCTGGGCAGAGGTAATAGCAGGCTAGGGCAGAGGTAATACAGAGGTAATAACAGGCTAGGGCAGAGGTAATACAGAGGTAATAACAGGCTAGGGCAGAGGTAATACAGAGGTAATAACAGGCTAAGAGGTTATAGGCTCTCTCTGCAAGACGGGGAACCTGGATGAGTGAGACCGCTGTGTAGAGAGGGTGTGGGCAGGTGTGTAGGCTACTAACCACAGTAACCTGGGCCAGGTCGATGCCCTGATCTGCCGCCTGCTTGGCCAGGGGACTGGCGAACAGCGGGCGGGGCTGGGGCGTTCGTGGATGGCTGATGCTAGAATGGATCGCCTGGAGAGAGGAGGGGCGGGAACTTGTTTGGACATGACTGATCATAGCAGCTTCATTGCTAAAAGCATAAGAAATGTTAGCCGGAGTTAGCAGGACTCATGAACGCGAGCTCAGCGTCCCCGAGGCTCGTTCACAGCATGTTTCTCAAATGGGCTCGATACAGGTATTGGTGGACTCAAAAAAAAAAAAAAATTAATTAAAAGTTTATATTGATTAGATTGTTCTCTGATGCTGAATGATACCCAGAAAATGTTGGTTTTCCTTTTCTAGCCCTATCTATCATAATCCACAAACCATGGGAAATAAGGGTCTTGGGCCGCATGCCGTCACGTGACTTGCAATACCGAGCTTGGCCTGAAAGCCCATGGTGGCTTCAATGCGCCAAGCTGATCCTGGGGGCTGCGTGCTTTTTTTTACCAACTAACTTCTGCCATAACCACGCCCCCGCGAGTTTTCATTGGACAACCCTAACCCTAATCCTAACCCTAAGCCTATCCCTATCCCTAACCCTAACCCTAACCCTAACCCTAACCCTAACCCTAACCCTAACCCTAACCCTAAACCTAACCCTAAACCAATGAAAACTCGCGGGGGCGTGGTTATGGCAGAAGTTGGTTGGTAAAAAAAATCACGCGGCTGGAGCATAGGCTATATCGATGGTTACGTATTGTAACCCTAGTTCTATGAGTGGAGCGGAGCCCCACAGGGCTAGCTCCTATTGGCTAGCGAAACCCAGCTAGCTACATTGACTGAAGAAAAAAAACATACACGCACCTGTGTCCAACCAGGTCCGGTGCACCACTGTATAAGCGGGCTACGCCCGCACATCTGCTCCTAACCGAAATTTTCAGCGAGCAGACTGCGGGGTCAGCAAGTCTGTTCCCTGTGGGGCTCCGCTCCACTCATAGAACTAGGGTTACAATACGTAACCATCGTTCTATTTCGTGGAGCTCCGCCCCACAGGGCTAGCTCCTATTGGCATAAGCGGAGCTACACGACCGCACCATACACTCTTGCTGGCCCCAGTAAGGGAAACCAGTCAGGACACAAGCCAGGGCTCCAAGGCGAGACCATACTAACAGTTGATCCGACCCAAGCACTGGCCCCACCCCGCCACACTCAGTCTATCACAGCCGAGGGCAAGGAGAGGTACGTGGGGCGAGAGCTGGACCAAAGCGGTTACTCCGTAACAAGCCCGTCCCAGCCTCACACATAAACAGGAACGGAACGTCACTAGACGGGCCCGCTCCTACCTTAGCTGAACCGGTGAGACCTGAGTGAGTCACGTCTGCTTTCCTAGCAGGAAAAGACCCCGCGGCTCAAACCGGTTCTCCAGTAGCGGCGAGACCTGCCATGGTCAATTCTGACTCTTTCACAGAAGACCCGGCGACTCGAGCCGAACACCTACATGAAAAATCCTGTCTAACGCTGGCTCGCACCGGCGGCTGTGTTTAGCACAGATGACGCCACAGAGACAGAGGACATGGATAAAAGGTAATAACGGACAAAAGGAGACGGGGACGACCAAGTCGCCGCCGCACAGATGTCCTCCACTGACACACCATTGAACAGGGCAACTGACGTGGCCACACCCCTTGTGGAGTGTGCCCGAACAGCACCAGGCAGAGGACGACCCGCAGTCACGTAAGACTGGGCGATGCCCTCACAGATCCAATGGGAGAGACGCTGTTTCGACAACGGAGAACCCACCTTCCCTGGGCCGTGGCAAACCAACAACTGGGGGGTGGTGCGGACCGCAGCCGTGCGCTGGACGTAACACATCAACGCACGCACAGGACACAACAAATGCAGGCGGGCCTCTTCCTCGCTCGCATGAGGTGGAGGATAGAAGGCTCCCAGCTCCAAATCCCGTGCCCTATAGGCGCCCCGGACCACCTTCGGAACGAAAGATGGATCCGTGCGCAACACAGCTTTGCTCCCATCACCCGTGATGAGAAAAACTGTCAACGCCCTCAGATCACTGACCCGCTTGCCCGACGTCAGAGCAAGGAGCAGCGCGGTCTTAATCGACAGCCACTTGAGAGATATCCGCTCCATTGGTTCGAACGGCGCTTTACATAGCGCATCCAGAACCAAGAGCAAATCCCAAGGCGGCGCCGCAGCCTTACGCACAGGGCGAAGACGGCGCGTGCCGGCCAGGAAGCGTTTAACCAGGGGATGCCCGAAAACCGTAGTTTTGGCGAACCCCTCATGGCATGCGGAAATAGCACACGCATACACCTTGATAGTGGATGCTGCCAAACCGCCACCATGACCCATCAGGTGCTGAAGGAATTCCAAAATCGCCTCGACCGAGCATGACTCGGGAGCGAAGTCCCTTTCCTCACACCAACGCGCAAAAGCAGCCCATTTGCCAGAGTAAACCAAGGCAGTGGAAGCCGCGCGCGCGCTCTGAATTGTACAGATCACGGCCGGAGAGAGTCCCCTATCAGACAATCTCCGCCGTTCAAGAGCCAGGCCACCAGCGGCCGTCCCAAGACTGGAGGTGCGCAAATTGAGCCCTCCGCCTGGGACAGAGCGTTCGGCCAATGAGGGATGTGCCACGGTTCTACAGTAGTCATGGCCATCACTTCTGCATACCATCTCGCCCAGTGGCGGTCCGGCGCTATCAGTATCACTGATGCACCCTCTGACCGCACCCTGGCCAACAATGGTAAAATCAGCCCCATCGGCGGGAAAGCATACAGCAGCGCCCCCGGCCAGGGGGCATGCGCGAACGCATCCACGCCCAGCGGAGGCTGGTCCTGCTGTCTCAGAGAGAACCAGAGGGGACACTTCGCGTTCTCTCTCGAAGCAAAGAGATCCACCCCTGCTCTGCCGAACCGGGTCCAGAGCTGAGCCACTACCTGAGGATGTAGGCTCCACTCGTCCGGGTGAGGCCCGCCCCGAGACATCAGGTCCGCCCCGACGTTCAGACGGCCGGCAATGTGCCGCGCTGTCAGTGACCGGAGATTGACATGAGCCCATCGCCACAGCGTTACCGCCAGACGGTGAAGCGCTGGCGAGCGGACTCCCCCTTGTCGGTTGATGTAAGCTACTGTGGTCTGGTTGTCTGACCGCACCAGCACATCGCGCCCCTGTACCAGGTGTACAAAGTGGCGCAATGTCAGTAGCACCGTCTCCAACTCCAGGAGGTTGATGTGGCGCCGTTCTCCGACGGCCCACAAACCACCTACGGCCTGGGACAGACATGTACCACCCCAGCCGCTTAGAGACGCGTCTGTGAAGACAGCGACGTGAGCCGACACCCTGCCTATTGGAACACCGTGCGCTATTACGCGCCGGTCCCTCCAATAGTCGAGGTCCGCTGACAACGACCCCGGCATCCGCACAAGGCGCCGTCTGTGCCTCACAGGGTCCAGACGAAGCCGCGCGAACCATCTCTGCACGCACCTCATGTGAAGAAGGCCCAGTGACACTACCACATGGGCGGCTGCCATGAGACCCAGAAGGCGCATGATCGACAGAACCGCGATCTTTCGAGAAGGACGGCAAACACTGAGACTCTTCTCCAGTGTTTCCCTCCTTGAATCGGATAGCCGTGCTCTCATGGCGCTCGTGTCCAGATTGATACCTAGGTAAACAATCTGACGGGCCGGCCACAGAGCACTCTTCTCCCAGTTGATTGCAAACCCCAGGTCGGTGAGATGCCGCACCACCGTGGCGGTATGCATCAGAGCCAACAAAGGCGACGGAGCCAGTACCAGCAGGTCGTCCAGGTACGCCAGGATCCTGATGCCCTGCCGGCGCAGTGGCCTCAACGCCGCCTCCACACAATTGGAGAAGGTTCTGGGGGCGAGCGCATATCCAAACGGGAGTCTGGTATATTCGTACGCCACACCCAGGTAGGCGAAACGCAAAAACTTCCGATGCCGATGAGCTATCGGTATGTGGAAGTAAGCGTCCTTGAGGTCTATGCTGGTGCAAAAATCGCCGGGAAGGAATGCCTCCAGCATTTGTCGCACCGTAAGCATATGGAACTTCAGATTCGCCACCGTTTTGTTGAAAAGGCGGAGGTCCAAAATTGGCCTCACGCCCCCCGTCTTCTTTGGCACGAGGAAGTAGCGGGAATAAAATCCCTCGTCCCTCTGGCCTGACGGGACCACAGTTACCGCTCCCTTCGCCATCAGTTCTGCAATCTCTGCTGACAGAGCGGCAGCCTGAGCGGGACGCGGTATCACTGTCTCCACTACGCCCATGAAGGGCGGTGGGGGGCAACAAAACTGAATGAGATACCCTTCCCGTAGAACACGCTGCAACCAGCTGTCCAGGAGACATCTCTCCTGCCAGACTGTGAAGCGGTTGGAAAGAGGTTGTGCCGGAGATCGCGGGAACAGATCGAGGAACCTGCCATAGTTCAATTTGGCCCTGACCGCCACCGGACAGCTGAGAAACTCTGCTGTCCTGGCCCAAGGCGGGCCACCCTCGAAAGGGAGATGAAAAATCCCCATTGGGAGTTCCATGTCCCTGAACAGCGCGAGAATGAATGGCATTCCTGTCAAGAAGCACTTCATTCACAAAAAGAGGAAGTGAGCCGACACCGTCCGCATTGCTAACAAGCCGCCGTCGCTCATCCCATTGAGAGAAAACGGCGGAGTGTTGCAATGCGGGAAGCCCCGCCTTCTCATTTGCATGATCTGGCAAGGTGCCGTCTTTCGCAGACCGACTAGACGGGACATGAGAGGCGGGCAGTGTTAAATAGCCAGCCGAGGCAGTAAACACGGAAGTATTCTCACTGACCGGTGAGCGTGAAAACTCTCTACCTGTCGAACACACAGGGAGAGGCTCGAACGCTCGGCCCGAATGAACGAACGCCGTCTGGGGGTCTAGCGCATCTTTTTCGCCGCTAAACCCCGCCAGCGGTCGGTCCCGAGAAAACTCCGAACAGGGCAGTACAGCCATAGCACTTGGCCTGGGCGCACACATCCCCTCTGTTAAAAACCCAACCGGTCTGTTTAGAACAGGGGCGGCGAGACCTGCCGTGGTCAAATCTGACTTTCTCACAGAGGACCCGGCGGCTCTAGCCGAATATATTACATTCGCTGAACCGGCGAGAGCTGCGCGCGTCACGTCTGCTCTCTTTGCAGGAAAAAACTCCGCGGCTCGAGTCGGTTTTTCAGCTGCGGCGAGACCTGCCATGGTCAATTCCGACTTTTTCACGGAAGACCCGGTGGCTCTAGCCGAATACATCACATCAGCTGAGCCGGCGAGCCCCGCGTGAGTCACGTCTGCTTTAGCAGGAAAAGACTCCGCGGCTCGAGCCGGTCTCCCAGCTGCGGCGAGACCTGCCGTGGTCAATTCTGACTCTTTCACAGAAGACCCAGCGGCTCTAGCCGAGAACATTACAGTAGTTGAAAAGGGAGGAGATGCGGACTGCACATTACAACCAGCTTGATAACGTTGCATCGTGTTTGTTTTATTGAACAGGGAAACTTGCTCACCGCCGCTCTTAACAGAGCGTGGTGTGGGCACAACACAGTCACGCATCTCCACGCACCGTCAATAGGTGCGCCTCTTCCTACCCCAAGCCGGAGGCGGAGCGGTGGGCGCGCTTGAAGACGCCGGACCGGTCCCGGCACCCTGGGCGGGGTAGGCAGGGGGAGGTCGCGGGGGAGGAGCCGCGTGCGCAGTCCAGGAGCCCGGGCGAGCCGGTCCATGGGCCGTAGCGGGGCGGGACCCCGTGGCAGGTTGTTTAGTCTTGTGTGTCCGCCGGCGCTTGCTCCCAGTCGCGGCAGCATCAGCCGGAGCACGCGGACGTGCCGGCACACTGCGCTCCCCCGGAGCAGCGAGGTGGCGAGCGAGGAGGAGCCGATCCTGCTCCTGGCTGCGACACTGCTCCAGGATGTTAGACACAGCCGCCCCAAACAACCCCTCCCTACTGACCGGTGAGTTGAGGAGGACACTCTTGCTTTCCTCACGCAGACGAGTCAGGGAGAGCCATAGGTGGCGCTGCTGCACCACCGACGTGGCCATCACTCCACCCAGACAGGAGGCGGAGATTCTCACAAGCTGAGCCACGGCTCCGGCGGCTTCGGCCATCTCCGCTCTCCTGTCTTCATCCATAGAGGGGGGGGTTTGCTCCGTAGCTAGCTGGCCGATGTAAATGGCCAGCATAGCAATGGAGGAGGAGGCAGCCACGGCCTGCGCGGCCAGAGAAAAACCTTTGTCGGCCAAGGACAGGGTTGTCTTGTCTTTGACGTCCGGCATGAGAGGCTTCCTGGCCGAGCCCCAGGCGGAGGAACCAGGCACCAGGACCGCTGCAATGTCGGGTTCCAGAGGAGGAGAGCCGATAGCTGCTACGTCAGTCCAGCCGGTTACCCTCGTAGCTCTGCTGAACTGGCGAAGCGGACCTCTGATGGCCAACGGCCGCTCCCATTCAGCCTCGACGAACGCCTCCAGGTCAGGCATAGCCGGCAGGAGACGAGGAGCAGGCTGAGAGGGACGCCCGTAGCAGACGGAGCTCCACAGTGGGAGCCCCGTAGTCGCAGCAACCTCCGGGACGGAGATACCGAGGTGATGCGCGGCTCTCTCCAGCAGCCGGGGCAGGTCGCGATCGAAGGAACCCCGCCCCGGGAAGGAGGCGCCACTAGCCGTAGTGGCTTCCGACGCAGAGAGAACCTCGTCTTCCCCGGAGAGCTCATCCTCATCATCCGTAGGCGCGAGGGAGGTAATCGGGGCCGCCGGTTGTTGCGGGGGCGCGCCGATGTCCTCGCCGACCAGCTGGACCAGACCTTCAGTCTCCAGCGGCGGCGGAGCGAAGAAATGCGCCCGGAGCATCCTCTCCATGGGGTCCAGGAGGGCGCAGATCTCGCAGGCGGGGGACGGAGCCAGACCCGCTCTGGCGTGCTGCGGCCCCAGACAGCGGAAGCAGAGGTGGTGTCCCACGTCGCTGTAGCGGGAGCCGCAGACACAGAAACGATCCGGCGGATCCATCGGCACCGGCAGGGGGTCATCTAGGGACGCCGCCAGGTCCGCTTGGGTCCGCTGAGTAGACATCTTCTGATCTTCTCCAGTAGCAATGCGAGCTGAAAATTTCGAAGGAGCAGATGTGCGGGCGTAGCCCGCTTATACAGTGGTGCACCGGACCTGGTTGGACACAGGTGCGTGTATGTTTTTTTTCTTCAGTCAATGTAGCTAGCTGGGTTTCGCTAGCCAATAGGAGCTAGCCCTGTGGGGCGGAGCTCCACGAAATAGAACAACCATTATACCTCCATGATATCTCCATGATATCGACAGAAAATCAACACAGGCCCGCGTGTTTACAAAACGTCATTTCCGAGTAAAAGATGAACTTCGTGAGTTCCCAAATTCATCTCAAGAATCTTGACCAATTTGATCAGTTTCCTATGTCAAGGTAGCTAGTAGGCTACTGTGCCAAAGTAGCTATAGGCTCGAATGGAAAGTGTGACAGGCGGGGCTTCAGTAGATCGGAACAAATTGAAGAAGATAATATTTAACTACCAAATTGAAGAAGATAATATTGAACTACCGCAGGGAGGCATGCCTTGCCCAGGTCATGGAGAAGTTATGTCAAGAGCCCAGTCTGCTGCAGCATCAGCATCAGCACCCGGACGCCGAGGCCATGGTCAGGCTCGACCATGCAAAGCCACAGAGCCACGCCGAGCCGGTCAGCCCCGAGGATGCCGCCTTAAACCAACTGTGGACACGGCCGAGGACACGGAGGAGCAGCTGGACGAGGACATTGCCGTGACGCGGTGTCAGGTGAACTTCATCTGTCCCCTGACGCAGACCGAGATGGAGATCCCCGTGAAGAACAGCAAGTGTGGCCACCATTACGAACTGGAGGCGATCCTCGGCATGATCAGAGCCAAACGCGCCAAGAATAAGCAGCTCCGCTGTCCGAAGGTGGGCTGTGGAAACACGGACGTGGAGGAGGAGGACCTGATCATGGACCCCGGGATGAAGAGGATGATTCAGGCCAACAAAAGGCAGAAAGCAGTTCAGAAAGAAGCCGAGGCATTTCCCAGCCTGATTGTACTGTAGCATGTCAAAGTCAGACGCGTGGAGCCTTTCAGTAAAAAAATTAGATGGGAGGAGATGAGGGGAGAGGAAAGGAGATAGGAGAGGAAGAGTTTGGAGAAGAGAGGGAGGAGATAGGAAGATATGAGATGTGGAGAGATGAAGAGGGGAGAGGAGACAGGTGGAGAGATTAGAGGAGGGAAGAGAGATGGGAGGAGAGGAGATAATGTTTTGTGATGTTTATTGTTATTGTTGATTAAATAGGCTACTTGTCAGTTAGTTTAGCCTAATTGTTAATTGATGGAAATGTTTATTTGGTTATAATAAAGGTTGTTTTGTTTTTTTTGCAAAGTTTGCATTTTTTTCCAAGTTCATGAGAATCACCTAACCGTGTTCTAAGATGGAAATTATGCACAAATGTTTAGGTATTTTTGTTCAATTAGTCTGTGATCTTATTATTTAGATTATATGATTGTTTAAAATATGGGATTTTTAAAATAAAGTTTCCAGATTTTTTATTTCGGTTGTCTTTTACAACTTTTCTCAGACCACCGAGGCACCTAGGGGTCTTTCAAAATGTAATGAACTTGTCAAGGGTCTAACGGTTCCTGGAGGTGACCAAATTCTTAGACGAACTTGCCTTTATAAAAATGGTTCCTGGAGGCTCCTCAAAGGATTCTGCACTTGTTGCATTTTGAAGAAAGATTACTTCAGGAACCGTTTCTTCATAAGAGCACAGTGAAGGTCTTTGATTTGTAAGAACAGCAGACCAGAAGACCTTGCTGGAATTAGACTGCTTTATTATGTTTTACAGTGTGTAAACAACAACATCAGAGGCCATGTAGTGGTAACGGCATGATGACTGTACTAAGGTCAAGTTATTGTATATTAAATTATAACCATTTTACAAATTGAGTTTCCCAATGTCTGGGAGACTGGACAACATAAAGGGACAAAGGCAGCCACACTCACAGTAAGGAAAGTAAAAACAGACAGAAACCATAATCACTCATGACCTGAATGTGTGTGTGTGTGCGGATGACCGTGTCCAGCCAGGAAGAGTTGGCCTCTGGACCTTGAGACAGGTCAGAGAACTGGGGACCTTGAGACAGACCTGAGCACTGGGGAACTTGAGACAGTGTTCTGAGCCTTCACATCCTGGAGGAGAGAGAGGGGAGAGAGGGGGGGAGGAGATAGAGGTTCACACCTCAGCTTTGATGTTATATTTATGTAGAAACTCTTTCTTTGATAATCAGATCAGGTTCAGTAGGCTATAACATACTGCACCTGTGTTTGTGAAACAGCCTGTGACCAAGGTGTGTGTGTGTGGCAATGGAGTTATTTATTTTCTATTTTCTTCAGGTCATAAACATAACAGCGGAACAAAAAACTCAACGCTCACTCAAACACGACCAACAGAGATGGGTCTGTCCGCCGCCAGATACTAAAGCGCAATTAAATAGGAGCGCTTAAAAGGCTGGTCGGATAACAACCGATAGCAACCGATGTCACTCAGCGCTCAGTCGTTAATTGTCCACGTTTTCGATAGAGACGGATAGGCATTATTGGTGATATTAAATAAGGGTTATCGCTCTTTGTGAATCATTCATATTCAAGGGCGTTTTGTTATTTTGAAGACTTCTCGTAGGCTAGCAGTAGGATTTGAAAGCAGCCCAAGACAGAGGCGCGCTGCGCTCCTGACCCCCGAGTGCACAGCCCATGATCCGATGAGAGAGAGGGAGGGAAGAGAGAGATAGGGTGGAGGCGTGGAGAGATGAATGGGTGAATGAGAGGCCTTTGTAAGGCGCTTTGGATAAAAGCGTTATACGTTAATGCACTCCATTTACCATCTGATCAACTATGAGTTGATGGAATGAGAAAGAGGGGGGAATGGGTAAATTAATTGGAGTGTGACGCCCTCTAGTGGTGAGAATTGTGAGTCACATACTGAGAACCTGGGTCAAGTACACACACTGTACATTTGACTTGAGGTGCATTAGATTTATCTCTGAGTTTGCACTTTTGAGGCCCAAGTATGAGAGAGCTAACCGTCTTTTATCCATATCTGGGCAACATAACCCAGACCTCCCGGAGTCCGATAGATACCCCTGTGTCTGCTGTGGATGTCGTTGCATTTAGTTAACACACACACACACATACGTACACACAGACATACACCAGCCCATTTCCGGCTTTAGGCCTGGGCCATAGCAAACACACACCAGTATTTGCCATGTCTCTCCTATGATGCTTTTTTAGCCTCTCTTACTCTGAAATGTAATTTAATGTAATTTATTGCTTTATAAATGTTCTTAGCCGGTAGACAAACATATTCCTGGAGCTTGCTCGATCGCCTTGTTGAGAGGGGTCAGGGAAGAATTTTTACAGCTCACTTATCTGGCCCCCGGGAGATTACTGTTTTTTTGCTTCCCTCTGGAATATGTAGAGTGGGTCGTATGCCCACCTCCCTTGTTCTCTGTAAAGCGCATTGTGTTGCCTCTGGGTATGAAATGCACTCTACAAATAAAGCTTTGATTGATTGGTTGATTGTTTGATTGATTGATTACGCATGAAAGAAACCTGAGACAACTTTAAAGGTTATGTACATTTATACAGTTTCACAAATACAGTACGTCATTAACAGTAATTTCACATGACACACAGACATTCAGATATGGAGCAACAAAGAACCATTTGGGGGGAGTCACTATAGGAGCAAAAACACTCTTCTCTTGTACATAGATAAGTACTTTATACATAATGTATACATACAAAATATATTCCAAACGTGTCACCATATCACAATAGCCTGGACAAAACACATAAAAACAGTTTGGTACAAAATCTCATTAGCAAAAAATAATAATAGGTGAATTCTATCTATGGAGTGATTGCTTTTACAAAGAGAAGTGGAACGCTACAGAAATACCGATGCAGATATACTGTACAATGCAGATTCTCAACCTCTGTTTCTGCGTTCGTCTGACTACCTCCACTACCAAAAACCCATCTAACTACCTACCTAGTCACCTACCTACCTACCTACCTACCCATCTAAAGTATCTACCTACCTACCTACCTATCCATCTACCTACCTACCTACCTACCAACCCATCTACCTACCTACCTAGTCACCTACCTACCTACCTACCTACCTACCTACCTACCAACCCATCTACCTACCTACCTATCCATCTACCTACCTACCTACCAACCCATCTACCTACCTACCAACCCATCTACCTACCTACCTATCCATCTACCTACCTACCTACCTACCTACCTACCTACCAACCCATCTACCTACGTACCTATCCATCTACCTACCTACCTACCAACCCATCTACCTACCTACCTATCCATCTACCTACCTACCTACCAACCCATCTACCTACCTACCAACCCATCTACCTACCTACCTATCCATCTACCTACCTACCTACCTACCTACCTACCTACCAACCCATCTACCTACCTACCTAGTCACCTACCTACCTACCTACCCATCTACAGTACCTACCTACCTACCCACCAACCCATCTACCTACCTACCTACCTACCTACCTACCTACCTACCTACCTACCCATCTACTTACCTACCTAGTCATCTACCTACCTACCCATCTAAAGTATCTACCTACCTACCTACCTACCTATCCATCTACTTACCTACCTACCTACCTACCTACCTACCTACCTACCTATCCATCTACCTACCTACCTAGTCACCTACCTACCTACCCATCTACAGTACCTACCTACCTACCTACCTACCCATCTACAGTACCTACCTACCTACCCACCAACCCATCTACCTACCTACCTACCTACCTACCAACCCATCTACTTACCTACCTAGTCATCTACCTACCTACCCATCTACCTACCTAACCATCTACCTACCTACCCACCCCCCCACTTAGCTACCCACCCCCCTACCTACCTACCTACCTACCCAACTATCTACCTAGCTACCTTTCTACCCACCTACCTACCTACCTACCTACCCATCTACCTACCTATTTTCCTACCCACCTACCTATTTACCTACCTAGCTAACTACCTACCCACCTATCTACCTACCTACCCAACTCCCTACCTACCTACCTACCTACCTCTCTACCTACTTACCTGCCTACCCACCTACCTACCTACCCATCTACCTACCTACCTACCTATCTACCTCTTTACCGACCTACCTATCCACCTAACTACCTCTCTAACTACCTACCTACCTACCTACCTATCCACCTAACTACCTCTCTAACTACCTACCTATCCACCTAACTACCTCTCTAACTACCTACCTACCTATCCACCTAACTACCTCTCTAACTACCTACCTACCTAGCCACCTAACTACCTACGGCGGCTTTAATTTGATTCTGATTACACATTTTATTCCACAAAGTCTCTTAGTCCAGGCAGCTCACTGAGCATAGCCGTGGGATGGGCACTGATTAACGCGCATCAGTATACAGTGGAGATAGAACCCAAACACAGGCAGAGAATGTTCAGAGACTTTATTCATGAATGAAATCAGTACAAGCACAAGACATAATAACAAGTAACCCCAAACTGAACAAACCTAATTTTGAGGCCAATGGGGTAGATGGTGATGGTCTAGATGACACTTCTTCACACACCCTGGTCCATCATACCAGAGTTTAGTTCATCAGCACTGTAGCCAGGGTCCTTCCTCAGCATGTCCACGTATGTTGTCTTTCGAGCACCACGTGTCTTGACCATGCTACCTACTTAGCTACCTAACTACCCACCTATCTACCTACCCACCCACCTACCTACCCACCTACTTACCTACACACCCACCTACCTCCCTACCTACCTACCCACCCACCTACCTCCCTCCCCAGGAGGTAGGTAGGTGGGAAGCCTACAACTACCTCCGTACGGCCGAGGACATCTTGTGGATGGAACACATGAACATTGTTGACCTCTACATTGGTCTACCGCTGATGAACACAAAGATACATCGGTGGAGACTAAGGATAGCTGACCATAGCGAACGCCCTGACCTCATCACTTCAAACCTTGTCCTCTGGGAACCCAAGCATGGTAAAGCCACACGTGGTGCTCTGAAGACAACATACGTGGATATGATGAAGAAGAATCCTGTCTACAGTGCTGATGAACTAAACTCTGGTAATTTGGACCAGGATGTGAGGACAGATGTCTTCTCAAGAGCCCGAGTTGCCCCAGTGGCCTCGACATGTGGTTGGTAGGTGGGTGGTTGGGTAGATTGGTGTTGGTCAGTCTGTCATCGTGGGGTTATTTGTTATGTATTGCCTTGAATGTCTTGTTTTTGTTCAGTGGCTAGTGTTGGGGGGAACTGGAGAGATCGTGGAACATTTGCCACTTTACCAGCACACCACTAGACGCCATGGGGGTGGATAAGGTACTAGCGGGGCTGTCTCCTCTAACGGTCTTGGTCATCGCAAATGGTGGAGGAGGAGGAATAGGGGGGCGTGGTTGTGGAGTAGGGGGAAGAGGAGGAGGAGTAGGGGGGCGTGGTGGTGGAGTAGGGGGAAGAGGAGGAGGAGTAGGGGGGCGTGGTGGTGGAGTAGGGGGAAGAGGAGGAGGAATAGGGGGGCGTGGTTGTGGAGTAGGGGGAAGAGGAGTAGGGGGGCGTGGTGGTGGAGTAGGGGGAAGAGGAGGAGGAGTAGGGGGGCGTAGTTGTGGAGTAGGGGGAGGAGGAAGAGGAGTAGGGGGTGTGGTGGTGGTGGAGTAGGGGGAAGAGGAGAGACAGATGGAGCTGTGATAGAAGGGACTGCGTCAGACAGGGCTGTGTCAGGTGTCCTCTTCATCAGAGAGTCCAAGGTGGAAGAGGTCGCCCCTTGAGAGATTTCTTCCCACTTCTTACGAATGAGCCTCCGACGCTGAGAGAGCTCCAGATCTTGTCTCCAGTGGCACTCGGGTGATCGTGGAACATCGGAGTCAGATTGTCCCTTTACCAGCACACCACTAGACGCCATGGGGCTGGATAAGGCGCTAGCGGGGCTGTCAACTCTACTGGTCCTGGTCATGGAAAGTGGTCGACTGACAGATGGAGCTGTGTCAGATGGAGCTGTGTCAGCAGCCCTCTTAACCATAGAGTCCGAGGTGGAAATGGCCGACCCTTGATAGACTCCCTCCCACTTCTTGCGAAAAACCCTCCGACGCTGAGAGAGCTCCAGATCTCGCCTCCAGTGGCGCTCGGGTGATCGTGGAACGTCCTGGTCAGATTGTCCCTTTACCAGCACACCACTAGACGCCATGGGGGTGGATAAGGCGCTAGCGGGGCTGTCAACTCTAACGGTCTTGGTCATCGTGAATGGTGGTCTGACAGATGGAGCTGTGATAGAAGGGACTGCGTCAGACAGGGCTGTGTCAGGTGTCCTCTTCATCAGAGAGTCCAAGGTGGAAGAGGTCGCCCCTTGACAGATTTCTTCCCACTTCTTACGAATGAGCCTCCGACGCTGAGAGAGCTCCAGATCTTGTCTCCAGTGGCACTCGGGTGATCGTGGAACATCGGAGTCAAATTGTCCCTTTACCAGCACACCACTAGACGCCATGGGGGTGGATAAGGTGCTAGCGGGGCTGTCAACTCTACTGGTCCTGGTGATCGCGAATGGTGGTCTGACAGATGGAGCTGTGATAGAAGGGACTGGGTCAGATGGACCTGTGACAGACGGGGCTGTGTAAGGTGTCCTCTTCATCAGAGAGTCCGAAGTGGAAGTGTTCGTCCCTTGACAGACGTCTTCCCACTTCTCGCGAAAGAGTCTCTGATGCAGAGAGAGCTCCGGACCTCGCCTCCAGTGGGCCTCGGGCGATCGTGGAACGTCCTGGTCAGATTGTCCCTTTACCAGCCCACCACTAGACGCCATGGGGGTGGATAAGGCGCTAGCAGGGCTGTCAACTCTACTGGTCCTGGTCATGGAAAGTGGTCGACTGACAGATGGAGCTGTGTCAGATGGAGCTGTGTCAGCAGCCCTCTTAACCATAGAGTCCGAGGTGGAAATGGCCGACCCTTGATAGACTCCCTCCCACTTCTTGCGAAAAAGCCTCCGACGCCGAGAGAGCTCCAGATCTTGCCTCCAGTGGCGCTCGGGTGATCGTGGAACGTCCTGGTCAGATTGTCCCTTTACCAGCACACCACTAGACGCCATGGGGGTGGATAAGGCGCTAGCGGGGCTGTCAACTCTAACGGTCTTGGTCATCGCGAATGGTGGTCTGACAGATGGAGCTGTGATAGAAGGGACTGCGTCAGACAGGGCTGTGTCAGGTGTCCTCTTCATCAGAGAGTCCAAGGTGGAAGAGGTCGCCCCTTGAGAGATTTCTTCCCATTTCTTACGAATGAGCCTCCGACGCTGAGAGAGCTCCAGATCTTGTCTCCAGTGGCACTCGGGTGATCGTGGAACATCGGAGTCAAATTGTCCCTTTACCAGCACACCACTAGACGCCATGGGGCTGGATAAGGCGCTAACCGGGCTGTCTCCTCTACTGGTCCTGGTGATCGTGAATGGTGGTCTGACAGATGGAGCTGTGATAGAAGGGACTGGGTCAGATGGACCTGTGACAGACGGGGCTGTGTAAGGTGTCCTCTTCATCAGAGAGTCCGAAGTGGAAGTGTTCGTCCCTTGACAGACGTCTTCCCACTTCTCGCGAAAGAGTCTCTGACGCAGAGAGAGCTCCAGATCTTGCCTCCAGTGGGCCTCGGGCGATCGTGGAACGTCCTGGTCAGATTGTCCCTTTACCAGCCCACCACTGGACGCCATGGCGGTGGATAAGGCGCTAGCGGGGCTGTCAACTCTACTGATCCTGGTTATGGAAAGTGGTCGACTGACAGATGGAGCTGTGTCAGATGGAGCTGTGTCAGCGGCCCTCTTAACCATAGAGTCCGAGGTGTAAATGGCCGACCCTTGATAGACTCCCTCCCACTTCTTGCGAAAAAGCCTCCGACGCCGAGAGAGCTCCAGATCTCACCTCCAGTGGCGCTCGGGTGATCGTGGAACGTCCTGGTCAGATTGTCCCTTTACCAGCACACCAGTAGACGCCATGGGGGTGGATAAGGCGCTAGCGGGGCTGTCAACTCTACTGGTCCTGGTGATCGCGAATGGTGGTCTGACAGACGGGGCTGTGTCAGACGGGGCTGTGTCAAATGGACCGGTGACAGACAGTGCTGTGTCATATGGAGCTGTGACAGCTGCCCTGTTCACCAGAGAGTCTGAGCTCTTGCAACAGAGCCTCTGACAGCGAGGCAGCACCAGACGCTCCCTGTCGGCCTTGGCTGAGAGAGGAACGTTCAGCTCTGATTTGCCCTTTGAACTTTTGCCCTTGCGTGTTGGAAAGGGCTTGGCGACGCCGCCAGGTGGCACGGGAGCGAAGCCTCTGCTCATCTCAGACACCGGGTCTTGTCCACAGCCCCCCGGATCATAGGAGTCAGAACCTGAATCGTATTGTCCTCGACAGTCCCAATGGCGCTCATGCATCTGCATTAGCACTTCCAGATGGTCAGGGCAGCTGTCGACTGTCACACTGTCCCTCTGGGCCCTTTTGAGATACAACAAAATAAAATAAACTAAAATGACTTTTGATGATTTCAGTACACTTGTACAATCAAAATGCATCATACCACACATTTTACACATAAACACACACATCTCACACATGCATGCACACACGCACGCACAAACAAACACACCCACACACACACACACACACACACGGTTGGATACACTGAAAAAAACATTATCAACTTACCAATCAATGTCTTCAAGGTTTTCATCCTAATTTATAAAGGAAATACAAGATGGTATTTAGGCTCAATTTAGGTCATTAAGGCTTCACAAAGACAGAACAGCTTCTGTAATTGTTTGAATTGTAAATGATTAAAGTACAATGAAACTTTGATTACCAACCTTAATGTTTCTGTGGCGATTTCTCCATTGATCTAAGAGCCAATAAAAGATCAGGTTCACAGAGAGAGCGAACAAAACTGCCATGCAGACGAATGTCAGATCAAGATCCAACGGGGTTGTCTGAGAGGGCGTCGCCTTAGGACCATGGTGTACATGTCCACACGGCACCCTCTCTCGGGTTCTAAAAACATGATTTATTACACTAGCGAACATATTGGCAAAGATACATCTTTAGCAACATGTTCTTCTCATCGCAAACACCGCACTGAGGCTTGTCCACTTGTTACAGCAGGATATGTACCTTGCCGCTGTGACGTGTACACGTTACGCCGTAGTGCCCGTGATGTCACAGAGCGGATAGAACACTGTGACTTGACGGCTAGTCCAGACGGCTATAATTGAAATAAATGTAGGGCTAGATTTAAATAGATTTAAGCTATTTTCTTTTTGCTTAAAGTCCCAGTTAACCAAAATCAGAGATTTGCTTGAAAACACATTCTATGTGTTAGTGATGCATTGCTGATAACATGTAAAAATGGGATGAACCATGTGTAGTACTGAATTGTGAAGTTAGACCAGTTTTGTATTTTTTACCAGTTTTGATTTCTGGATTTTCTGGGCGGGCTTAAAAACGGTACCGGATGACGTAGAGCGGTGTTCTTAGCATATCCCCGCCCTAACACTATATAAAGCTAGAACGGATTTGAATCTTCGGTTCTGCTCAATCTTGAGTCTAGAATTAGCTAGTTTTAACCAACAGTCTAGAATTAGCTAGTTTTACTTAGTTAGCAATGCCTATGCATAAAACTAAACGAAAATGCATCCTTCCTGGATGCCAGCAGGAATGGGATGATAAGGTCTCCTTCTTTCACTCCCGAGTAAAGCTGAAATGAGAAGCAAATGGGTTAGCATTTTTGAAGAGCCATGGTGTTACAGAGTCTGTCACCGCTAGCGCCCGCCTCTGCAGCAAACATTTCACTCCCGAAAGCTTCTGCAATTATAATATGAGGCTTTTGGGTTTCACGGACTCACGACTGGTCCTGGTGAATTCGGCGGAGCCAACCATCTCCCTCCCCGGCCTCCATTCTCCTCCTGTCGCATCAACCTTTGGTGCCGACACCGCTGCCTTGTGTGCTTATAGCTAATTAACGTTATAACGTTAGCTAGGTAACGTAAGCAATAGGAAAATACACTGCTACGTTAATCTACAAAATGTGTCTTGACATTTATGTGGTAATGTCAGCTATGATTAATTATATGTAATCTTAGGAGGAATTATAGCTAACATTATCTATGTAGCTTGTTGCAAATGGGAGTGTGTATATAACCTTAGTCTAGCTAACATAGCTAGCAGCACCGACCAGGCGACCACCCACCAAATAACGTTACAGATGATATATTATGACTATAAGCGTTAACTAACAGAAACTGCCTGCCATATTTGTGGCACCTGATGTGCGTATGGGTTCACCGCTAGTGGTTACAGTATATTTCTCCAGCGGGAGACCGGGAGGTGGGAGCGAGGGGGATGGTTAGGTAGACCAGCTGCAGCTGGAGAAAGACGCACCCTCTCCCAGTGAAGCGGTGCTCGGCGGCTACTGGCTGAACATTCCAGTTCTGTTGGATATGTTGCGGGAAAGTTGAAGCCGAGTGCTCGTTATTCTCACACATAACATTGCCAACGAGAGTGGATGAGTCTGTCCCGATTATCAACTCCGGTAGTGTACGCTTCTTCGCGCTATCAGCGCTGTTCAAGCCAGTGACTAAAAGGTACATTTTAAACAACTTTTTCCATTGATCCCAAGGGACGACAGGATCGCCTGTTAGGGATAGGAATGGGTCCGGAGGTGGCAGGGAGAAAATAGGGACAGACTTCCTCGTTGCCTGTTTTTGTATTTTGCATCTAAGGGCAGTAACACTGGCGCGTTGGTATAGAGTAGCTACAGTTTTACCTGTGTTGTTTGTCAGGAGGTAGGTTAGGAGGAAGCATCTGTGCGTTTGACTCATTAGACAAGTGTAATTTCAACTCTCTGTTTTCACAAAGCTGTGCCTTCCTACCACAAAAGAGACGGCGTGCCAGTGTGACAATATGCAGACCAGAGAACGGTACTATTTGACAGGTTCTTCCCTCCACACCCCCTCCCCACGCAATTGGGTGTGGCTTCGGTGCCTTCAGCAGACACGCCCCCACAGTCTCAGACCAGAGAATGCTGCTGATTTTTAACCGATTTTGAAGCCTTATTTTATATACTTAGCGACATTTTTAATCACTCAGATTTGGCTGGGTGGTTAATGACATGTTTTCCTGTGGTGTGTGAAGCTCATAACAAAAATTTGAACTGGGTTAACCTGGACTTTAAGACCCAACGATACCCCTTATTTAATACACTCCGACATTCAGAATTAAATAGGAGCGCTGGTCGGATAACAACAGATAGCATAGTGTCCGTAGTGATGTCACTCAGTGCTGCAGTCGTTAATTATCCACGTTTTCGATAGAGATGGATAGGCATTATTGGCGATATTAAATAAGGGTAATCCTTCTCTATGAATCATTCATATTCAAGGGCGTTTTGTTATTTTGAAGACTATACTCGTAGGCCAGTAGGATTTGAAAGGAGCCCACGATACTTTAAACTTTATGCAGGTTGGATCATACAACTGCCGCGGGCTACGCCTGGGCAACAACGCAGGAGACAGAGCCCGACGTATAGTAGTTGACAACCTGCTGAAAAACTGTGATATTTTATGTTTACAAGAAACTTTCACTCTGCATGACGCTGGAGAACTGCTGACACATCATCCTCTGGAAGTCTGGATATTAAACACAGATGTGGCTATAAGTAATTGTACGGTCCCATAATGGATATTCAGCTCAAAGTATATCCCTACATGCAGCATGAAGTAGTTCACAAAATTCAGCATACCAGCATCTGCAGAGCTTGATGGCAACACTGCTGGAGCTGTTGGTCTCACAGGCGATGGCATCAGAGAACTACCTGAAAACCAGAGGATAAAGGGATGAGCAGGAAACTATGGTGCTGGCGGCGTAGTGATTCTGGCATAAGGGGAAGAATCAACTCGACATGAGACATGTCAGACCCTGACCTGGTCTGGCCGGGGTGCTAATCGCTGATGCATGCTGCTTGTGCCTGGACGTCTGAAGGGCTGAAGGGCCTGGGCTCACAGCGCCTTGGCTCAAAGGACCCGGGCGATGAACATCTACTGCCGAGTAGTGAGATGTGAGATGAGCGAATTAGTGAACTGAGTACATGAGTCTTCCGAAAGTCCTGAGTTAACTGTAAGTGTGCAAATATGCATAGACATTTCACCAACACAAACATGCATGGATACCTGCATTGATAACTGGCAGAGCAGGCCTTCCGGCTCTGGCACCTGGCATAGCTGGTCTGGTCTGAGTTCTGCCGACCGGCTGCCTGGGCACTGGAACATATAGTAGAGGTAAATTAGCTCAGATTAGTCAACTCAAGTAGTACTCTTTTGGGACTGTTGAATGCACTTTATTATATTACCTTCGTCACTGGAGTCATAGCGTGTGTTGCGCTGTCTCTTCCTTGTGTCTTGGGAGTTAATCCATTGATGACTGCTGCTCAAACACCTTCGCCAAGGCACTGGCTACTTCATAATGCTCTGTGTGTTCCTCAGCAGAGACAGAGGTTGTCATGGCTCCTCTTGATGTGCTTGTGGAGGTAGATCTGGGAGGTATAGGAGAATGGGCACTCAGAGCAGGAGAACACCCAAGTCTTGCACAACTCTAACATCACAGCTAGGAGAGCGAATGAGAGAGACCATTAAAAAGGATTATCTCACCTGTAGTACAAGTTCAAATATAGAGTGATTATACATCATTGTAGATGAGAGCTTACTCTCAATTGATTCACAATGTTAAATAAAGATTGAATGAATATGTAGCTAGTGGGGGGTTACAACCACACAACTGTGGAGAGAGAATGAGACACTTGGTTCCCTCCTCTACTGGTGTTCATGGCCATGGCCACACACCTGGAATACTCCAACCCTGATTTAAAGGCATAAAAGTGGGGAACACATTCTTGAGACGGTTCCTAAAACTGGAGGGAAAAAAAACGGGAAAATTATCTTCCCTCTCCTCATCACTCACTTCTGCATGGGGCTGAGCTCTACCCTGTCAGCAGTGGCAATACATGGGATAGCGGCTCAGCACACAGGAGAACTGCAGAGAGAGGAAGGAGGAGAGAGAAAACCAACAACAAAAAAGGCAAGAAGGGTTAATAACTGAGCGAATCTTGCAAGTTTGCACTACAGGGAAGCAATTGCTCAATTTCCCTGATATTGTGGCGTCAGTGATGCGTCTTATGAATCTCACATGTCTACCGCTAACATTAACTCAATATCAATATCCCCATTTGTTTATCCCGTCTATGGAAACGTATGTGCATTTGTACTTACGTGTGCCTGCCTTTATTGATGATCAGGTGTTTCTCCACCTAAGGGCTGGCCAGACAGAACCATCAGAGACCATTGGGCTGAGCTGAGGAGAGAGCGACATGTTAGAGTGTATGTGTGCATATGTATATGGTGCTCTTCTGTTAATACTCATGAGGGCATTCAACTGAACAAGACTCACAGAGCCTGTGGTGCTGTCCCAGGACTGCCCCTGGCCACGCCTGTCCCGTCTTAGCGCCTCTTCCTGTCCCGCTCACCTGCTTCTTGCTCAGTTCAAACAAGAACTGGGAGGTTGGCAACAGAGCATGGGAGGGGAGAGAGGGAGAGAGAGAGAGAGTGGGTGGGTGACCCTCTCGTTGGCTGACATGCACACTCCACAGGACCACGTGATTTCTGACATGTTTAGAGGAACAGGGCAACATGTCTACCACCCTTCAAACTCAGTAATTAAATAGATTTTGCAAGACACTATATTAGTAGTCCACATCATGAGTACCTTTATTGCAAAATTTGGATTTGTATGTGAGTGAAAACGTAGTACACAATTCTTTACCCGTTTGACAGAATGAGCAACCATTTCAACAGTTAAGAGTAACATGAAATCCACCAAGATGGCTGCTGTAACCAAATGAGCCAAGATGGCTGCTATAACAAATCCTGCTAGCTAGCCTAGCTCCGTTGTTGGGGCTTCTAGTATTCTGTTAACATTAACTTCGGAAAAATGAATGCCTAAAAACAAACACATACTAACGGTGTCGTGGGTTAATGCGAAATCAATGAGTAAGCTAATTATCGCATTTTATTCCAAGCGATGAAACAGTACGAACGTGCAGGAGCTCGCGCGAGCCTGCTAGACTTGAGAAGACTCCACCATTGCCCGTAATTAGGAAACAATGGCCCACGACAACACTTCATAAAAGTTATAGTGTACACAACTGAAATATTCTCAAGTTGCCAAGCCAACATTATAATTTAAGCTACAATTACACAAAAGCTAAAGTTATAACAATAATTGCGAGAGTAATTTTACATAGGCTACTTAGCTAGCCATGATGTACAGAAAAAGGCTAATCACGTTAGCTGGCTAGCTAGTTAGCTAACATTGGAAAGAGAGCATCTGCATATAGATAATCATTACAAAAGGGTAGCTTGCACATAACGTTGGTGTTTTATCTGGGACGATACCAAAATACATAGTATGTATGTATACATACTAATGTATACATTGAAATTGAGATACTTACAGGATATGTGTTGTCGCGGGGACAAAGACAGCGTGTCTTTCTCAATCGCTTCTGTTTCAAACGGAGCGGAAGTTTCACCCGTCCTCGT
The DNA here is from genome assembly GCF_949987555.1 of Borostomias antarcticus. NCBI lineage: Eukaryota > Metazoa > Chordata > Actinopteri > Stomiiformes > Stomiidae > Borostomias > Borostomias antarcticus. The sequence goes on from NC_140236.1 coordinate 34,230,551, forward strand.
TCTTCTTCTTCTTCGCTGGGTTTAGTGGCGGATCGCAAACAACTTTAATGTGCATACCGCCACCTACTGGCACAGAGTGTGTAACTTGTTTGTCTAGTTCTTCAATTGTGTCACCTAAGAAAGTAGCCCAATGCCTTGCATTCTACGTTCACTGCTCAGCGTTCATTGCTCACATTTAGGTTGCAAAATTAGGACTTTATTCATAGGCATATTTTTTATCATTATTTTTATTAGGCCTAGACTGCAAATCTTTAGTGTTAATATTAACTGTAAATGAGAAATTACACACAAAACAGACATGCAGGATTTCTCCTCATTATTACAATTCTGTAACTGTATGACTTCAAAATTTATTTTAAAACCTAAGTAATTTACAAATGTTCTGACCCACTGTGACACATTTCCAATAAAGTCAGATTGGGACTGTGATGTAACCACATTGTCACGTTATTTAATTACATCGTAGTTACGGATTTAAGCAGCAGTGGCGGCTACGTTCCCTTACAGTGTCCTTGAGGACGGCTATTTTGGTTATTTTGCGACTGAAAAGGCAAGTGTCAGCTAGGTGTCAGCTAGGTCCGCTGCTGGTGACGTTGCAAAGTTACCACAATTACACCAATGTGTCCCGTCAGTTTTACGTACTGTGTTAGTAGGGACAGTGCCATGCACGAAGGCAAAAATGATGACAAAGATGAGGTAGACTATTTATTGGTATTTCCCTTAATCCAGACTTTCGTGCAAAATCATCTTTCTTACACTGTATAACTTTAAATGTCCAAAGATGAAGGCTATACATCTTAATGGACTCAGTGGGTCAATTATTGTCTTTTATTTGAAAGACTGAGGCAATCACTTTTTTTCAATTTCTCTCAATGCCTTGTGCCATCCTGTTGTTGTTAATGGCTGTCGTGGACGTGGGTGTTGACGTGGGCTCGGAGCCTCTGGACTGCTGGTTGGTCATCTCCTGTTCCCCAGCGCGGGGGCTGAACTCCTGCAGGCTGCGGCCGGTGGTCTCAATGGGCAGGAGCAGAGATGCTCCTATGGCCAGCACGGAACAGAGGCAGTACACCGACAGGCTCAGAAACACGGATGTTCTCACCAACACCTACGGTATGAACACAATAAGATGGAAAATACAACAGAATACTACGTGCTCATTACTTGAAAATAACAGTAAATTAGTAAAGCACAGAGAAATGTTACACATAGAAAGAGGATCTTTTCTTCACAGAGTGGTCCAGTGTTACACACCTGTGCCACAAAAGGAGTGAAGAGGGCTCCGACCCTGCCCATCCCACTGCTAGAGCCCAGCCCAAGAGCTCTGACTGCTGTGGGGTATACCTGAACAGCCAGGGTGGGGGAAATTACAATACAGCTACATACACCATACACACTATATATACACTGTACAGCCTTATCCTATAACAATAAAAACAACAACAACAATAATAATATTAATAATAAACATTTGAACTTGGATCAAATGTGCTCAAGATTACAAGTAAAGAGTTAAGCTTGCAATACCTCTGGTGTGTAAACATAAGCAACTTGGAATCCCGCAGTGATGAGGGCTCTAGCTATGAAGATGAAGATGATGAGAGCTATCCTGAAGAAAGAACGAAAGAGAGAGAGAGAGAGGGGGGGGGGGGGTGAAGTTCATATAGTCTTGTAGATATACTCCAGAGTGGCAAGAGTGACAAGGTGACCCATAGCACTTACCTCCCAATACAAGCGTACAGGGGTAGAATGGACAGAGCGAACCCGAGGAAGCACAGCGCCATGCTTCTCTTCCTGCCCAGGCGATCAATCACCCACAGGGCTAGAAGGATCCCTGCAGTGGGACGAGCACAAACATGGCTGCTTTGCTGAAGGTAAACATGCTGATGGAGGCTGAGGATCAGGAGAGGAACCGGCCCAGCCAGAGGAGCTTCAATAGTTTCCCTTCCTGGTAACTCTGGTTAAGTTTGTTGTTTACCTGGGAATTCTGCTAATGTGGTCCAGAGAAGGTCTTTGTAATCATCTAACGTTAGGTGTTTGCACTCCAGGTCACAGCTGGGCTCAATCTTGGCACCTTGCGTCACTAGGGGATTGTTCTGTTTTCAGACTTCCAAACTAGACAAGACATGAAACATGATATTTTAAATAAAACTTGCTTTCACTCACCACCGCACACATCCCCCGCTTGGAACAGCTCTGTGGTTAAGAGGACCAGGCCATAGTAGGAGAAGGCGTTCGCAAACCTGGGGCAGAGAGAGATCACACACGGTCTGAACCACTCCTGTTACGTCTGGCACTGTCGTGGCAGTGCTGTGTTCTAGCGTTCCACTCTTACGACAGAGCTGTGTTCTAGCGTTCCACTCTTACGACAGAGCTGTGTTCTAGCGTTCCACTCTTACGACAGAACCATGTTCTAGTATTGCATGTTACATTTGTCATGCTACTACTGACGTCACGTTGTGCGTCCGCTTGCTTGGGAATGTGAGATTCATTAAATGGAGTAAGCTCCAACTATAGCTCATGCCATAGTCTCAATTATTTTACATAACAACTCCTTGAAAGGACTCTGAGACCATCAAACTGGTGATAATTGGACAGGAGGAAAAAACTAATCCTGGTATCTATCTTACCATATAAACCACAGAAGAAGAGTAGTGGTGCGATACTGAGGGGTGAAGAGATCGCTGATCCTTCCGCGGTTTTCCTGCCACACAGAAAAGTAACACAGTTGTTATCATTTCACAGACATCAGTGTGAGCAAGACTTACTAATGTTGAGTAAATGTTTTGCTGGATCTAAGATCTCAGTGACACCACCTTGTACACACCTTGAACAAACACACAGCACACTAGTTTTACTGTCTTACCTGCTTGTTGGCTACCAGCACGCCTAGCGGCATGGTCTTGCCATTGTCAGTGGCGATGCGGTTCAACGTTGACAGAGCTTTCTCCCTGTTTCCTGTCAGCACATCAAAGCGGGCACTCTCAGGCAGCCACTGCATCAGACAGTTCAGGCTGCATTACTTCCTGTTCACTAGCGAGTACAGGCATGTTCAGTGAGCCACGGATGCACCTGAGTGTTTGCCATGAATGATACAGAATGAATAACGATTTGTAAGCAATACTTACATAACTGAGGGCAACAAAGACCGCCAGTGGGGCCGTGGACAGGGCTAGCAGCCAGCGCCAGCCAAGAGTAGGCATTATCCACATGGCCAGAAGGACCTCAGATACAGCACCAAGGGCCCAGAATATCTGAGGGGAGAGCAAAGTTCAGAAGGGGATTATTCTATATACAGTCTGGGCTGCAGCCAAAATCTTTGTCTTTTATGAGATAAAAGAGGAAACCCGCACACTGTCTAAACCTGCACAGATTTTAATAGGTGATAGGGTTAGGGCTAGGTAATGTTTTGGTCATAGACCTTCGTAAGACAAAAATGAATGAGAATCCATACACTGAGACTCCAATCTAAATAGGTTCCGGTTCCAGGGTGTGGTTCTAGGGTGTGGCTTCACGTGAGAAATGGAATTTGCTTAACAAAAATCATCGACTACTCAGTTGATAACAAGTCAATAATCAACTAGTTAAAATAACAGGATTAGAAATTAAACACATGACAAATGAACACAAGTACAGAAAAAAGTACAGAGATTGCAAACAATTTTACATTTCAACTACAAAAAGGGGGGCATTTCAAAATAACAATTAGGGAGGATCAGAGATCAATTAGGTGCACTAACATTTTTCCTTTTTTATACTTTGGATGTATCCCTCTCCTACACACCTGTCTTTGAACCAGATGTGCGAAGTATTTCATTGTTATGACATAAAAAAGGAAAGTCATAGAAAAACACTCTCTGGACACAGCAGGCTACCTCAATCAGTATAATGCAGTTGCCTCTTGACTTCACTGGGAGGAATTCTGAGTACAGGGTCACCCTGAAATAGAAAGGAAGGTATGTACTCTGCTCATTTAAATGTGTCTATGATGATGTTGCAGTGTGTGTGTGTGTGTGTGTGTGTGTGTGTGTGTGTGTTTGTGTGTGTCTGCGTCAGGAACAGGTTCTGTCACTCCAGGATATTAATACACAGTTTTGTTCCTTGTTCTGCTGTTGTTCACAGGTCTAGAGTTACTGACCTAGGAGATTATGTGGGCGTGTTACAATAACACCATGTTCTTCATTCTGTCTGATGGCCTACATTCAACATTTCACAAGATTTGAAACTTGTTGTACAAAGCAGATGTTTTGTCTATTCTTTCCCTTTCAAGCTTCATATTATGTTTGGGTATTACTGTGTTAAATGAAACCCTGTTTGAAAGTGTGTTTGATCCCGGACATGATGCAGCAGTGGAGGCCCCAGCGGTACGGTGGCCTACGAGGTTCACTCACGACTGAGGGGCTCCTCCGATGCCCACGCCCACCAGGCCGCGCAGGACCAGGATCCAGCCGTATGTCGGAGCGAAGGCACACAGCACGCCATAGTACAGGGTCCACACCATACACACCACCAGGCCCTGTTACACACACAAAAGCGTACGAGTGCGCACAACTCCAAATTAAACTGGAGCAGTCACAGGTGCCAGGTCAAGTGCTATAATGAATGAAGGGAAGCAACGGCACTCATGAGATAGACAATGGTCTTCAAAACTTTAATGGGCAGGAATGAACGTTTCAGCCTTAAGCCTTCATCAGCATCCAACGTTCATTCCTGCCCATTAAAGTTTTGAAGACTACTGTCTATCTCATGAGTGCCGTTGCTTCCCTGTTAAACACACACACACACACACACACACACACACAATGTAATAAGTAAGTCCACATAACTATATCCATAACTCAACACATTGAGTGAACAATAACCTTTGCCTCAAGTGCATGTAAAATAAACACATAAATAAATAAATAAATAAACTTACTAGTTTCCTGCCATACTTGTCTGCTATATTCCCCCACGGAGTGGAACTGACCATCATCCCAATGAACACTGCCTGAGAAACATGCAATGCCATTATAAAAGCACAGATCCTAATAATCTACACAGGCTCATCTTGGACAATTTGTAAACAAGTAGTTGAAAGTGCAACTAATATCATGTAATTCGGTTATGAATGTAATGATGTTGTGTGTTCTAGCTCAAGCAACAATATACTAACACTTGAGCCACAGGGGTACCAGAGAGAGAGAGAGAGAGAGAGAGAGACTGACCGACACTATAAATGCCAGTTTATAACTGGGAAGCCTCCATTCACAGTGTAGCTGAGGAGCCAGGATACTGAGGGTCATCATCTCCATAGCATCTGCTGTCTAAAGCCAGCCAATCAGATCAGAGACAACAAGACACCAGAACTACTTTAGTTGACTGGTCACTAGGAGTTAATTACAATCATCAGTCTAGCATAAGAAAAACGACAGTAATGTCCACTCTCACCCATGCCAACCCAGTGAGGACAGAGAGCTTCCATTGGAACATTCCAAAACCAATGGTCTCCACGGCGTCCTCCACGGTGAAGGTATCTGCATGAGAAACATGAGGAGAAAGAAACCACAGGACAACCATGAGAAGAACAACTCTATCCCATCCAAACTCACCCATACACAGCTTTAGTACAACAAAACAAACCACTGAAATATTATGAATATAAATAGTTATTGAGACAATTCATGATGAATTAAGTGCCAGCACAGCATTGATTGGTTGTTGATTTTGCACATGCTGGTGTCCAATTAGAGTTAATTATGCAATGGTAATTGTTAGGGAAGCAATGACATATACTCTTACAAAATCTGCAGTTCTTACCTGAATGAAAGGAGGACTACGAAAACAGTGTTGATGAAGCAATAAACCATGGCATTAGCCAGCTGAACATCTTAAACCATGGCATTAGCGAGCTGAACACCTTATCACTGTCATAGACACTCCAGACCATATCAGTCAAAACTGGCTTCAGTCCATTGACTATCAGGGCTTTTTAGAGAGAAGTCAGGTAATGTTGAACATGACTGTGTTGAAACGTGTTTCTCCACAAACCTTGAGTGGGCAGATCCTGTTCGAAAGGCGCTGAACTGTGGAGCACAAGATCCACAGTCTGAATAGAGGTGGTGGTGTTAACCTCATAATCTGCACACTGGTCCTCATCTGTGTGACGGAGACTATCTGCTCCACCTCTGAATGTTGCCACACTGCAAACAGGACATTTCCAAGAACATGTTTGATTTATAGAACATGCCTGGGAAAACACAACAGAACTTGTGTAACTCTTGAAACTTGAACTTATATGTAACCTGGAACACAAAATGCACATTTTCCTTCCCTGAAACCCCTCCCAGACAGGTGTTTCCTCAAAGACATTCACCTATGTACTTACTGTCGCCCTCATGGAATATGAATACAATACATTCCTGTATAATATGTCTGATTTGGTTACTGTACCTTATTTCAGAATTTCTCCATTGCTGGTAACCTATTGATGTTTTTCCCAGTTTGTTCATGTCGCTGAGGCTGGTGACTGCTACCAACTGACTGCATATTTGAGATGGTTTAAGCTGCTAGAGCATTGATCTCAAGTTACAGTGAGATACCCAATCAGCAAAAAGCCCTTTAGGTGGGCTGGGTGTGGTTAGAGACATTTAGGTGAGGAAAGGGGTGTGGTTAGAGCCATTGTAAATAACTTTAGAAGTGTGTGTTGCAAGGAGAGTAGGCGATGAGTGCGTTTCACTTATGAGTGAGTTTAAACAATTCAACTCGGTTACAGTCTATCTAAGGCAAGTTTATCATCTAACACATATCATTAATGATGTAATCTTGGCCTACCTGCCTGCCTGTCTATCACTCTCTATGTCACTCTGTCTATCACTATCACTCTATGTCTGTCACTCTGTCTATCACTCTATCACTCTCTCTGTCTATCACTCTCTCTGTCTATCACTCTCTCTGTCACTCTCTCTACTATCACTTTGCCCAAAATGAGTGAGGCTGCCCTGATACAAACACTGAGCTATTACCTCCACCCAGCCCTGATACAAACACTGAGCTATTACCTCCACCTAGCCCTGATACAAACACTAAACTATTACCTCACACCAGCCCTGATACAAACACTGAACTATTACCTCCACCCAGCCCTGATACAAACACTGAGCTATTACCTCCACCCAGCCCTGATACAAACACTGAGCTATTACCTCCACCCAGCCCTGATACAAACACTAAACTATTACCTCACACCAGCCCTGATACAAACACTGAACTATTACCTCCACCCAGCCCTGATACAAACACTGAGCTATTACCTCCACCCAGCCCTGATACAAACACTGAGCTATTACCTCCACCCAGCCCTGATACAAACACTGAGCTATTACCTCCACCCAGCCCTGATACAAACACTGAACTATTACCTCCACCTAGCCCTGATACAAACACTGAACTATTACCTCCACCCAGCCCTGATACAAACTCTGAACTATTACCTCCACCCAGCCCTGATACAAACACTGAACTATTACCTCACACTAGCCCTGACACAAACACTGAACTATTACCTCACACCAGCCCTGATACAAACACTGAGCTATTACCTCCACCCAGCCCTGATACAAACACTGAACTATTACCTCACACCAGCCCTGATACAAACACTGAACTATAACCTCACACCAGCCCTGATACAAACACTGAACTATTACCTCCACCCAGCCCTGATACAAACACTGAACTATTACCTCCACCCAGCCCTGATACAAACACTGAGCTATTACCTCCACCCAGCCCTGATACAAACTCTGAACTATTACCTCCACCCAGCCCTGATACAAACACTGAGCTTGCGCCAGCATAATCAGGGGCCGGGCAGCCTCAGCTGCCAGAACTCTTGTATTTGGCAATATATAATATATAAGATATATATCTTCTTCTTCTTCTACTTTTTCTTCTTCTTCTTCCTAGGACGTCTGACTTCCCATACATGAAAAATCACCCAAAATAATTTTATCCCAAAAGCTGTATTTTTGACAGTATTTTGAAAACTGTCGCCTCAAAGTATTGCTGTTCCTACAGGAAAATATATACACAGTATGCATGATTATGTTCTGTTAAAAATATATAATTTGTTGACAGGAAACCAAGAGGTACAAGAGTGGAAGAGGGGACAGGAGGAGAGGACATAGAGATGAGAGGTGAGATACCTGATGTTAGCCAAAGAGACACTACATTAATTAGATCCTGGCAAGTTTAAAAAATAATGTGGATGGATGGATGGATGGATGGGTGGGTATGTGGGTGGGTGTGTGTGTGTTTATAGCTTATGTTTATGTTTTGTTAATTTGTGGACAGGAGATGAAAATGGACACCACAGTGGAGGAGAGGTGACAGGAGGAGACCAGCATGGACAAAAGACAGGAGGAGAGGTGACAGGAGGAGACCAACATGGACACCACAGTGGAAGAGAGGTGACAGGAGGAGACCAACATGGACATCAGAGTGGAGGAGGCCAGGCTGGGAGAGAGGTGACAGGAGGAGCTAGTCTCATGTTTCTAATAGATGGTGTGTTCTCATCAACATTCACTTAAGTTGTGTCCTCTCTGGATGACCTCCACTGCTCTCAGTTAAAGATGATATTAATCCAATATGATGCGTGTTGTTCTTTATAGATCTAGCCTCTTCATTTTGCTCTCAAAGTGCACCAGATTGAAGCACCACAACTAAATGACCTCGGTATTACAAAAATCCTGCGTACAGCCCTGGTCCTGAATGTTTCAGAGGGCAGATGACCTCCTTCTAATCAAGGAGCAGGTGTTCATAACTCTGTCTGCATCACTACACTGTGGTGACATTTTGGTTGTACCGTCTGATCACAACACTGAGTTCTAATCACATTTTTTAACTAAGAGTTCTAATCTAATTTTTTAACCTATCTGTCTACATGTCTGTCTGTCCATCTCTATCTTTCATTGTCTGCCCCTGTTTTATTATTGTATCTGAGGCTTCACGTTTGGTGATGGGACCTCAGTGGGTGAGAACAGACATGCTGAATAGACATAAAGATCTAGGCATGGGCAGCATCTTTCCATCCATTTAAAAATAAATATGTATTATTTTATGCCAACCTACATTCAGTCTAGCCCTAACCCTAACCTCTTAGACTGCAGGAAGTGTCGGCCAGCTGTGTCGTGTCTCCATTCTCAGCGTCAGTACATCGTTTGATGGTTCACCTGGGCCAGTAGACTAAGCAGAGCCTCGACCCAAACAAGGTGTCCTGAATGGTCTCCCAGGTCCGCCTTGAACAACTGAACTGTCAGCCCAGTGTTTGTGTGGTCTACAAGCTATTCAATAAAACCTGGAGAAAATTATCTGTATCTTGTCTTTACACTTACAGCACACATGCTGCACAAATGATAACCTTAATTGTATGACACTTGTTTTGTCAAATGCACAAGGGTATCTCCGACTTGGCAAGACTGTGGATGTGGTGACTAGTCCAGGCCAGTCAGCATGGTATAAGCTGCATACAGGTGAGCGGAAGCTGAAACGCTTGTTCCTTGGCTAGGCCCAAGGCAGCTTGCCAGCAGGGTCAGGCCTGTGCCGGGAGGTCAGTACATTAGAACCCCCTTAGGCGGGCTGTATGTATCCTCGGTTCTCAAACTTATATTTGTGGTATAGAAAGGTAGAACTTGCTTGGTTGATTATGTAAGTGTGTGTGTGTGGGGTGCTGTTGATTTTCCTCCATACATCTCTCAGCCATATGTTTCCCCTATGTGGATTTGAAAACAGTGATGGGGATTAAATTAGGTTGCTAAGAGAACTGCTAGTTACCAGAAGCATTCAAGAACATAACCCGTGCTGGAATACTAGTGTATGAACAAATCAATACAAGTAGAGCACATCTACTGACAGGCTGGTTAAATGACTAGAAGACTGACTTGGGACCTCCACTGAGGACATCCCAGTCCTGGCTATGGATCAGTAGTGATGCTCCCCTCCCCCTGTAGTCCAGGCATTTTATGACATAACCTTGAACAAATTGCAACAGAAATTATTTCAACTGTTGTAGTGTCATACATATGTTCTTTATAACATATCAGTTAGTCCCCCCAAATCCCAGTGGTGGAAAGTAATGAAAAATGCAGATGGAAGGTATGTGACAAATATACCAATTTCCAATTTCCGCCTATGTAAAAGAAAAAGGTTTATGCATGTTTTCTTGTCTGATGTCCACACAACACTGTCCCCAATCAACCAGAAACTATATAGGATGCATCACAGTGCATATACAGAAATATATTTTTAATTCTTTTGGCATTTGGTGAAGAGAAAAGGGGTGAATCTCACACATATTGCAACAGAAAATCTGACGTGTATTAATCAAATAGCTCAAGAGTCTAGAACCCTGGAGAGGACAGTCTACAACCCTGGAGAACAGTCTACAGCCCTGTAGAGAACAGTAGAACCCTGGAGAACAGTCTACAGCCCTGTAGAGAACAGTAGAACCCTGGAGAGGACAGTCTGAGACGTAGAACCGTCCATAGCAGAGCAGCCAGGTGCTAGAGGGTCCACTTCAGATAGGCCTACCTGTGGGAGAAAATCACACGCGCGTGCGGGCGCACACACACACACACACACACACACACACACAATTAGAGGGTCCACTTCAGGAGAGAAGAGAACATGAGCAGGATGATAATAATAATAATAATAATAATAACTTGCATTCATCATCATCATCATCACATGCCGCCTGATGTGAATTTGCACACCCTGATCCTTTACAGCTGCTACATGCAACAGAACACTCAAGGCCATGTTTCTTGCATGTGCACCTCAGGCTGCTGCAGTCTGTCTTGCAGGTGCAACTGAAGACCTTAAGAAGTTCTTGTGGATCTGGTGGTAAGTCCGTCTGGACAGGGACAAGCCTCCCATCATTCTCGTTCCACAACCATTCTTGTGGCAGGAGTTCATCTACAGGTCCCTTCCACTGTTGCACCTGGTAGTACACACGGAGACTCTGGTACTTTGCTGCTGCTGACGTTGGTGGTAGACTCTGTGGCTGTACATGAGAAGTGCTGGTAGCCACCTTCTCACAAAAGCGCTTGTATCTTAGACTGTCAAGTCCCTCCCCAGGCTTCCCATTGTACAGGCACAGCCAAGCATTCTCTCCTGCTGACACAATCTCTGCTCTAGAAGCTGACTATGAGTCAAACACTGTAGCTTGCTGATGGAACTCGCTGCTGGCTCTGAACTTATTGAGGGGAGCTCCTTTCCCAATGCCATAAAGGCAGGACGTAGTGTCACACCCAGCTATAGCATGAATGAAGAGAATGTGAGTGCACACACTGGGACCTAGCTGCTGCTTGACGGACATGATGTTACAGATGCGTGGCTTCATGCTTTTCTTGGGCTCAAGTTTGAAGAAGAGGTCATGGGAGTTGAGGTTGGGGTGGTAGATGAGGAGGACGAGCAGATTTGTATCATGTCACAAGAATGGTTGTGGAACGAGAATGATGGGAGGCTTGTCCCTGTCCAGACGGACTTACCACCAGATCCACAAGAACTTCTTAAGATCATCAGATGCACCTGCAAGACAGACTGCAGCAGCCTCAGGTGCACATGCAAGAAACATGGCCTTGAGTGTTCTGTTGCATGTAGCAGCTGTAAAGGATCAGGGTGTGCAAATTCACATCAGGCGGCATGTGATGATGTAGATGAGGATGAAGGCAAGTTATTATTATTATTATTATTATCATCCTGCTCATGTTCTCTTCTCTCCTGAAGTGGACCCTCTAATCGTGTGTGTGTGTGTGTGTGCGCGCACGCGTGTGTGATTTTCTCCCACAGGTATCTGAAGTGGACCCTCTAGCACCTGGCTGCTCTGCTATGGACGGTTCTACATCTCAGACTGTCCTCTCCAGGGTTCTACTGTTCTCTACAGGGCTGTAGACTGTTCTCCAGGGTTCTACTGTTCTCTACAGGGCTGTAGACTGTTCTCCAGGGTTGTAGACTCTCCTCTCCAGGGTTCTAGACTCTTGAGCTATTTGATTAATACACGTCAGATTTTCTGTTGCAATATGTGTGAGATTCACTCCTTTTCTCTTCACCAAATGCCAATAGAATTAAAAATATATTTCTGTATATGCACTGTGATGCATCCTATATAGTTTCTGGTTGATTGGGGACAGTGCTGTGTGGACATCAGACAAGAAAACATGCATAAACCTTTTTCTTTTACATAGGCGAAAATTGGAAATTGGTATATTTGTCACATACCTTCCATCTGCATTTTTCATTACTTTCCCCCACTGGGATTTTGGGGGACTTTTGATATGTTATAAAGAACATATGTATGACACTAAAACAGTTGAAATAATTTCTGTTGCAATTTTTTCCATATTGACCCCTTTTGTCTCATAAAATGCCTGGACTATTGGGCTAGTGTAGGCCATTGCTAGCCTCTACCCACAAGCCTCCATTACATTGATCATAAGCCTACTAAGAGAATACCAAGCGGAGTCTTGGTAAGGCTTTTATCATCATGATTTATTAAGTCTTTCAAGCTACATGATTTGCATTAAAAATATAATCTCTCTCACACACAGTCATGTAATCCAGTCAATCTAACTCCATAACAAATTGCATTAGGCCTACGTAACTAGCAAGCTAACTATAGCAAACGAAGTCAATGTAGATAGCTAGAGAACTAGCAAACGAAGTCAATGTAAATAGCTAGAGAACTAGCTATAGCGTCATTTCCACCACGCCCTTAGAGAAAGGCGATTCGCCAAATAAAAAGTGATTGACAACCGTTTCAGGCGAAATTAGTTTTTGATTGACAAGACGATTGTCAGCCTCTGATTGGTCAAAGTAAAAATTGATTGACAGTTGACCCGCCCCCTCGAAGTCTCCGGCCTGCAGAGATCCACAAACAGGCGGCCAGCTAATTGAAATAAATGTAGGGCTAGATTTAAATAGATTTAAGCTTCTTTTTTGCTTAAGACCCAACGATACCCCTTATTTAATACACTCCCACAAGCGCTCCATTAAATAGGAGCGCTTAAAAGGCTGGTCGGATAACAACCGATAGCAACCGATGTCACTCAGCGCTCAGTCGTTAATTGTCCACGTTTTCGATAGAGACGGATAGGCATTATTGGTGATATTAAATAAGGGTTATCGCTCTTTGTGAATCATTCATATTCAAGGGCGTTTTGTTATTTTGAAGACTTCTCATAGGCTAGCAGTAGGATTTGAAAGCAGCCCAAGACAGAGGCGCGCTGCGCTCCTGACCCCCGAGTGCACAGCCCATGATCCGATGAGAGAGAGGGAGGGAAGAGAGAGATAGGGTGGAGGCGGGGAGAGATGAATGGGTGAATGAGAGGCCTTTGTAAGGCGCTTTGGATAAAAGCGTTATACGTTAATGCACTCCATTTACCATCTGATCAACTATGAGTTGATGGAATGAGAAAGAGGGGGGAATGGGTGAATTAATTGGAGTGTGACGCCCTCTAGTGGTGAGAATTGTGAGTCACATACTGAGAACCTGGGTCAAGTACACACACTGTACATTTGACTTGAGGTGCGTTAGATTTATCTCTGAGTTTGCACTTTTGAGGCCCAAGTATGAGAGAGCTAACCGTCTTTTATCCATATCTGGGCAACATAACCCAGACCTCCCGGAGTCCGATAGATACCCCTGTGTCTGCTGTGGATGTCGTTGCATTTAGTTAACACACACACACACATACGTACACACAGACATACACCAGCCCATTTCCGGCTTTAGGCCTGGGCCATAGCAAACACACACCAGTATTTGCCATGTCTCTCCTATGATGCTTTTTTAGCCTCTCTTACTCTGAAATGTAATTTAATGTAATTTATTGCTTTATAAATGTTCTTAGCCGGTAGACAAACATATTCCTGGAGCTTGCTCGATCGCCTTGTTGAGAGGGGTCAGGGAAGAATTTTTACAGCTCACTTATCTGGCCCCCGGGTGATTACTGTTTTTTTGCTTCCCTCTGGAATATGTAGAGAGTGGGTCGTATGCCCACCTCCCTTGTTCTCTGTAAAGCGCATTGTGTTGCCTCTGGGTATGAAATGCGCTCTACAAATAAAGCTATGATTGATTGATTGATTGATTGATTGATTGATTGATTGATTACGCATGAAAGAAACCTGAGACAACTTTAAAGGTTATGTACATTTATACAGTTTCACAAATACAGTACGTCATTAACAGTAATGTCACATGACACACAGACATTCAGATATGGAGCAACATAGAACCATTTGGGGGGAGTCACTATAGGAGCAAAAACACTCTTCTCTTGTACATAGATAAGTACTTTATACATAATGTATACATACAAAATATATTCCAAACGTGTCACCATATCACAATAGCCTGGACAAAACAAATAAAAACAGTTTGGTACAAAATCTCATTAGCAAAAAATAATAATAGGTGAATTCTATCTATGGAGTGATTGCTTTTACAAAGAGAAGTGGAACACTACAAAAATACCGATGCAGATATACTGTACAATGCAGATTCTCAACCTCTGTTTCTGCGTTCGTCTGACTACCTCCACTACCAACAACGACACAAAGCTATGCTCCTGAGGTCTTTGGCCTTTGACCTTTCTGGATTGTTCACCCTAAAAGGAGGTGAGAGTTAGGATGATCAGTAGGGAGTGTTGCAAACACTGACCCTATCATTACGGTAACTGGCACATCCACAGAGTTGCTTTTGAGGCTGAGTTGAAGGAGTAGATGTTGTTTTTTTGCTTCCCTCTGGAATATGTAGAGAGTGGGTCATATGCCCACCTCCCTTGTTCTCTGTAAAGCGCATTGTGTTGCCTCTGTGTATGAAATGCGCTATACAAATAAAGCTTTGATTGATTGATTGATGTTAGCAGGGTGAAGCAGAAGCAGTAGATGTTAGAGGGTGAAGCAGTAGATGTTAGGGGGTGAAGCAGTAGATGTAAAGTTTGAAGCATTAGATGTTAGAGGGCGAAGCAGTAGATGTTAGCAGGGTGAAGCAGTAGATGTAAAGGTTGAAGCAGTAGATGTTAGAGGGCGAAGCAGTAGATGTTAGCAGGGTGAAGCAGTAGATGTAAAGGTTGAAGCAGTAGATGTTAGAGGGCGAAGCAGTAGATGTTAGCAGGGTGAAGCAGTAGATGTAAGGGGGTGAAGCAGTAGATGTTCGAGGGTGAAGCAGTAGATGTTCGAGGGTGAAGCAGTAGATGTTCGAGGGTGAAGCAGTAGATGTTGGAGGCTGAAGCAGTAGATGTTAGAGGGTGAAGCAGTAGATGTTCGAGGGTGAAGCAGTAGATGTTCGAGGGTGAAGCAGTAGATGTTCGAAGGTGAAGCAGTAGATGTAAAGGTTGAAGCAGTAGATGTTAGCAGTATACGTTAGCAGGGTGAAGGAACTCATCCTGTTCGTCTTTGGTTTGTAATTTCTGGATTGTTCGACCTCACCAGAGAGCTCCAGGTGAGAGTTTGGGGTGGAGGGGGAGGAGCTTGAGGGGGAGGAGCTTGAGAAGCTTGGTAGTAACGTATCCTTCTACACTCCTGTCTTTGCCTGTTGTTGGGTACAAGTAGGTCATGTGATTCTAAGATGTCCTTAATTGTTTTTCAGTTTGTGTGTATGGGAGGTAGGATGGGACCAGGCAGCATACCTACAGTACGTACCTACCTACCCATCTACCTACCTACCTAGTCACCTACCTACCTACCCATCTACCTACCTACCTAGTCACCTACCTACCTACCCATCTACCTACCTACCTAGTCACCTACCTACCTACCTTCCCATCTACAGTACCTACCTACCTACCCACCAACCCATCTACCTACCTACCTACCTACCTACCTACCAACCCATCTACCTACCTACCTAGTCACCTACCTACCTACCTACCTACCCATCTAAAGTATCTACCTACCTACCTACCTACCTACCTACCTACCTATCCATCTACCTACCTACCTAGTCACCTACCTACCTACCTACCCATCTAAAGTATCTACCTACCTACCTACCTACCTACCTATCCATCTACTTACCTACCTACCTACCTACCAACCCATCTACCTACCTACCTAGTCACCTACCTACCTACCCATCTACAGTACCTACCTACCTACCCACCAACCCATCTACCTACCTACCTACCTACCAACCCATCTACTTACCTACCTAGTCATCTACCGACCTACCTACCCATCTAAAGTATCTACCTACCTACCTACCTACCGCCCTACCATCCATCTACCTACCTACCTACCTAGTCACCTACCTACCTACCCATCTACAGTACCTACCTACCTACCTAACCATCTACCTACCTACCCACCCCCCCACTTAGCTACCCACCCCCCTACCTACCTACCTACCCAACTATCTACCTAGCTACCTTTCTACCCACCTACCTACCTACCTACCCATCTACCTACCTATTTTCCTACCCACCTACCTATTTACCTACCTAGCTAACTACCTACCCACCTATATACCTACCTACCCAACTCCCTACCTACCTACCTACCTACCTACCTCTCTACCTACTTACCTACCTACCTACCCACCTACCTACCTACCCATCTACCTACCTACCTACCTACCTATCTACCTCTTTACCGACCTACCTATCCACCTAACTACCTCTCTAACTACCTACCTACCTACCTACCTATCCACCTAACTACCTCTCTAACTACCTACCTACCTATCCACCTAACTACCTCTCTAACTACCTACTTACCTACCTACCTACCTATCCACCTAACTACCTCTCTAACTACCTACCTACCTAGCCACCTAACTACCTACGGCGGCTTTAATTTGATTTTTATTACACATTTTATTCCACAAAGTCTCTTAGTCCAGGCAGCTCACTGAGCATAGCCGTGGGATGGGCACTGATTAACGCGCATCAGTATACAGTGGAGATAGAACCCAAACACAGGCAGAGAATGTTCAGAGACTTTATTCATGAATGAAATCAGTACAAGCACAAGACATAATAACAAGTAACCCCAAACTGAACAAACCTAATTTTGAGGCCAATGGGGTAGATGGTGATGGTCTAGATGACACTTCTTCACACACCCTGGTCCAGCATACCAGAGTTTAGTTCATCAGCACTGTAGCCAGGGTCCTTCCTCAGACATGTGGTTGGTAGGTGGGTGGTTGGGTAGATTGGTGTTGGTCAGTCTGTCATTGTGGTGTTATTTGTTATGTATTGCCTTGAATGTCTTGTTTTTGTTCAGTGGCTAGTGTTGGGGGGAACTGGAACATTTGCCACTTTACAACACATCGTGTAACATATACCACTTTCCCAGCACACCACTAGACGCCATGGGGGTGGATAAGGTACTAGCGGGGCTGTCTCCTCTAACGGTCTTGGTCATCGCAAATGGTGGAGGAGGAGGAATAGGGGGGCGTGGTTGTGGAGTAGGGGGAAGAGGAGGAGGAGTAGGGGGGCGTGGTGGT
Organism: Borostomias antarcticus; assembly: GCF_949987555.1. Taxonomy (NCBI): domain Eukaryota; kingdom Metazoa; phylum Chordata; class Actinopteri; order Stomiiformes; family Stomiidae; genus Borostomias; species Borostomias antarcticus. The sequence goes on from NC_140236.1 coordinate 34,248,036, forward strand.
GGAGTAGGGGGAAGAGGAGGAGGAGTAGGGGGGCGTGGTTGTGGAGTAGGGGGAAGAGGAGGAGGAGTAGGGGGGCGTGGTTGTGGAGTAGGGGGAGGAGGAAGAGGAGTAGGGGGGCGTGGTTGTGGAGTAGGGGGAAGAGGAGGAGGAGTAGGGGGGCGTGGTTGTGGAGTAGGGGGAAGAGGAGGAGGAGTAGGGGGGCGTGGTTGTGGAGTAGGGGGAGGAGGAAGAGGAGTAGGGGGGCGTGGTGGTGGAGTAGGGGGAAGAGGAGGAGGAGTAGGGGGGCGTGGTTGTGGAGTAGGGGGAAGAGGAGGAGGAGTAGGGGGGCGTAGTTGTGGAGTAGGGGGAGGAGGAGGAGTAGTAGGGGGGCGTGGTGGTGGTGGAGTAGGGGGAAGAGGAGAGACAGATGGAGCTGTGATAGAAGGGACTGCGTCAGACAGGGCTGTGTCAGGTGTCCTCTTCATCAGAGAGTCCAAGGTGGAAGAGGTCGCCCCTTGACAGATTTCTTCCCAATTCTTACGAATGAGCCTCCGACGCTGAGAGAGCTCCAGATCTTGTCTCCAGTGGCACTCGGGTGATCGTGGAACATCGGAGTCAGATTGTCCCTTTACCAGCACACCACTAGACGCCATGGGGCTGGATAAGGCGCTAGCGGGGCTGTCAACTCTACTGGTCCTGGTCATGGAAAGTGGTCGACTGACAGATGGAGCTGTGTCAGATGGAGCTGTGTCAGCAGCCCTCTTAACCATAGAGTCCGAGGTGGAAATGGCCGACCCTTGTTAGACTCCCTCCCACTTCTTGCGAAAAACCCTCCGACGCTGAGAGAGCTCCAGATCTCGCCTCCAGTGGCGCTCGGGTGATCGTGGAACGTCCTGGTCAGATTGTCCCTTTACCAGCACACCACTAGACGCCATGGGGGTGGATAAGGCGCTAGCGGGGCTGTCAACTCTAACGGTCTTGGTCATCGCGAATGGTGGTCTGACAGATGGAGCTGTGATAGAAGGGACTGGGTCAGATGGACCTGTGACAGACGGGGCTGTGTAAGGTGTCCTCTTCATCAGAGAGTCCGAAGTGGAAGTGTTCGTCCCTTGACAGACGTCTTCCCACTTCTCGCGAAAGAGTCTCTGACGCAGAGAGAGCTCCGGACCTCGCCTCCAGTGGGCCTCGGGCGATCGTGGAACGTCCTGGTCAGATTGTCCCTTTACCAGCACACCACTAGACGCCATGGGGGTGGATAAGGCGCTAGCGGGGCTGTCAACTCTACTGATCCTGGTCATGGAAAGTGGTCGACTGACAGATGGAGCTGTGTCAGATGGAGCTGTGTCAAATGGACCGGTGACAGACAGTGCTGTGTCATATGGAGCTGTGACAGCTGCCCTGTTCACCAGAGAGTCTGAGCTCTTGCAACAGAGCCTCTGACAGCGAGGCAGCACCAGACGCTCCCTGTCGGCCTTGGCTGAGAGAGGAACGTTCAGCTCTGATTTGCCCTTTGAACTTTTGCCCTTGCATGTTGGAAAGGGCTTGGCGACGCCGCCAGGTGGCACGGGAGCGAAGCCTCTGCTCATCTCAGACACCGGGTCTTGTCCACAGCCCCCCGGATCATAGGAGTCAGAACCTGAATCGTATTGTCCTCGACAGTCCCAATGGCGCTCATGCATCTGCATTAGCACTTCCAGATGGTCAGGGCAGCTGTCGACTGTCACACTGTCCCTCTGGGCCCTTTTGAGATACAACAAAATAAAATAAACTAAAATGACTTTTGATGATTTCAGTACACTTGTACAATCAAAATGCATCATACCACACATTTTACACATAAACACACACATCTCACACATGCATGCACACACGCACGCACAAACAAACACACCCACACACACACACACACACACACGGTTGGATACACTGAAAAAAACATTATCAACTTACCAATCAATGTCTTCAAGGTTTTCATCCTAATTTATAAAGGAAATACAAGATGGTATTTAGGCTCAATTTAGGTCATTAAGGCTTCACAAAGACAGAACAGCTTCTGTAATTGTTTGAATTGTAAATGATTAAAGTACAATGCAACTTTGATTACCAACCTTAATGTTTCTGTGGCGATTTCTCCATTGATCTAAGAGCCAATAAAAGATCAGGTTCACAGAGAGAGCGAACAAAACTGCCATGCAGACGAATGTCAGATCAAGATCCAACGGGGTTGTCTGAGAGGGCGTCGCCTTATAAGGACCATGGTGTACATGTCCACACGGCACCCTCTCTCGGGTTTTAAAAACATTAGTTATTCCACTAACAAACATATTGGCAAAGATACATCTTTAGCAACATGTTCTTCTCATCGCAAACACCGCACTGAGGCTTGTCCACTTGTTACAGCAGGATATGTACCTTGCCGCTGTGACGTGTACACGTTACGCCGTAGTGCCCGTGATGTCACAGAGCGGATAGAACACTGTGATTGGACGGCTAGTCCAGATATGTACCTTGCCGCTGTGACGTGTGCACGTTACGCCGTAGTGCCCGTGATGTCACAGAGCGGATAGAACACTGTGACTTGACGGCTAGTCCAGGCGGCTATAATTGAAATAAATGTAGGGCTAGATTTAAATAGATTTAAGCTATTTTCTTTTTGCTTAAGACCCAACGATACCCCTTATTTAATACACTCCGACATTCAGAATTAAATAGGAGCGCTGGTCAGATAACAACAGATAGCATAGTGTCCGTAGTGATGTCACTCAGCTCTGCAGTCGTTAATTATCCATGTTTTCGATAGAGATGGATAGGCATTATTGGCGATATTAAATAAGGGTAATCCTTCTCTATGAATCATTCATATTCAAGGGCGTTTTGTTATTTTGAAGACTATACTCGTAGGCCAGTAGGATTTGAAAGGAGCCCACGATACTTTAAACTTTATGCGGGTTGGATCATACAACTGCCGCGGGCTACGCCTGGGCAACAACGCAGGAGACAGAGCCCGACGTATAGTAGTTGACAACCTGCTGAAAAACTGTGATATTTTATGTTTACAAGAAACTTTCTTATCTAAACAGGACTTGGGAAATTTGAACTCTTTTAATGACAATTTCCATGGGGCTGGTGAGTCCACTACTGACCTATCTATGGGGATAGTGAGAGGAAGGATAGCAGGGGGCGTGGCCAGGTATCTCTGCAGGTCCGGAGACTTCGAGGGGGCGGGTCAACTGTCAATCAATTTCTACTTTGGCCAATCAGAGGCTGACAATCGTCTTGTCAATCAAAAACTCATTTCGCCTGAAACGGTTGTCAATCACTTTTTATTTGCCGAATCGCCTTTCTCTTAGGAGAAGGGGTGTGAGACGCAAAGCTAATTTGTCATTAATAAGTGTCAGCTGCGGACGATCAAGCGAACATATTGGACGTCTTTCGAGGTAAGGGAGATTGACACAACCCTATTAACACACGCAGGTTGCGCAAACGTTCTACATACGGCCGCTATAGGTGACGATTCATCTGCGCCGCGTGCGGAAATTACGCGGCCTTTACGGAAACGCGAGATCTGCCGATTAGTAGACACTACGTTAGAACGACACGTCATTCCGAATTTGCGGCCGCGTGCAAAGAACGCACGTGATCACGTGGGCAGGAACCTCCGTTATAAACTCACTTGGTTGACACTAGATTTACAGGTATTTATATGACTTGGTCTGCACGTCTTTTTCGCACGGTGCAAATATGGTGCGGCTGCGTGCAAAAAACGTGGGCAGGAACTTCCGTAATAAACTCACTTGGCTGACACTAGATTTACAGGTATTTATATGACTTGGTCTGCACGTCTTTTTCGCACGGTGCAAATATGGTCACTTACTGACCACTGGCTATATTTAGCATTTGCAGTACCACTGGCTATATTTAGCATTTACCAGTACAAAAACGAACTAGTGCTGCGAGCAGCAGTGAGCGGGCCCTCGCACCCCACGCGGGTCGGGGTGTGGCGCCGTTAAAGGGTGTGCTATTTCGGTGTCCAGTACTGACAGAAACTTCCTGTCACCAGTAGGTGGCGCTCTAAGCGTGACTCAATACCGACGCATAGATGTGTTCAGGACAGTACCTTGATGAAGCGTGAGAAATGTTGTGTAAATCGGACAAAGTATGTAGGAGTTATGAGGACTTCCTGTTTCACCAGTAGGTGGCGCTGTAAGTGTGACTCAATACCGACACATAGATGGGTTCAGAAGGTCACCTTCATGAAGCATCAGCAATTTGGTGCAAATCGGATGATGTATGCAGGAGTTATGAGGACTTCCTGTTTCACCAATAGGTGGCGCTATACGTATGACGCAATACTGACACATAGATGTGTTCAGGACAGAACCGTCATGAAGCGTGAGCTATATCGGACAAATTGGATAATGTATGGAGGAGTTATGAGGACTTCCTGTTTCACCAATAGGTGGCGCTATAAGTATGACGCAATACTGACACATAGATGTGTTCAGGACAGAACCGTCATGAAGCGTGAGATATATCGGACAAATTGGATAATGTATGTAGGAGTTATGAGGACTTCGTGTTTTATGGCGAAATGTCAAACTTTGGCGGGGCGCCACGGCAAGGGTGTTTGGTGAAAACTCAATTTTTTTGATAACTTTTGATCACAAAGGTCTTAAGATGAAGCTGACCCGATATGAAGTTGATCGGATGAAATCTGTAGGAGGAGTTCGTCGAAGTACAAGGCATGGAAATGGTCAAAACAAGGACAAAATGGCACATTAAGAGCAAAATGGCGGACTTCCTGTTGCATGTTGGGTATAGCTCCAAGAGACATTTAAGTGTGGCTCGATGAAATACATATGCCCACCGAATTTCGTTTGCCTACATCAAACTGAAAGGTGGGGCTCGCCATTTTAAACTTTCCACGGGGCGCTCTTGAGCCGTTTTGCCACACCCATTTCCGTCACCCTTGAATTATCAAATTTTTCACCGGGACTGACGTATCTGCAAAGTTTCATCCGTTTTCATCGATGTTCAGGCCGCCTAAAAGGCATTTGTTTGGAGTAAAGAAGGAGAAGGAGAAGAAGGAGAAGAATAATAATCCTTCGAGTTTCAATAGGGCCTCGCACCGCCAGTGCTCGGGCCCTAATTAATGCTATATGGGGATATAGCAGCAAGCATTATGATACAAACCAATATAAGACTGAACACCATTAACAGTTTAGAACATTTTATTACACAAAGTACATTACAAATTAAAAGTATACATATTTACAAGGATGAGGTTTACGGTCTGTCACATTACGCATAGCCAGAAAAGCAAAAAAAAGCATGTACAAGCTCTGGCTAGCAACCCATTATCTGACAATTGCAAAAGTTCTAAAAACAAAAATGAAACAGTGCGCATTCTGTGGCAGGCAGACCGGGAACAGACCGTTGTATCCCACAAAAAAAAGGTTAAAATTTACAAAAACTATTTACAAAAAAGGCATCCATCCTGGCAGGCTGGAAAGGCAGGTTTAGGGAGACGGGCTGGGGGTCACCCACATCTGAATCGAGGGTCTGGGCAGAAGAGGTCATCCTCATCTGAATACTCCACTGTGGTCAGGGCTGGAGCTGCGGTCAGGGGCTGGGCTGGGGAGGTCAGCTGGGCTGGAGCAGATGCCTAAGGACATAATGAAATGGCTGTAAAGCAAGTCGCATACGTTCATTGGAAGCATGCCATGTCACTGGATACGAGAAAATTAACTGCCTGACATCACATACCTTTTTGCATCGAGCAGGGGCATGTTTCAGCATCTCCTGCAGCTGGGCAGACACCTCCGTCACAGTGGTGCTTGGCTTACAGGCCATAACTGCACCTTTTAACCAAAAAGGGAATGGTTTCAATGCACATGGCATGAAGCAAAGACAATGTATTATTTTGCGAAAATATGAACAATCCCTTACGTAATATGACATTGTAGAGGGTCATATTCTTCAGAGGCTTCTTCCCCCTCTTCCCATGGACGCTGTAGACACACCACACTCTGTGTATGGCAATGGCTGACAGCACCCGCCGGACCACATCTGGCAGATCTTTGCCGCCAATGGAACTCAGATATCGTGTCTGCAAAACATAAAGACAATCATTTACTTTTACATTTCCTTAACACTTCCCTGCAAAAATAAGGAACAAAGTTCTGCCCTGAAGTTACTCACCATCTTCCTTTGATGATCCTTGTCCTTCAGCTGCTCCTCCAAGACCAGCAGCTCCTCCTCCGTTTTAGCAGGGTGCAGGTCATCCAGTACTGCTCCCCGATAGCTGTCTGCAGACTCGCCGGACAGTCTCTGCTCCAGCCTCATCATTGTCTGTGCCATCTCCCTCAGACTCTGCATGACGCTGGAGAACTGCTGACACATCATCCTCTGGAAGTCTGGATATTAAACACAGATGTGGCTATAAGTAATTGTACGGTCCCATAATGGATATTCAGCTCAAAGTATATCCCTACATGCAGCATGAAGTAGTTCACAAAATTCAGCATACCAGCATCTGCAGAGCTTGATGGCAACACTGCTGGAGCTGTTGGTCTCACAGGCGATGGCATCAGAGAACTACCTGAAAACCAGAGGATAAAGGGATGAGCAGGAAACTATGGTGCTGGCGGCGTAGTGATTCTGGCATAAGGGGAAGAATCAACTCGACATGAGACATGTCAGACCCTGACCTGGTCTGGCCGGGGTGCTAATCGCTGATGCATGCTGCTCGTGCCTGGACGTCTGAAGGGCCTGGGCTCACAGCGCCTTGGCTCAAAGGACCCGGGCGATGAACATCTACTGCCGAGTAGTGAGATGTGAGATGAGCGAATTAGTGAACTGAGTACATGAGTCTTCAGAAAGTCCTGAGTTAACTGTAAGTGTGCAAATATGCATAGACATTTCACCAACACAAACATGCATGGATACCTGCATTGATAACTGGCAGAGCAGGCCTTCCGGCTCTGGCACCTGGCATAGCTGGTCTGGTCTGAGTTCTGCCGACCGGCTGCCTGGGCACTGGAACATATAGTAGAGGTAAATTAGCTCAGATTAGTCAACTCAAGTAGTACTCTTTTGGGACTGTTGAATGCACTTTATTATATTACCTTCCTCACTGGAGTCATAGCGTGTGTTGCACTGTCTCTTCCTTGTGTCTTGGGAGTTAATCCATTGATGACTGCTGCTCAAACACCTTCGCCAAGGCACTGGCTACTTCATAATGCTCTGTGTGTTCCTCAGCAGAGACAGAGGTTGTCATGGCTCCTCTTGATGTGCTTGTGGAGGTAGATCTGGGAGGTATAGGAGAATGGGCACTCAGAGCAGGAGAACACCCAAGTCTTGCACAACTCTAACATCACAGCTAGGAGAGCGAATGAGAGAGACCATTAAAAAGGATTATCTCACCTGTAGTACAAGTTCAAATATAGAGTGATTATACGTCATTGTAAATGAGAGCTTACTCTCAATTGATTCACGAGGTTAAATAAAGATTGAATGAATATGTAGCTAGTGGGGGGTTACAACCACACAACTGTGGAGAGAGAATGAGACACTTGGTTCCCTCCTCTACTGGTGTTCATGGCCATGGCCACACACCTGGAATACTCCAACCCTGATTTAAAGGCATAAAAGTGGGGAACACATTCTTGAGACGGTTCCTAAAACTGGAGGGAAAAAAAACAGGAAAATGATCTTCCCTCTCCTCATCACTCACTTCTGCATGGGGCTGAGCTCTACCCTGTCAGCAGTGGCAATACATGGGATAGCGGCTCAGCACACAGGAGAACTGCACAGAGAGGAAGGAGGAGAGAGAAAACCAACAACAAAAAAGGCAAGAAGGGTTAATAACTGAGCGAATCTTGCAAGTTTGCACTACAGGGAAGCAATTGCTCAATTTCCCTGATATTGTGGCGTCACTGGCATCAGTGATGCGTCTTATGAATCTCACATGTCTACCGCTAACATTAACTCAATATCAATATCCCCATTTGTTTATCCCGTCTATGGAAACGTATGTGCATTTGTACTTACGTGTGCCTGCCTTTATTGATGATCAGGTGTTTCTCCACCTAAGGGCTGGCCAGACAGAACCATCAGAGACCATTGGGCTGAGCTGAGGAGAGAGCGACATGTTAGAGTGTATGTGTGCATATGTATATGGTGCTCTTCTGTTAATACTCATGAGGGCATTCAACTGAACAAGACTCACAGAGCCTGTGGTGCTGTCCCAGGACTGCCCCTGGCCACGCCTGTCCCCGTCTTAGCGCCTCTAATAGTAGTCCACATCATGAGTACCTATTATGCAAAATTTGGATTTGTATGTGAGTGAAAACGTAGTACACAATTCTTTACCCGTTTGACAGAATGAGCAACCATTTCAACAGTTAAGAGTAACATGAAATCCACCAAGATGGCTGCTGTAACCAAATGAGCCAAGATGGCTGCTATAACAAATCCTGCTAGCTAGCCTAGCTCCGTTGTTGGGGCTTCTAGTATTCTGTTAACGTTAACTTCGGAAAAATGAATGCCCAAAAACAAACACATACTAACGGTGTCATGGGTTAATGCGAAATCAATGAGTAAGCTAATTATCGCATTTTATTCCAAGCGATGAAACAGTACGAACGTGCAGGAGCTCGCGCGAGCCTGCTAGACTTGAGAAGACTCCACCATTGCCCGTAATTAGGAAACAATGGCCCACGACAACACTTCATAAAAGTTATATGTGTACACAACTGAAATATTCTCAAGTTGCCAAGCCAACATTATAATTTAAGCTACAATTACACAAAAGCTAAAGTTATAACAATAATTGCGAGAGTAATTTTACGTAGGCTACTTAGCTAGCCATGATGTACAGAAAAAGGCTAATCATGTTAGCTGGCTAGCTAGTTAGCTAACATTGGAAAGAGAGCATCTGCATATTGATAATCATTACAAAAGGGAAGCTTGCACATAACGTTGGTGTTTTATCTGGGACGATACCAAAATACATAGTATGTATGTATACATACTAATGTATACATTGAAATTGAGATACTTACAGGATCTGTGTTGTCGCGGGGACAAAGACAGCGTGTTGGTCTTTCTCAATCGCTTCTGTTTCAAACGGAGCGGAAGTTTCACCCGTCCTCGTTCTTCTTCTTCTTCGCTGGGTTTAGTGGCGGATCGCAAACAACTTTAATGTGCATACCGCCACCTACTGGCACAGAGTGTGTAACTTGTTTGTCTAGTTTTTCAATTGTGTCACCTAAGAAAGTAGCCCAATGCCTTGCATTCTACGTTCACTGCTCAGCGTTCATTGCTCACATTTAGGTTGCAAAATTAGGACTTTATTCATAGGCATATTTTTTATCATTATTTTTATTAGGCCTAGACTGCAAATCTTTAGTGTTAATATTAACTGTAAATGAGAAATTACACACAAAACAGACATGCAGGATTTCTCCTCATTATTACAATTCTGTAACTGTATGACTTCAAAATTTATTTTAAAACCTAAGTAATTTACAAATGTTCTGACCCACTGTGACACATTTCCAATAAAGTCAGATTGGGACTGTGATGTAACCACATTGTCACGTTATTTAATTACATCGTAGTTACGGATTTAAGCAGCAGTGGCGGCTACGTTCCCTTACAGTGTCCTTGAGGACGGCTATTTTGGTTATTTTGCGACTGAAAAGGCAAGTGTCAGCTAGGTGTCAGCTAGGTCCGCTGCTGGTGACGTCGCAAAGTTACCACAATTACACCAATGTGTCCCGTCAGTTTTACGTACTGTGTTAGTAGGGACAGTGCCATGCACGAAGGCAAAAATGATGACAAAGATGAGGTAGACTATTTATTGGTATTTCCCTTAATCCAGACTTTCGTGCAAAATCATCTTTCTTACACTGTATAACTTTAAATGTCCAAAGATGAAGGCTATACATCTTAATGGACTCAGTGGGTCAATTATTGTCTTTTATTTGAAAGACTGAGGCAATCACTTTTTTTCAATTTCTCTCAATGCCTTGTGCCATCCTGTTGTTGTTAATGGCTGTCGTGGACGTGGGTGTTGACGTGGGCTCGGAGCCTCTGGACTGCTGGTTGGTCATCTCCTGTTCCCCAGCGCGGGGGCTGAACTCCTGCAGGCTGCGGCCGGTGGTCTCAATGGGCAGGAGCAGAGATGCTCCTATGGCCAGCACGGAACAGAGGCAGTACACCGACAGGCTCAGAAACACGGATGTTCTCACCAACACCTACGGTATGAACACAATAAGATAATAACAGAATACTACGTGCTCATTACTTGAAAATAACAGTAAATTAGTAAAGCACAGAGAAATGTTACACATAGAAAGAGGATCTTTTCTTTACAGAGTGGTCCAGTGTTACACACCTGTGCCACAAAAGGAGTGAAGAGGGCTCCGACCCTGCCCATCCCACTGCTAGAGCCCAGCCCAAGAGCTCTGACTGCTGTGGGGTATACCTGAACAGCCAGGGTGGGGGAAATTACAATACAGCTACATACACCATACACACTATATATACACTGTACAGCCTTATCCTATAACAATAACAACAACAACAACAATAATAATATTAATAATAAACATTTGAACTTGGATCAAATGTGCTCAAGATTACAAGTAAAGAGTTAAGCTTGCAATACCTCTGGTGTGTAAACATAAGCAACTTGGAATCCCGCAGTGATGAGGGCTCTAGCTATGAAGATGAAGATGATGAGAGCTATCCTGAAGAAAGAACGAAAGAGAGAGAGAGAGAGAGAGAGAGAGAGGGGGGGGGGGTGAAGTTCATATAGTCTTGTAGATATACTCCAGAGTGGCAAGAGTGACAAGGTGACCCATAGCACTTACCTCCCAATACAAGCGTACAGGGGTAGAATGGACAGAGCGAACCCGAGGAAGCACAGCGCCATGCTTCTCTTCCTGCCCAGGCGATCAATCACCCACAGGGCTAGAAGGATCCCTGCAGTGGGACGAGCACAAACATGGCTGCTTTGCTGAAGGTAAACATGCTGATGGAGGCTGAGGATCAGGAGAGGAACCGGCCCAGCCAGAGGAGCTTCAATAGTTTCCCTTCCTGGTAACTCTGGTTAAGTTTGTTGTTTACCTGGGAATTCTGCTAATGTGGTCCAGAGAAGGTCTTTGTAATCATCTAACGTTAGGTGTTTGCACTCCAGGTCACAGCTGGGCTCAATCTTGGCACCTTGCGTCACTAGGGGATTGTTCTGTTTTCAGACTTCCAAACTAGACAAGACATGAAACATGATATTTTAAATAAAACTTGCTTTCACTCACCACCGCACACATCCCCCGCTTGGAACAGCTCTGTGGTTAAGAGGACCAGGCCATAGTAGGAGAAGGCGTTCGCAAACCTGGGGCAGAGAGAGATCACACACGGTCTGAACCACTCCTGTTACGTCTGGCACTGTCGTGGCAGTGCTGTGTTCTAGCGTTCCACTCTTACGACAGAGCTGTGTTCTAGCGTTCCACACTTACGACAGAGCTGTGTTCTAGCGTTCCACTCTTACGACAGAACCATGTTCTAGTATTGCATGTTACATTTGTCATGCTACTACTGACGTCACGTTGTGCGTCCGCTTGCTTGGGAATGTGAGATTCATTAAATGGAGTAAGCTCCAACTATAGCTCATGCCATAGTCTCAATTATTTTACATAACAACTCCTTGACAGGACTCTGAGACCATCAAACTGGTGATAATTGGACAGGAGGAAAAAACTAATCCTGGTATCTATCTTACCATATAAACCACAGAAGAAGAGTAGTGGTGCGATACTGAGGGGTGAAGAGATCGCTGATCCTTCCGCGGTTTTCCTGCCACACAGAAAAGTAACACAGTTGTTATCATTTCACAGACATCAGTGTGAGCAAGACTTACTAATGTTGAGTAAATGTTTTGCTGGATTTAAGATCTCAGTGACACCACCTTGTACATACCTTGAACAAACACACAGCACACTAGTTTTACTGTCTTACCTGCTTGTTGGCTACCAGCACGCCTAGCGGCATGGTCTTGCCATTGTCAGTGGCGATGCGGTTCAACGTTGACAGAGCTTTCTCCCTGTTTCCTGTCAGCACATCAAAGCGGGCACTCTCAGGCAGCCACTGCATCAGACAGTTCAGGCTGCATTACTTCCTGTTCACTAGCGAGTACAGGCGTGTTCAGTGAGCCACGGATGCACCTGAGTGTTTGCCATGAATGATACAGAATGAATAACGATTTGTAAGCAATACTTACATAACTGAGGGCAACAAAGACCGCCAGTGGGGCCGTGGACAGGGCTAGCAGCCAGCGCCAGCCAAGAGTAGGCATTATCCACATGGCCAGAAGGACCTCAGATACAGCACCAAGGGCCCAGAATATCTGAGGGGAGAGCAAAGTTCAGAAGGGGATTATTCTATATACAGTCTGGGCTGCAGCCAAAATCTTTGTCTTTTATGAGATAAAAGAGGAAACCCGCACACTGTCTAAACCTGCACAGATTTTAATAGGTGATAGGGTTAGGGTTAGGTAATGTTTTGGTCATAGACCTTCGTCAGACAAAAATTAATGAGAATCCATACACTGAGACTCCAATCTAAATAGGTTCCGGTTCCAGGGTGTGGTTCTAGGGTGTGGCTTCACGTGAGAAATGGAATTTGCTTAACAAAAATCATCGACTACTAAGTTGATAACAAGTCAATAATCAACTAGTTAAAATAACAGGATTAGAAATTAAACACATGACAAATGAACACAAGTACAGAAAAAAGTACAGAGATTGCAAACAATTTTACATTTCAACTACAAAAAGGGGGGCATTTCAAAATAACAATTAGGGAGGATCAGAGATCAATTAGGTGCACTAATAGTTTACATTTTTCCTTTTTTATACTTTGGATGTATCCCTCTCCTACACACCTGTCTTTGAACCAGATGTGCGAAGTATTTCCTTGTTATGACATAAAAAAGGAAAGTCATAGAAAAACACTCTCTGGACACAGCAGGCTACCTCAATCAGTATAATGCAGTTGCCTCTTGACTTCACTGGGAGGAATTCTGAGTACAGGGTCACCCTGAAATAGAAAGGAAGGTATGTACTCTGCTCATTTAAATGTGTCTATGATGATGTTGCAGTGTGTGTGTGTGTGTGTGTGTGTGTGTGTGTGTGTGTGTGTGTGTGTGTGTGTGTGTGTGTGTCTGCGTCAGGAACAGGTTCTGTCACTCCAGGATATTAATACACAGTTTTGTTCCTTGTTCTGCTGTTGTTCACAGGTCTAGAGTTACTGACCTAGGAGATTATGTGGGCGTGTTACAATAACACCATGTTCTTCATTCTGTCTGATGGCCTACATTCAACATTTCACAAGATTTGAAACTTGTTGTACAAAGCAGATGTTTTGTCTATTCTTTCCCTTTCAAGCTTCATATTATGTTTGGGTATTACTGTGTTAAATGAAACCCTGTTTGAAAGTGTGTTTGATCCCTGACATGATGCAGCAGTGGAGGCCCCAGCGGTACGGTGGCCTACGAGGTTCACTCACGACTGAGGGGCTCCTCCGATGCCCACGCCCACCAGGCCGCGCAGGACCAGGATCCAGCCGTATGTCGGAGCGAAGGCACACAGCACGCCATAGTACAGGGTCCACACCATACACACCACCAGGCCCTGTTACACACACAAAAGCGTACGAGTGCGCACAACTCCAAATTAAACTGGAGCAGTCACAGGTGCCAGGTCAAGTGCTATAATGAATGAAGGGACGCAACGGCACTCATGAGATAGACAATGGTCTTCAAAACTTTAATGGGCAGGAATGAACGTTCCAGCCTTAAGCCTTCATCAGCATCCAACGTTCATTCCTGCCCATTAAATTTTTGAAGACTACTGTCTATCTCATGAGTGCTGTTGCTTCCCTGTTAAACACACACACACACACACACACACACACACACAATGTAATAAGTAAGTCCACATAACTATATCCATAACTCAACACATTGAGTGAACAATAACCTTTGCCTCAAGTGCATGTAAAATAAACACATACATAAATAAATAAATAAACTTACTAGTTTCCTGCCATACTTGTCTGCTATATTCCCCCACGGAGTGGAACTGACCATCATCCCAATGAACACTGCCTGAGAAACATGCAATGCCATTATAAAAGCACAGATCCTAATAATCTACACAGGCTCATCTTGGACAATTTGTAAACAAGTAGTTGAAAGTGCAACTAATATCATGTAATTCGGTTATGAATGTAATGATGCTGTGTGTTCTAGCTCAAGCAACAATATACTAACACTTGAGCCACAGGGGTACCAGAGAGAGAGAGAGAGAGAGAGAGAGAGAGACTGACCGACACTATAAATGCCAGTTTATAACTGGGAAGCCTCCATTCACAGTGTAGCTGAGGAGCCAGGATACTGAGGGTCATCATCTCCATAGCATCTGCTGTCTAAAGCCAGCCAATCAGATCAGAGACAACAAGACACCAGAACTACTTTAGTTGACTGGTCACTAGGAGTTAATTACAATCATCAGTCTAGCATAGGAAAAACGACAGTAATGTCCACTCTCACCCATGCCAACCCAGTGAGGACAGAGAGCTTCCATTGGAACATTCCAAAACCAATGGTCTCCACGGCATCCTCCACGGTGAAGGTATCTGCATGAGAAACATGAGGAGAAAGAAACCACAGGACAACCATGAGAAGAACAACTCTATCCCATCCAAACTCACCCATACACAGCTTTAGTACAACAAAACAAACCACTGAAATATTATGATCATAAATAGTTATTGAGACAATTCATGATGAATTAAGTGCCAGCACAGCATTGATTGGTTGTTGATTTTGCACATGCTGGTGTCCAATTAGAGTTAATTATGCAATGGTAATTGTTAGGGAAACAATGACATATACTCTTACAAAATCTGCAGTTCTTACCTGAATGAAAGGAGGACTACGAAAACAGTGTTGATGAAGCAATAAACCATGGCATTAGCCAGCTGAACATCTTAAACCATGGCATTAGCGAGCTGAACACCTTATCACTGTCATAGACACTCCAGACCATATCAGTCAAAACTGGCTTCAGTCCATTGACTATCAGGGCTTTTTAGAGAGAAGTCAGGTAATGTTGAACATGACTGTGTTGAAACGTGTTTCTCCACAAACCTTGAGTGGGCAGATCCTGTTCGAAAGGCGCTGAACTGTGGAGCACAAGATCCACAGTCTGAATAGAGGTGGTGGTGTTAACCTCATAATCTGCACACTGGTCCTCATCTGTGTGACGGAGACTATCTGCTCCACCTCTGAATGTTACCACGCTGCAAACAGGACATTTCCAAGAACATGTTTGATTTATAGAACATGCCTGGGAAAACACAACAGAACTTGTGTAACTCTTGAAACTTGAATTTGTATGTAACCTGGAACACAAAATGCACATTTTCCTTCCCTGAAACCCCTCCCAGACAGGTTTTTCCTCAAAGACATTCACCTATGTACTTACTGTCGCCCTCATGGAATATGAATACAATACATTCCTGTATAATATGTCTGATTTGGTTACTGTACCTAATTTCAGAATTTCTCCATTGCTGGTAACCTATTGATGTTTTTCCCAGTTTGTTCATGTCGCTGAGGCTGGTGACTGCTACCAACTGACTGCATATTTGAGATGGTTTAAGCTGCTAGAGCATTGATCTCAAGTTACAGTGAGATACCCAATCAGCAAAAAGCCCTTTAGGTGGGCTGGGTGTGGTTAGAGACATTTAGGTGAGGAAAGGGGTGTGGTTAGAGCCATTGTAAATAACTTTAGAAGTGTGTGTTGCAAGGAGAGTAGGCGATGAGTGCGTTTCACTTATGAGTGAGTTTAAACAATTCAACTCGGTTACAGTCTATCTAAGGCAAGTTTATCATCTAACACATATCATTAATGATGTAATCTTGGCCTACCTGCCTGCCTGTCTATCACTCTCTATGTCACTCTGTCTATCACTATCACTCTATGTCTGTCACTCTGTCTATCACTCTCTCTGTCTATCACTCTCTCTGTCACTCTCTCTACTATCACTTTGCCCAAAATGAGTGAGGCTGCCCTGATACAAACACTGAGCTATTACCTCCACCCAGCCCTGATACAAACACTGAGCTATTACCTCCACCCAGCCCTGATACAAACACTGAGCTATTACCTCCACCCAGCCCTGATACAAACACTAAACTATTACCTCACACCAGCCCTGATACAAACACTGAAGTATTACCTCCACCCAGCCCTGATACAAACACTGAGCTATTACCTCACACCAGCCCTGATACAAACACTGAAGTATTACCTCCACCCAGCCCTGATACAAACACTGAGCTATTACCTCCACCCAGCCCTGATACAAACACTAAACTATTACCTCACACCAGCCCTGATACAAACACTGAGCTATTACCTCCACCCAGCCCTGATACAAACACTGAGCTATTACCTCCACCCAGCCCTGATACAAACACTAAACTATTACCTCACACCAGCCCTGATACAAACACTGAAGTATTACCTCCACCCAGCCCTGATACAAACACTGAGCTATTACCTCCACCCAGCCCTGATACAAACACTGAGCTATTACCTCACACCAGCCCTGATACAAACACTGAGCTATTACCTCACACCAGCCCTGATACAAACACTGGATTATTACCTCAACCCAGCCCTGATACAAACACTGAGCTATTACCTCCACCCAGCCCTGATACAAACACCGAACTATTACCTCACACCAGCCCTGATACAAACACTGAGCTATTACCTCCACCCAGCCCTGATACAAACACTGAACTATTACCTCCACCCAGCCCTGATACAAACACTGAGCTATTACCTCCACCCAGCCCTGATACAAACACTGAGCTATTACCTCCACCCAGCCCTGATACAAACACTGAACTATTACCTCCACCCAGCCCTGATACAAACACTAAACTATTACCTCCACCCAGCCCTGATACAAACACTGAGCTATTACCTCCACCCAGCCCTGATACAAACACTGAGCTATTACCTCCACCCAGCCCTGATACAAACACTAAACTATTACCTCACACCAGCCCTGATACAAACACTGAAGTATTACCTCCACCCAGCCCTGATACAAACACTGAGCTATTACCTCCACCCAGCCCTGATACAAACACTGAGCTATTACCTCCACCCAGCCCTGATACAAACACTGGATTATTACCTCAACCCAGCCCTGATACAAACACTGAGCTATTACCTCCACCCAGCCCTGATACAAACACCGAACTATTACCTCACACCAGCCCTGATACAAACACTGAGCTATTACCTCCACCCAGCCCTGATACAAACACTGAGCTATTACCTCCACCCAGCCCTGATACAAACACTGAGCTATTACCTCCACCCAGCCCTGATACAAACACTGAGCTATTACCTCCACCCAGCCCTGATACAAACACTGAACTATTACCTCCACCCAGCCCTGATACAAACACTGAGCTATTACCTCCACCCAGCCCTGATACAAACTCTGAACTATTACCTCCACCCAGCCCTGATACAAACACTGAACTATTACCTTCACCCAGCCCTGATACAAACTCTGAACTATTACCTCCACCCAGCCCTGATACAAACACTGAGCTTGCGCCAGCATAATCAGGGGCCGGGCAGCCTCAGCTGCCAGAACTCTTGTATTTGGCAATATATAATATATAAGATATATATCTTCTTCTTCTTCTACTTTTTCTTCTTCTTCTTCCTAGGACGTCTGACTTCCCATACATGAAAAATCACCCAAAATAATTTTATCCCAAAAGCTGTATTTTTGACAGTATTTTGAAAACTGTCGCCTCAAAGTATTGCTGTTCCTACAGGAAAATAGATACACAGTATGCATGATTATGTTCTGTTAAAAATATATAATTTGTTGACAGGAAACCAAGAGGTACAAGAGTGGAAGAGGGGACAGGAGGAGAGGACATAGAGATGAGAGGTGAGATACCTGATGTTAGCCAAAGAGACACTACATTAATTAGATCCTGGCAAGTTTAAAAAATAATGTGGATGGATGGATGGATGGATGGATAAGTGGGTATGTGGGTGGGTGTGTGTGTGTTTATAGCTTATGTTTATGTTTTGTTAATTTGTGGACAGGAGATGAAAATGGACACCACAGTGGAGGAGAGGTGACAGGAGGAGACCAGCATGGACAAAAGACAGGAGGAGAGGTGACAGGAGGAGACCAACATGGACACCACAGTGGAAGAGAGGTGACAGGAGGAGACCAACATGGACATCAGAGTGGAGGAGGCCAGGCTGGGAGAGAGGTGACAGGAGGAGCTAGTCTCATGTTTCTAATAGATGGTGTGTTCTCATCAACATTCACTTAAGTTGTGTCCTCTCTGGATGACCTCCACTGCTCTCAGTTAAAGATGATATTAATCCAATATGATGCGTGTTGTTCTTTATAGATCTAGCCTCTTCATTTTGTAGATGGCCCATCATCATCTACATCATCACATGCCGCCTGATGTGAATTTGCACACCCTGATCCTTTACAGCTGCTAAATGCAACAGAACACTCAAGGCCATGTTTCTTGCATGTGCACCTCAGGCTGCTGCAGTCTGTCTTGCAGGTGCAACTGAAGACCTTAAGAAGTTCTTGTGGATCTGGTGGTAAGTCCGTCTGGACAGGGACAAGCCTCCCATCATTCTCGTTCCACCCCCATTCTTGTGGCAGGAGTTCATCTACAGGTCCCTTCCACTGTTGCACCTGGTAGTACACACGGAGACTCTGGTACTTTGCTGCTGCTGACGTTGGTGGTAGACTCTGTGGCTGTACATGAGAAGTGCTGGTAGCCACCTTCTCACAAAAGCGCTTGTATCTTAGACTGTCAAGTCCCTCCCCAGGCTTCCCATTGTACAGGCACAGCCAAGCATTCTCTCCTGCTGACACAATCTCTGCTCTAGAAGCTGACTATGAGTCAAACACTGTAGCTTGCTGATGGAACTCGCTGCTGGCTCTGAACTTATTGAGGGGAGCTCCTTTCCCAATGCCATAAAGGCAGGACGTAGTGTCACACCCAGCTATAGCATGAATGAAGAGAATGTGAGTGCACACACTGGGACCTAGCTGCTGCTTGACGGACATGATGTTCCAGATGCGTGGCTTCATGCTTTTCTTGGGCTCAAGTTTGAAGAAGAGGTCATGGGAGTTGAGGTTGGGGTGGTAGATGAGGAGGACGAGCAGATTTGTATCATGTCACAAGAATGGTTGTGGAACGAGAATGATGGGAGGCTTGTCCCTGTCCAGACGGACTTACCACCAGATCCACAAGAACTTCTTAAGATCATCAGATGCACCTGCAAGACAGACTGCAGCAGCCTCAGGTGCACATGCAAGAAACATGGCCTTGAGTGTTCTGTTGCATTTAGCAGCTGTAAAGGATCAGGGTGTGCAAATTCACATCAGGCGGCATGTGATGATGTAGATGATGATGAAGGCAAGTTATTATTATTATTATTATCATCCTGCTCATGTTCTCTTCTCTCCTGAAGTGGACCCTCTAATCGTGTGTGTGTGTGTGTGTGTGCGCGCGCACGCGTGTGTGATTTTCTCCCACAGGTATCTGAAGTGGACCCTCTAGCACCTGGCTGCTCTGCTATGGACGGTTCTACATCTCAGACTGTCCTCTCCAGGGTTCTACTGTTCTCTACAGGGCTGTAGACTGTTCTCCAGGGTTCTACTGTTCTCTACAGGGCAGGATTTTCTGTTGCAATATGTGTGAGATTCACTCCTTTTCTCTTCACCAAATGCCAATAGAATTAAAAATATATTTCTGTATATGCACTGTGATGCATCCTATATAGTTTCTGGTTGATTGGGGACAGTGCTGTGTGGACATCAGACAAGAAAACATGCATAAACCTTTTTCTTTTACATAGGCGAAAATTGGAAATTGGTATATTTGTCACATACCTTCCATCTGCATTTTTCATTACTTTCCACCACTGGGATTTTGGGGGACTTTTGATATGTTATAAAGAACATATGTATGACACTAAAACAGTTGAAATAATTTCTGTTGCAATTTTTTCCATATTGACCCCTTTTGTCTCATAAAATGCCTGGACTATTGGGCTAGTGTAGGCCATTGCTAGCCTCTACCCACAAGCCTCCATTACATTGATCATAAGCCTACTAAGAGAATACCAAGCGGAGTCTTGGTAAGGCTTTTATCATCATGATTTATTAAGTCTTTCAAGCTCCATGATTTGCATTAAAAATATAATCTCTCTCACACACAGTCATGTAATCCAGTCAATCTAACTCCATAACAAATTGCATTAGGCCTACGTAACTAGCAAGCTAACTATAGCAAACGAAGTCAATGTAGATAGCTAGAGAACTAGCAAACGAAGTCAATGTAAATAGCTAGCGAACTAGCTATAGCGTCATTTCCACCACGCCCTTAGAGAACGGCGATTCGCCAAATAAAAAGTGATTGACAACCGTTTCAGGCGAAATTAGTTTTTGATTGACAAGACGATTGTCAGCCTCTGATTGGTCAAAGTAAAAATTGATTGACAGTTGACCCGCCCCCTCGAAGTCTCCGGCCTGCAGAGATACACAAACAGGCGGCCAGCTAATTGAAATAAATGTAGGGCTAGATTGAAATAGATTTAAGCTTCTTTTTGCTTAAGACCCAACGATACCCCTTATTTAATACACTCCCACAAGCGCTTAAAAGGCTGGTCGGATAACAACCGATAGCAACCGATGTCACTCAGCGCTCAGTCGTTAATTGTCCACGTTTTCGATAGAGACGGATAGGCATTATTGGTGATATTAAATAAGGGTTATCGCTCTTTGTGAATCATTCATATTCAAGGGCGTTTTGTTATTTTGAAGACTTCTCGTAGGCTAGCAGTAGGATTTGAAAGCAGCCCAAGACAGAGGCGCGCTGCGCTCCTGACCCCCGAGTGCACAGCCCATGATCCGATGAGAGAGAGGGAGGGAAGAGAGAGATAGGGTGGAGGCGGGGAGAGATGAATGGGTGAATGAGAGGCCTTTGTAAGGCGCTTTGGATAAAAGCGTTATACGTTAATGCACTCCATTTACCATCTGATCAACTATGAGTTGATGGAATGAGAAAGAGGGGGGAATGGGTGAATTAATTGGAGTGTGACGCCCTCTAGTGGTGAGAATTGTGAGTCACATACTGAGAACCTGGGTCAAGTACACACACTGTACATTTGACTTGAGGTGCGTTAGATTTATCTCTGAGTTTGCACTTTTGAGGCCCAAGTATGAGAGAGCTAACCGTCTTTTATCCATATCTGGGCAACATAACCCAGACCTCCCGGAGTCCGATAGATACCCCTGTGTCTGCTGTGGATGTCGTTGCATTTAGTTAACACACACACATACGTACACACAGACATACACCAGCCCATTTCCGGCTTTAGGCCTGGGCCATAGCAAACACACACCAGTATTTGCCATGTCTCTCCTATGATGCTTTTTTAGCCTCTCTTACTCTGAAATGTAATTTAATGTAATTTATTGCTTTATAAATGTTCTTAGCCGGTAGACAAACATATTCCTGGAGCTTGCTCGATCGCCTTGTTGAGAGGGGTCAGGGAAGAATTTTTACAGCTCACTTATCTGGCCCCCGGGTGATTACTGTTTTTTTGCTTCCCTCTGGAATATGTAGAGAGTGGGTCGTATGCCCACCTCCCTTGTTCTCTGTAAAGCGCATTGTGTTGCCTCTGGGTATGAAATGCGCTCTACAAATAAAGCTTTGATTGATTGATTGATTGATTGATTGATTGATTGATTGATTACGCATGAAAGAAACCTGAGACAACTTTAAAGGTTATGTACATTTATACAGTTTCACAAATACAGTACGTCATTAACAGTAATGTCACATGACACACAGACATTCAGATATGGAGCAACATAGAACCATTTGGGGGGAGTCACTATAGGAGCAAAAACACTCTTCTCTTGTACATAGATAAGTACTTTATACATAATGTATACATACAAAATATATTCCAAACGTGTCACCATATCACAATAGCCTGGACAAAACACATAAAAACAGTTTGGTACAAAATCTCATTAGCAAAAAATAATAATAGGTGAATTCTATCTATGGAGTGATTGCTTTTACAAAGAGAAGTGGAACACTACAAAAATACCGATGCAGATATACTGTACAATGCAGATTCTCAACCTCTGTTTCTGCGTTCGTCTGACTACCTCCACTACCAACAACGACACAAAGCTATGCTCCTGAGGTCTTTGGCCTTTGACCTTTCTGGATTGTTCACCCTAAAAGGAGGTGAGAGTTAGGATGATCAGTAGGGAGTGTTGCAAACACTGACCCTATCATTACGGTAACTGGCACATCCACAGAGTTGCTTTTGAGGCTGAGTTGAAGGAGTAGATGTTGTTTTTTTGCTTCCCTCTGGAATATGTAGAGAGTGGGTCATATGCCCACCTCCCTTGTTCTCTGTAAAGCGCATTGTGTTGCCTCTGTGTATGAAATGCGCTATACAAATAAAGCTTTGATTGATTGATTGATGTTAGCAGGGTGAAGCAGTAGATGTTAGCAGGGTGAAGCAGTAGATGTTAGAGGGTGAAGCAGTAGATGTTAGAGGGCGAAGCAGTAGATGTTAGCAGGGTGAAGCAGTAGATGTAAAGGTTGAAGCAGTAGATGTTAGAGGGCGAAGCAGTAGATGTTAGCAGGGTGAAGCAGTAGATGTAAAGGTTGAAGCAGTAGATGTTAGAGGGCGAAGCAGTAGATGTTAGCAGGGTGAAGCAGTAGATGTAAGGGGGTGAAGCAGTAGATGTTCGAGGGTGAAGCAGTAGATGTTCGAGGGTGAAGCAGTAGATGTTCGAGGGTGAAGCAGTAGATGTTGGAGGCTGAAGCAGTAGATGTTAGAGGGTGAAGCAGTAGATGTTCGAGGGTGAAGCAGTAGATGTTCGAGGGTGAAGCAGTAGATGTTCGAAGGTGAAGCAGTAGATGTAAAGGTTGAAGCAGTAGATGTTAGCAGTATACGTTAGCAGGGTGAAGGAACTCATCCTGTTCGTCTTTGGTTTGTAATTTCTGGATTGTTCGACCTCACCAGAGAGCTCCAGGTGAGAGTTTGGGGTGGAGGGGGAGGAGCTTGAGGGGGAGGAGCTTGAGAAGCTTGGTAGTAACGTATCCTTCTACACTCCTGTCTTTGCCTGTTGTTGGGTACAAGTAGGTCATGTGATTCTAAGATGTCCTTAGATGTTTTTCAGTTTGTGTGTATGGGAGGTAGGATGGGACCAGGCAGCATACCTACAGTACCTACCTACCTACCCATCTACCTACCTACCTAGTCACCTACCTACCTACCCATCTACCTACCTACCTAGTCACCTACCTACCTACCCATCTACCTACCTACCTAGTCACCTACCTACCTACCTTCCCATCTACAGTACCTACCTACCTACCCACCAACCCATCTACCTACCTACCTACCTACCAACCCATCTACCTACCTACCTAGTCACCTACCTACCCATCTAAAGTATCTACCTACCTACCTACCTATCCATCTACCTACCTACCTAGTCACCTACCTACCTACCTACCTACCCATCTAAAGTATCTACCTACCTACCTACCTACCTACCTACCTATCCATCTACTTACCTACCTACCTACCTACCTACCAACCCATCTACCTACCTACCTAGTCACCTACCTACCTACCTACCCATCTACAGTACCTACCTACCTACCCACCAACCCATCTACCTACCTACCAACCCATCTACTTACCTACCTAGTCATCTACCTACCTACCTACCCATCTAAAGTATCTACCTACCTACCTACCTACCTACCGCCCTACCTATCCATCTACCTACCTACCTAGTCACCTACCTACCTACCCATCTACAGTACCTACCTACCTACCTAACCATCTACCTACCTACCCACCCCCCCACTTAGCTACCCACCCCCCTACCTACCTACCTACCCAACTATCTACCTAGCTACCTTTCTACCCACCTACCTACCTACCTACCCATCTACCTACCTATTTTCCTACCCACCTACCTATTTACCTACCTAGCTAACTACCTACCCACCTATCTACCTACCTACCCAACTCCCTACCTACCTACCTACCTACCTACCTACCTCTCTACCTACTTACCTACCTACCTACCCACCTACCTACCTACCCATCTACCTACCTACCTACCTACCTATCTACCTCTTTACCGACCTACCTATCCACCTAACTACCTCTCTAACTACCTACCTACCTACCTACCTACCTACCTACCTACCTATCCACCTAACTACCTCTCTAACTACCTACCTACCTAGCCACCTAACTACCTACGGCGGCTTTAATTTGATTTTTATTACACATTTTATTCCACAAAGTCTCTTAGTCCAGGCAGCTCACTGAGCATAGCCGTGGGATGGGCACTGATTAACGTGCATCAGTATACAGTGGAGATAGAACCCAAACACAGGCAGAGAATGTTCAGAGACTTTATTCATGAATGAAATCAGTACAAGCACAAGACATAATAACAAGTAACCCCAAACTGAACAAACCTAATTTTGAGGCCAATGGGGTAGATGGTGATGGTCTAGATGACACTTCTTCACACACCCTGGTCCAGCATACCAGAGTTTAGTTCATCAGCACTGTAGCCAGGGTCCTTCCTCAGACATGTGGTTGGTAGGTGGGTGGTTGGGTAGATTTGTGTTGGTCAGTCTGTCATCGTGGTGTTATTTGTTATGTATTGCCTTGAATGTCTTGTTTTTGTTCAGTGGCTAGTGTTGGGGGGAACTGGAACATTTGCCACTTTACAACACATCGTGTAACATATACCACTTTCCCAGCACACCACTAGACGCCATGGGGGTGGATAAGGTACTAGCGAGGCTGTCTCCTCTAACGGTCTTGGTCATCACAAATGGTGGAGGAGGAGGAATAGGGGGGCGTGGTTGTGGAGTAGGGGGAAGAGGAGGAGGAGTAGGCGGGCGTGGTTGTGGAGTAGGGGGAAGAGGAATAGGGGGGCGTGGTTGTGGAGTAGGGGGAAGAGGAGGAGGAATAGGGGGGCGTGGTTGTGGAGTAGGGGGAAGAGGAGGAGGAGTAGGGGGGCGTGGTTGTGGAGTAGGGGGAGGAGAAGGAGGAGTAGGGGGGCGTGGTTGTGGAGTAGGGGGAGGAGAAGGAGGAGTAGGGGGGCGTGGTGGTGGAGTAGGGGGAGGAGAAGGAGGAGTAGGGGGGCGTGGTTGTGGAGTAGGGGGAGGAGAAGGAGGAGTAGGGGGGCGTGGTTGTGGAGTAGGGGGAGGAGGAAGAGGAGTAGGGGGGCGTGGTGGTGGTGGAGTAGGGGGAAGAGAAGGAGGAGTAGGGGGGCGTGGTGGTGGAGTAGGGGGAGGAGAAGGAGGAGTAGGGGGGCGTGGTTGTGGAGTAGGGGGAAGAGGAGGAGGAATAGGGGGGCGTGGTTGTGGAGTAGGGGGAAGAGGAGGAGGAGTAGGGGGGCGTAGTTGTGGAGTAGGGGGAGGAGGAAGAGGAGTAGGGGGGCGTAGTGGTGGTGGAGTAGGGGGAAGAGGAGAGACAGATGGAGCTGTGATAGAAGGGACTGCGTCAGACAGGGCTGTGTCAGGTGTCCTCTTCATCAGAGAGTCCAAGGTGGAAGAGGTCGCCCCTTGACAGATTTCTTCCCAATTCTTACGAATGAGCCTCCGACGCTGAGAGAGCTCCAGATCTTGTCTCCAGTGGCACTCGGGTGATCGTGGAACATCGGAGTCAGATTGTCCCTTTACCAGCACACCACTAGACGCCATGGGGGTGGATAAGGCGCTAGCGGGGCTGTCAACTCTACTGATCCTGGTCATGGAAAGTGGTCGACTGACAAATGGAGCTGTGTCAGATGGAGCTGTGTCAGCAGCCCTCTTAACCATAGAGTCCGAGGTGGAAATGGCCGACCCTTGACAGATTTCTTCCCACCTCTTACGAATGAGCCTCCGATGCTGAGAGAGCTCCGGACCTTGTCTCCAGTGGCACTCGGGTGATCGTGGAACATCGGAGTCAGATTGTCCCTTTACCAGCACACCAGTAGACGCCATGGGGGTGGATAAAGCGCTAGCGGGGCTGTCAACTCTAACGGTCTTGGTCATCGCAAATGGTGGTCTGACAGATGGAGCTGTGATAGAAGGGACTGCGTCAGACAAGGCTGTGTCAGGTGTCCTCTTCATCAGAGAGTCCGAGGTGGAAATGGCCGACCCTTGAAAGACTCCCTCCCACTTCTTGCGAAAAACCCTCCGACGCTGAGAGAGCTCCAGATCTTGTCTCCAGCCTTGAAAGACTCCCTCCCACTTCTTGCGAAAAACCCTCCGACGCTGAGAGAGCTCCAGATCTTGTCTCCAGTGGCGCTCGGGTGATCGTGGAACATCGGAGTCAGATTGTCCCTTTACCAGCACACCAGTAGACGCCATGGGGGTGGATAAGGCGTTAGCGGGGCTGTCAACTCTACTGATCCTGGTCATGGAAAGTGGTCGACTGACAGATGGAGCTGTGTCAGCAGCCCTCTTAACCATAGAGTCCGAGGTGGAAATGGCCGACCCTTGATAGACTCCCTCCCACTTCTTGCGAAAAACCCTCCGACGCTGAGAGAGCTCCAGATCTCGCCTCCAGTGGCGCTCGGGTGATCGTGGTACGTCCTGGTCAGATTGTCCCTTTACCAGCACACCAGTAGACGCCATGGGGGTGGATAAAGCGCTAGCGGGGCTGTCAACTCTAACGGTCTTGGTCATCGCGAATGGTGGTCTGACAGATGGAGCTGTGATAGAAGGGACTGCGTCAGACAAGGCTGTGTCAGGTGTCCTCTTCATCAGAGAGTCCGAGGTGGAAATGGCCGACCCTTGAAAGACTCCCTCCCACTTCTTGCGAAAAACCCTCCGACGCTGAGAGAGCTCCAGATCTTGTCTCCAGTGGCGCTCGGGTAATCGTGGAACATCGGAGTCAGATTGTCCCTTTACCAGCACACCAGTAGACGCCATGGGGGTGGATAAGGCGCTAGCGGGGCTGTCAACTCTACTGGTCCTGGTGATCGCGAATGGTGGTCTGACAGACGGGGCTGTGTCAGACGGGGCTGTGACAAATGGACCGGTGACAGACAGTGCTGTGTCATATGGAGCTGTGACAGCTGCCCTGTTCACCAGAGAGTCTGAGCTCTTGCAACAGAGCCTCTGACAGCGAGGCAGCACCAGACGCTCCCTGTCGGCCTTGGCTGAGAGAGGAACGTTCAGCTCTGATTTGCCCTTTGAACTTTTGCCCTTGCGTGTTGGAAAGGGCTTGGTGACGCCGCCAGGCGGCACGGGGGCGAAGCCTCTGCTCATCTCAGACACCGGGTCTTGTCCACAGCCCCCCGGATCATAGGAGTCAGAACCTGAATCGTCTTGTCCTCGACAGTCACAATGGCGCTCATGCATCTGCATTAGCACTTCCAGATGGTCAGGGCAGCTGTCGACCCGTGCTGTCACACTGTCCCTCTGGGCCCTTTTGAGATACAACAAAATAAAATAAACTAAATTGACTTTTGATGATTTCAGTACACTTGTACAATCAAAATGCATCATACCACACATTTTAAACATAAACACACACATCTCACACATGCATGCACACACGCACGCACAAACAAACACACACACACACACACACACGCACACACACGGTTGGATACACTGAAAAAAACATTATCAACTTACCAATCAATGTCTTCAAGGTTTTCATCATCATCCTAATTTATAAAGGAAATACAAGATGGTATTTAGGCTCAATTTAGGTCATTAAGGCTTCACAAAGACAGAACAGCTTCTGTAATTGTTTGAATTGTAATTGATTAAAGTACAATGAAACTTTGATTACCAACCTGAATGTGTCTGTGGCGATTTCTCCATTGATCTAATAGCCAAAAAAAGACCAGGTTCACAGAGAGAAGGAACCAAACTGCCATGCAGACGAATGACAGATCAAGATCCAACGGGGTTGTCTGAGAGGGCATCGCCGCAGGACCATGGTGTACATGTCCACCCGGCACCCTCTCTGGGGTTTTAAAAACATTAGTTATTCCACTAACAAACATATTGTCAAAGATACATCTCTAACAACATGCTCTTCTCATCACGAACACCGCACTGAGGCTTGTCTACTTGTTACAGCAGTATATATACACCTTGCCGCTGTGACGTCAACATGTTACGCCGTAGTGCCCGTGATGTCACAGAGCGGATAGAACACTGTGATTGGACGGCTAGTCCAGATATGTACCTTGCCGCTGTGACGTGTGCACGTTACTACGTAGTGCCCGTGATGTCACAGAGCGGATAGAACACTGTGACTTGACGGCTAGTCCAGGCGGCTATAATTGAAATAAATGTAGGGCTAGATTTAAATAGATTTAAGCTATTTTCTTTTTGCTTAAGACCCAACGATACCCCTTATTTAATACACTCCGACATTCAGAATTAAATAGGAGCGCTGGTCGGATAACAACAGATAGCATAGTGTCCGTAGTGATGTCACTCAGCGCTCAGTCGTTAATTGTCCACGTTTTCGATAGAGATGGATAGGCATTATTGGCGATATTAAATAAAGGTAATCGCTCTCTATGAATCATTCATATTCAAGGGCGTTTTGTTATTTTGAAGACTATACTCGTAGGCCAGTAGGATTTGAAAGGAGCCCACGATACTTTAAACTTTATGCGGGTTGGATCATACAACTGCCGCGGGCTACGCCTGGGCAACAACGCAGGAGACAGAGCCCGACGTATAGTAGTTGACAACCTGCTGAAAAACTGTGATATTTTATGTTTACAAGAAACTTTCTTATCTAAACAGGACTTGGGAAATTTGAACTCTTTTAATGACAATTTCCATGGGGCTGGTGAGTCCACTACTGACCTATCTATGGGGATAGTGAGAGGAAGGATAGCAGGGGGCGTGGCCATCCTTTGGCACAAAAAGAGAGAAGAGTTCAATAAAGTTTTTTAAAAGTGGAAACAGAGCGCCATAAGGAAGAGCTTACGACGTAGTTTAAGATGCATGTAGCAGGGATGGCTCTGGAAAACGTGGCCTTGGACTTCAACATCAGTGCTAATTTTAGGCAACAGCTACTTCCCACATCACTGCTAGTGTTTTTAAGAGTCATAGCCTACTTTTCCAGTTGAAATGCAAATTATGGTCATTTTCATCTATGAATTAATTAAAAAAAATAATAATGAGCTTGCTAGCACATCTCTCCTGTGTTATTTTTGATTTGCCTTGTTTTTTAGCTGGTTTCGTCCAATTAAAAGAGCACATTAAACCACCCTTGCGAGAAGTTGCGTCAACGTGGTGATAAATACAACATTAATCTGCTTTTATGGGTAGGTGTCTTGCCTCAATACTTAGATCTTCAAATACTTAGAATACTAATCTTCAAATGAATGCCTTGATTCTGTGTATGTGGCTGGAATGAAACTGGATGTAGGTTACATCATCTCCCAGTGCTCCGAGGGTTCATGACATCATAATGCATGACCACTGTGACAAAAATATATTGTATCTTTTTTATTTATTTTCTTCAGGTCATAAACATAACAGCGGAAAAAAAAACACAACGCTCACTCAAACACGAGCAACAGAGATGGGTCTGTCCGCCGCCAGATACTAATGGACCAACATGCCTCGCGCATGCGCGCATAGCCTTGGGGTGAGCGCGAGCGTATCTTGTTCCCATGGATACGCTAAAGCAAAGCGTCGCTCCTCGCGCGCTTTTCGAACCGCTTTACCGCCGCCGGCCCGACAGCGGCAGTAGGCTAGTAACTGTAGTTTGCTATTAGCCATTTTAACACCTTTAACACATTCTTTGGCATCGGGGGCCTTGTTAACTAGCTACACCTCAGGGATGCAGAGCGAGCTGGCCTTAACGACGAGAGAACGGCATATCTGTATCGTCTAGTCTATGATTTTACCACTACTTTTCACTACTAGCTTGCTCGGAGCAACGTGCCGTCAGCCTCAATAGCATATCCGGTTTAAGCAACCTCTTTTCAAAATAAGAGCTTTGTCTGAAATGTGTCAGAAGATGCGATTTGGATTTAACCGGTTCTCGAGGTTAATACTATATTATTCTATGTACTTTTCATTGTGAAAACAATCTCAGAGTGATGGAACAATCACAAAGAGAGAAACCAATTAATATAAAATATATACACATTATATATACAAAAGCTTTCCTAAATAAGTACCCTAGGTCTAGACCAGTATTAAAAGAACCCAGAGTCTGGATGGAATGGTAGATTTTATCGAACATTGCACTCAGGTGCAGAAGAATCAGGAGGCAGGGGGAGGCAGCATCCGCAGCCATCAGAAGGTTATCCTGACCCTGAGTAATGCCATTTCAGTGCTGTGGGCCGGTCGGAAATCAGACTAGAACTTCTCAAAGAGGTTGTTGAAGTTGAGATGTTCTTGGAGCTGTGCTGCAACCATTTTGTCAAACACATTGGAGAGAAGGGGGAGTTTCTGGGCCTGTAGTTTGTCAGAAATTCTGGATGAGTAGGCTTTTATTTTTTAGAAGGGGGGTAATTATAGCAGTCTTGAGTACAGGGGGGGATACGGCCTGGTTGGAGGGACTGGTTAATCACCTGGGTGATCAGAGAACTGAGAACAGGATTTCAACAGGGCAGTTGGAATAGGATCTAGGGCAGATGTAGAGGAATTCATATTGAAAATGATGGCCTCAATTTCTCCCCGGATGACTTCAGAGAAACAGGAGAGAGGTTGAGGTGGTGAACTTATCACTAATAGGCCTATTATTACATACTCACTGTCCTGAATCTATTTCACCCCATATTGTGAGGGCCCAATTTGTAGTTTAAACATTTCCCACACCTATGCAGACAAATGTACCAATCACATTATAGCTCATCTCACTCTCCTGAATCCATCCCTTGTAGCTTAGCCAGCCTCACTAATTGAACCTCATTGACATCAATTATTTAACTAATTTTTAGTTTCAAATCGTTATTTGAATGATTTGTGTTTATTAATCGTTTTCTATTATTTCATGTCTTCGCAGCAAATAA
The DNA here is from genome assembly GCF_949987555.1 of Borostomias antarcticus. Lineage (NCBI taxonomy): Eukaryota > Metazoa > Chordata > Actinopteri > Stomiiformes > Stomiidae > Borostomias > Borostomias antarcticus. The sequence continues at coordinate 34,279,233 of NC_140236.1, forward strand.
AAAGTAGGGTACTTTTGTTTTTGCGTGACTTTGATTTTGAAATCCATTCGCTATTGAGGCTCGCTTCACTGCTCTGCGGCATAACAAGCTGTCTGGCTCTGCTCTGCCGGTAAGACAGTCAGTTACGGGTAACTAGGCTAACTAGCCAACGTTAGCTTTGGCTTCTGAGATACCTGACCACCAAGATAGCCAGCCTGATGGTCACTTTGCATGGATCTCAATAGCGAACAAGCTGCTCGCTAGCTGTAACGTTAAGCTAGTGAAAATGTAATGCTAGCTAGCTAGCTATGAGCAAGTCAGAATCTAGCTAGCATTTCTAGAGTCAAATTCAGATAAATTAGCAAGTTAGGCAACTTGCACGCTAGCACTAACGTTAATGGTTAGGACTAACGTTAGCCAGCTAAGTTGCATTACTGTCTGGCTAGTGCTGACAAATGTGCTGTTGACATCTAACTGCATCGAAGTGATCTAGCTGCTGTTCCGTCTTGCATTTCAGACTGCAACCATGAGTACCAACGCAGAGAGGAAATTTATCAATCTCCGAAAACGTTTGGATCAGTTAGGATACAGACAGCCCTTGGGGATCGAGACCCTGCCGCTGGTTGAAAAACTGTTCAGGTAAGTTAACATGGACAACAGAGAAACGTTAGCTAATATCTGGTAGATATAGTAGCTGTAGCGTGTGTGTGTGTGTGTGTGTGTGTGTGTGTGTGTGTGTGTGTGTGTGTGTGTGTATGCATGTATGTATGCATGTGTGTGCTGCTTGCTGCTTTATTTTTCTGTGTATTGCAGTGATCTGGTCCACACTACTGAAAGCCTGCGTAATACCAAGCTGAACGCGGGGAAGACAGGGAAAGAGAGCAGGAATGTGGACGCCCTCCTGGAGCCGTATAAGACTGAGAACGCTCGCCTGGTCAGAGAGAACAATGAGCTCCACCTCGGGCTTCTCAAACTGAGAGAGGAGAAGGACCGGGTCAGCCGGGGTACGTCAGAGCAGTCGCTCAGTCAAACAACGCCATTAAAGGTCCACGGCTTACCTCCATGTCCAAAGATGTCCCCATCTGTGGTCCACAGCTTACCCATATCGAAAGATGTCTCCATCAGCGGTCGTACTACGAACTTGGCCCTGACGCCTCACTGCTGTCTTTTTCAGAGCTGAAGGCTTTCATCAGGAAGCTGGACCACGAGACGTCCGATCTGAAGTTCCTGAATAACCAGTATGTGCACAAGGTGCGCGCCATGGAGAAGGACGGCAAGTCCAAGACGGAGCGCATCCAGCAGCTGCAGGAGAAGAACATGCAGGCTGTGGTGCAGACGCCAGGTCAGACGGGGAACTCTACACGGCCATTTTGTCATCTTATCTGCATGTTATGCTCTTATCTGATTGATCCGTCTCTGGTGATGTGAAAGGTGGGAAAAAGCGCAGCATTCCATTCAGACGTCAGAGGATGCAGATCGATGAGCTCATCGCTCCCTTCGCTGGCCCCGCCCAGCCCCTGGCACCACCTGATGACCCGTACATCGCTGATCTCCTGCAGGTCGCTGATGACAGGTGAGGTCCTGGAACTCTCTGAAGCTGTTCAGCTATCTACATGCAGTGTGGACTGTGGTAAATTATCGGTATGCTGCATGTGGATTGTGGTAAATGTTCGGCTCATAAAAATGTGACTCTGTAGGATTACAGAATTGCAACAGGACATCACCAAACTGAACCTAGACCTGGAAAGAGCTCAGGGAAATATCAAACATTTAAACACACAGGTAGGTAACATACACACAAACACAATCATTCTCAACAGCGATGGACATTTTATTATTCATCACAAACTGCAGGGCTTACTTGAATGTGTTGTTGGCAGGTTGAGGAGCGGGATAAGGAGATTGAGCGTCTCAATCGAGCGCTCGACGGCGGGCGTCCTCATGACGTCATCTCCCTAGAGGCTCAGAACATCAGCAACGAGAAACTGATAGCCCACCTGAACCTGCAGGTAGCAATGCGCAAGTGACTCTAGGCTTCCACCTTTATGAGTCTCACCATTCACGCTACAGTCTTGCCTGTTCTCTAAGGTTTTTTGGGGGGTTACGAACCCCACGTTGAGCTCTGTGTCTGGGCTCCGCAGATCGAGTTCCTGCAGCAGACCAATGGGACGCTGGAGCAGAAGGTGCAGGCGCTGCAGCAGAGGAAGCAGGACGCCTCCAGCGAGATGGCGGACCTCAGCGCTAAGAACCAGGAGCTGTGTCAGGAGCTCACCCACATAGACCACATGGCCCAGCAGCTGGAGAGGGACAAGGAGCTGGTGCTGGAGACGGCAGACCTGGAGCTTCAGGAAGCTAAGGTGAGAGAGAGCGATAACCACCATCCCATGACCCCACATACAAACCAAGGTTATAATAGTTTTGCTTTTTTCATTAGTTTTTATTTTTATATCGTTTTAACTTTTTGTTTTCAATTTCAGTTTAGTTTTCATTCGTTTTTAAAGCAGTTTTGCTAGTTTAGTTTTTACTTTTTTGAAAATGCTTAGTTTTAGTTTCGTTTTTATTAGTTTTAGTTTTAGTTTTTTTTTTCTTCTGAGCCCATCCTGATCTTGCGAGCTCACATTGTTTTACTCTGTGTGAAACAAACCATCTGGCGCAAGTTAGGTTACTTCTGCACAGGGGCACAGCGAAAAAAAAATGGAGGATAGATTTCATAACCACCCAAAATACTAAGCTTATGTATGAAATGAAAAAGACTAAAACTAAGGACATTTTCTCTATAATTCTAGTTCATTTTAGTTAGTTTTGTTGACAAAGAATACAGTTTTCGTTAGTAATCGTTTTTTGTAAAGCCTTCTTTTTATTTTTTATTTCAGTTAACTAAAATGTTTTTTTCAGACCTAGTTTTCGTTTTTTAGTTAGTTTTTGTTAACTATAATAACCTTATACAAACACAACTGACTGAACTTACGATGTCCCTTGTTTGGTCTTATCAGAAAGAAATCCAAAATCAACAGAGAACCATGGTGGACCTGGAGGACATAATCACAAAACTAAGAAGGGTATGTGGACTTATTTATTAGGCTGGAGGAAATATGCCTTCCTTCCGAACATCTAGCCTTGTGAGACCATCCTGATCTAGCGAGCTCACATTCACTTTCCCTTCTCTGATCAGTCTGGCCTTCCCCCTATCTGCAACGACTATTGTGGGCGGGAGTACTTACCTTCAGGCAATCAGCGTAACAAAACGATCGCCAAATCCAGTCGGAAGAACAGCGAAAATGTCTTCTGAGAAACATAGCTTCATATCTTCCGTGCATAGCTGACTCTTGTTCTTGTTTAATTGTTATTATTGAGTCTATTTCAGCAATACCACACTTATGGCTGTGTTTATTCTACTAATGTTAACGTTACTGCTCAATGCTTCATTTTGTTTTCCCACAGTAACCAATCAGGGGCTGCGTTCCAGTAGTCAAAATACAGTCCCTGATTGGCCCGGTCAAAACGTAATTTTGAGAATAATCGTTTGAGATGGGGGGAATACAGACTGATCTGTGGAGGCAAACTGAAAGTGAGCTTGTGAGATCAGGATGGTTGGTTTCATGAGGCTACCTGATCTTATCTACATGTCCAGTTTTCTCAAGGCTATGAAGTATCTGTCCATTCTGTGGGTGTTCCTTCTGTGAATTCAGGACCAGTCCGAGGGCGACCATGAGCAAGTCTGTCTGAGGGCCCAGCTGGCTGAGCTCAGGGAGCAGAATGAGAAGATGGAGGGACTGATGAACTTCTTGGAGGAGGAGAAGAGGAGGCTTCAGAACAAGCTGGATAAGATGACTGATACTGGTGAGCAGCAGAGGCTTGATCTACCTCTAATCCTGACCCTAACCCAACTGGGCCTTCCACCTCTAACCCTGACCCTAACCCAACTGAGCCTTCCACCTCTAACCCTGACCCTAACCCAACTGAGCCTTCCACCTCTAACCCTGACCCTAACCCAACTGAGCCTTCCACCTCTAACCCTGACCCTAACCCAACTGAGCCTTCCACCTCTAACCCTGACCCTAACCCAACAGAGCCTTCCACCTCTAACCCTGACCCTAACCCAACTGAGCCTTCCACCTCTAACCCTGACCCTAACCCAACAGAGCCTTCCACCTCTAACCCTGACCCTAACCCAACTGAGCCTTCCACCTCTAACCCTGACCCTAACCCAACAGAGCCTTCCACCTCTAACCCTGACCCTAACCCAACTGAGCCTTCCACCTCTAACCCTGACCCTAACCCAACAGAGCCTTCCACCTCTAACCCTGACCCTAACCCAACTGAGCCTTCCACCTCTTACCCTGACCCTAACCCAACTGAGCCTTCCACCTCTAACCCTGACCCTTGCTGGTGATATTTGGTATTGCTGGCGTGTGTGTGTTTTTCTCCGGTCAGATAAACAGCTGGTCCTGGAGCTGGAGAACATGCGGGTTAAACACGGCGTGTGCGGGAAGGGCCGCTCGCCGTCGCGACTCGACGCGTTCGTGAGGAGCCTGGAGGAGGAGCGGGACTACTACCGGCAGCAGGCGGAGGGCCACCGTAGGGCCCGGGGGGGCAGCCCCGCCCGTAGCCCCGCCCGCAGCCCCGCCCGGGCAAGAGGGGACCGGCACGGCAGGGTGAGAACCTGCACCGTCACGGCTGACAGCACTAGCTCATACTAGGCATCGCTACTGGTCAGGGGTTCAAACTCACTTTATACAACGGTTAGTTCTGGTTCTTGATCCTGATTGGCTGGAAGCCGTGTTAAAATACTTTGGAACACACACCTGGGACCGCATATCATTCCATTTTCAGTATTAATGCGCCTCCCATTTGATCCAATGCATTGTATTTGTTGTTGTTCCTTTTGTTGGGGGAACTATTTTGCTTGGTGGAATTGAGGGAATGATGCTTTGTTTTGAATAAATGTTAATATTTTATTCCACTTCGCGTCGTGCCTAACAACGCCCCCTAGCTGTTATAAAATATTTTTACCAGCCATTGGCTGGTAAATAGAGCTAATTTTAACCCTTGCTACTAGTACATGGCTGTCCCTTATACATGGTTGTAAGCATGTCTGTGTGTGTGGGCGTGTGTGTGTGCGTGTGTGTGTGCGGTCTAGGTGCACGTAACAGCTAGGTTTTGTGTGTGGTTCAGGGGGGCAGTCTGGAGTCTGAGCTGTCTCGGACGGTGAAGGAGAGAGATGAGCTCCAGACGGCGCTGCTGGGGTTCGAGAGGCACATGGAGGACATCCAGACCAGCGTGAAGGCGCTGACCGCCGAGAGAGACCAGCTCAGCACGCAGGCCAAACAGGTGACACAGCCGGAGAGACTGTCCCAGGTCGCCCGCATTGACCTTATTAACACGGCGGCCATGTCGCGCTCAGGGTGGGAGAATGCGGAAGTATCCATATAGTACAAGTTCGTTATGAGGTTCGTTATAAAAATAACACTTCAAGATTCGAAATAGTCAAAAAATAACATCCAGAATACACTACTGGAATTACAAACTCATGATTACTGGACTCTCATTGTTTTTCACCGCGGTAGTTTTCACGTTATGAAATACATAGGAGCGCATTAGTCATCAGCTCATTCCCGTCCATGTATTTCATAACGTGAAAAATACCGCGGTGAAAAACCGGAGTCCAGTAATCATGAGTTTGTAATTCCAGTAGTGTATTCTGGATGTTATTTTTTGACTATTTCGAATCTTGAAGTGTTATTTTTATAACGAACTTGTACTATTAGACTATGGATACTTCCGCATTCTCCCACCCTGAGCGTGACGTAAGAGCAAAATGGCCGCCGTGTGAATAAGGTCAGTGGTCAGCTGTCCCACACCGGCGTGACGTTGATCTGCGTCCAGTTCCAGGAGGAGCTGAGGCAGGCTCGCAGAGGAGGACAACTGGCCGATGACGTCACGAGGTTGAACGAGCGGGCGGATGTCGAACTACAACGGATGAGCTCCGAGAGGGAGGCGCTGAGCGAGAGACTACAACGGATGACGTCGGAGCGGGAGGCGCTGAGCGAGAGACTACGACGGATGACGTCGGAGAGGGACGCGCTGAGCGAGGCTCTACAGGTCCTATATCCGTCTTCTTACTCTCTCTCTCTCCCCGTGTGGAGCCATGACACGCCCACACCAAGGTTATTTTAGTTAACGAAAACGAACTAAAAAACTAAAACTAGGTGTGAAAAAACATTTTAGTTAACTGAAATAAAAATAAAAACTAGACTTAACAAAAAAACGATAACTAACTAAAACTGTATTGTGTGTTTACAAAACTAAATAAAATAAACAAAAATTATTGAGAAAGTGACATAAGCCTAATATTTTGGGTGGATATGAAATCTATCCTCCATTTTTTCTTAGCTGTGCCCCTGTGCAGAAGTAACCTGACGTGCGTCAGATGGTTTGTTTCACACAGAGGGAAACAACGTGAGCTCGCGAGATCAGGATAGTCTCATGAGGCAAGCGCAGAAGAAAAAAAAAACTAAAACTAATACTGAAACTAATAAAAACAACTAAAACTAAGCATTTTCAAAAAATAAACTAAACTAGCAAACCTGCTTTAAAACTAATCAAAACTAAACTGAAATTGAAAACAAAAAGTTAAAACGATATAAAAATAAAAACTAATGATAAAAGCAAAACTATTATAACCTTGGCCCCCACAGGGCGTGGCACACAGACCCCAGCGGCAGAGCAGTGTGACTTGAGTGTATCTCTGGTCTGCGTCTTGCTAGAACGGTCTGTTTGCGTTTTTTTTCCAGGTTCAGGCCCAAAGCTCTGCTCTCACAGACAGGGAAGACGAGAGGATGGTCTCAGACCTGGAGAACGCCGTCACGGCTGTAAGTCAAGAACGCTGTGCCACTGTCAGACTCTGCTTTTAAGACGTTATGCCCACATTAATCTGACTTAAACTGGGCTTGGTGTGTGCGTGCGTGTGTGTGTGTGCGTCCGTGTGCGTCCGTGTGCGTCCGTGTGTGTGTGTGTGTGCATGTGTGTGTGTGTGTGTGCGTGTGCGTGTGTGTGTGTTCCAGCTGGAGAGGGAGCGCTTGGCCCTGCAGGCTCAGGTGGCCGTGCTGAGGGAGGGCAGCGCAGTGCTGGAGGACGAGCTGAAGGCCCGGCGCTCTGCCCTGGTCCAGACCGCGGAGGAGACGGCCCAGCACAGAGCCGAGTCAGCAGCACTGCGGTCAGTATGCCACGTCACGTGACGTGCGGGATTATAGATGGGTGTGGGTGTGTTTTGGTGAGAGTAACTAAACTAAAAAAGCATGATTTCTCTCTCTTCCTACTCTCTCCACTAATATCTCTCTCTCCCCTTCTCTCTGTCCTCTCTCTCTGTCCTTCGCCCCCTCTCTCTACCCTTCCCTTCCCTCTGTTGTGCTCTCTCCTTCCCTCTCTCTCTCTCTCTCTCTCTCTCTCTCTTTCTCTCTCTTTCTCTCTCTCTCTTTCTCTCTCTCTCTCTCTCTCTCTTTCTCTCTCTTTCTCTCTCTCTCTTTCTCTCTCTTTCTCTCTCTCTCTTTCTCTCTCTCTCTCTTTCGCTCTCTCTCTCTCTTTCTCTCTCTCTCTCTTTCTCTCTTTCTCTCTCTCTCTTTCTCTCTATCTTTCTCTCTCTTTCTCTTTCCCTCTCTCTCTCTCTCTGTAGGCTGCTCCAGGAACAGATGGAGCAGTCTCTGTTCGACACCCAGCACAGACTGTCTGTGAAGACCAACGAGCTCCAGGCTGCCCACGATCAGATTGAGAAACTGGAGGAGAGAATTGGTGAGGGGTCTGTAGATGAGGGCCGTACGAGCCCAGGTATCAGTCATAGAGGTGTGTATGTGAGGTCATAGGAGCCCATATCAGTCATAGAGGTGTGTATGTGAGGGTCATAGGAGCAGAGGTATCAGTCATAGAGGTGTGTATGTGAGGGTCATAGGAGCCCAGGTATCAGTCATAGAGGTGTGTATGTGAGGTCATAGGAGCCCAGGTATCAGTCATAGAGGTGTGTATGTGAGGGTCATAGGAGCCCAGGTATCAGTCATAGAGGTGTGTATGTGAGGTCATAGGAGCAGAGGTATCAGTCATAGAGGTGTGTATGTGAGGTCATAGGAGCCCAGGTATCAGTCATAGAGGTGTGTATGTGAGGTCATAGGAGCCCAGGTATCAGTCAGGTCCTCTGATGTTCTCTGACCCTGGAACATGCCACGGTCTGGTTCTCCCAGGCGAGATGAGCCGGCAGGGTTCCACGCAGCACGAGGAGGTCGGCGCGCTCCAGAAGACCGTCTCCGCTCTGGACCGGGAGAAGGACGTCCTTCAGGACGAGGTGGACCAGCAGACCGAGCGGCGGGTCCTGCTACAGGAGGACCTCTCTCGGAAGGTAGGCGTGTGACTCACACACCTGCACAGTACAGACAATAGCCATGTTTCCATCCACACGTTTTATGCGAATTAAGTTATATCGAATTAAAAATGCCTTATGGAAACAGTAAAATTCGATAAAAAATCATGAAAATCGACAAAAAGTTTGTACTGTCGATCTCATCGGATTTTCTCTTGTTCAATAAAAGTCTTTTGTGATAAATGCTTTATCCGATTTAAAGCTCTAGATGGAAACGCACGTTCAGCGGCTTTATTCGCATTATATTTTTAGCGATCCTCACACAATTCGATTGACAAGTGGATGGAAACATGGCTACTGAGTCCATCCCTTCGGTGAGAATTCTCACCGTGAGCGCTGAGGTTATTTTTGAACCACTTCCGCTCTATCGTAGCGCTGGGCAAGTGCAATAGCACAGCTAGCCATGATCCATACTGTAGGCCAGGCATTCCCAAACTGTGAGGCGGGCCTCCCCTGGGGGGCCACAAAGAAATTCAGGGGAGGCATGGAGGGATGGTTAGAAAAAAAAAGAAGGAAAAACATGTTTATTTTAGAATTTTCTATGGTTTTTATGAATGAAACGTGATTTTAAAGGTCTTTTTTTTTTTTTTTTATGGACAAATGTGGGGGGTTGGGGGAACGCGGGTGTGTCACTGTTTTCAGAGGGGAGGCCCACATTGATGGAGTTTGGGAACCCATGCTGTAGGCTATTGTGCTTGTTTGCTGTGCAACATGGAAAACCGAAATGCCAAACTGAAATGCTAGCAAGCAAGTGCCGAGCTTATTTGATACGTTGTTTGACTGCCTCCAATACATTGTCAGCCATTCCAGTCACAAATGACGGCGCAGCTGTAACGCTAACATTTCCTCCGTATCCGAGCCGGGTCAGAAAGTGCTCGGCAGCGCTCTGATTGGCTCGGAGTAAGCGGAGCTAAGCCAACCCCTTAAGTGCGCTCTTTGCTGTGAGCAAAGCTGAGCCGGTCAATTACTTAACGCGCCCAATTGGATGTAAGCTGGAGGAGCAAGTTACAACGCCGAGAAACTCTCATCTCTCTACAGGACAAGACCCTGGAAGAAGTGAGAAGGACTGTTTCAGACATGGAGAACTCTCTGGAGTAAGTAGACATTTCATCTCGGGGTGAAAAATGTATTTTTTCTGATCAGGTCTCTCAGCGTGTGTGAATTTTACTAGCGGGGTCGATGCTGTTTTGATGTTGCGTGTTGTTCCTGAAGTCAGCTGAAGGGGGCGCTGAGCAGCCGCGAACGGGAGATCGCCAGTCTGAGGAGACAGCTGGACGCCGCTCACGAGGAGCTGACCGGCACCGGCAGAGACCGAGAGATCGCCCTGCGAGAGAACCGGAGACTGCAGGACGACCTGGCCACCATGACCAGAGAGAACCAGGTACACGGTGACCAGAGAGAACCAGGTACACGGTGACCAGAGAGAACCAGGTACACGTTGACCAGAGAGAACCAGGTACACGGTGACCAGAGAGAACCAGGTACACGGTGACCAGAGAGAACCAGGTACACGGTGACCAGAGAGAACCAGGTACACGGTGACCAGAGAGAACCAGGTACACGGTGACCAGAGAGAACCAGGTACACGGTGACCAGAGAGAACCAGGTACACAGTGACCAGAGAGAACCAGGTACACAGTGACCAGAGAGAACCAGGTACACGGTGACCAGAGAGAACCAGGTACAATGTGACCAGAGAGAACCAGGTACACGGTGACCAGAGAGAACCAGGTACACGGTGACCAGAGAGAACCAGGTACACGGTGACCAGAGAGAACCAGGTACACGGTGACCAGAGAGAACCAGGTACACGGTGACCAGAGAGAACCAGGTACACGGTGACCAGAGAGAACCAGGTACACGGTGACCAGAGAGAACCAGGTACACGGTGACCAGAGAGAACCAGGTACACGGTGACCAGAGAGAACCAGGTACACGGTGACCAGAGAGAACCAGGTACACGGTGACCAGAGAGAACCAGTTACACGGTGACGGCGAGGTCTGGGGGGAGGAGTCTCCGCTGAAGTCCTCCTCCACTCACACCGTAGAAGTAGCCTGTCGTCACCTCGTCTTCGTTTTGGATGAATTGAACAGCCTGAAAGGTCAGGTCAGAAACGCTGACCCGTGGCTTCACACACCCCCGTCCACTGCTGTTCTGTCCGCAGGCTGTCCACGCCGAGATGGAGGAGGTCCTGCACGAGAAAGACGAGCTGAAGATGAGGGTTCACTCTTACATCTCCGAGGTGGCCAGGATAGAGAACCTAATGGCTGTGAAGGTAGGTCACTAGTGGAGTATTCAGCCTAGGGGAGATGTTCTCTAATCATTATTAAGTATTATTACTATTAGGATTAACAATAAAATATCTATAGCATGTACATAACCAGGGGTTTTCCTGGCTCAAAATGGGTCTTTGGGGGGTGATGTGCACACAATTTTTGGGGAAACCAGTTTTATGCCGAGTAGCCTACCAGCATATATAGACCTATATTCTTCGCTGTCGTTCTGACTGAGCTCACTTTTCACAATCGCGGGAAATCTCCCGAGAGTCCTGACATGACACAAAATGGATATGAAGCCAAAATGTTTTAGATACTGATAACCTGTGGTCCAAACCATGGACAATACAAGAAAGAGGGATGGGCTGCACTTGAAACAAGCTTCTGTATCAAATACATTTAGAGAGGATTTGAATTGCTATTTTTATTTGACATTTTTAGCATTTTGGCACTGGTGATTTTCCTCTAAAATCTATTTGGGGGCACAAAAAAACTCACCCAAAAGTAGCAAAATATGTATTCAATCCAGTGTGCGTGCGTGAGCATATCATGAACAGCTGCCCTGCCTTCAAGGGACTGTATACGGCACGCCATGATCGTATCGTGGATCTGACTGCGAAAGAACTGCGCCGTGCCACTGGACAACAAACACAATTCCATATTAATGAAACTTCATATTGACTGGTTTGCCTCATCCCAACTCAGCAATACATTTAACAATATTGTCGAAAGCTCTCCTAATACTCCGGATATTGTCATGATTAATGAATCCACCAAGTCTGTATTTATTTTAGAAATTGGATGTTCTTTTGACATGTACATGGACACTTGCTTTAGCTATAAAATATAAAAATATCAACCACTTGCTCATGCCATCTCTGCATGTGGGTATAATTGCAAAATTATAGTTTTGATATTTGGCAGCTTAGTACACAAAATGTGTGTGCGAGGACTCCAACTTGCTGGACTGGCAAATAAATCTGCAAAACACGTGAATGTGATCTTGCACTGCGTTGTGTGACTCTTGCTACTGTTGGATTTTGATATTGATGTGTATCTTTGATTGAAAATCCAATAAAGAAATTGAAATGTGTGTGTGTGTGTGTGCTGCCCCCAGGAGCAGGAGAACCGGGACATGCTGGAGCGGTTCCGTCAGGCCCACTCGGAGGCGGAGCAGCAGGAGCAGCAGCTGCAGCACGCCCAGGGCCTGACCCACTCCATCCGCCTGGAGCTGCTCTCCTCCGACACGGAGCGCCGCCACCTCCGCGAGACCGTCAGCCACCAGGAGAGGGAGATCCAGGAGGTGGGGCCTACCGGGGGCGGGGCCTACCGGGGCGGGGCTAACCACACAAGCTTCACCTCCTGTCAATGACATGTAGTCAATATGGGGACGTTGGGATGTGGGTATAGGGATGACTGAAATCTTTGCTACATGACTTTTTTGTATTCCTTCTATGTATGTAACTCTCCTACTGTGTACTATTTGCCCCACTATTTTAAGAGTGTATATTTTTTTGCCCAGGGACTGCGGGTGGAAATTAGCTGTTTAGCTATAACCTTGTACAGTGCATCTCTCCCTATTCTATAGGGTAAATGTCTACTGTACCTTGTCCCTGTCTTAAAAATAAATAAAATCAATCAATCAATAGGAGGCTCGTAGGAGTCCATACAGAATAATCACAGGTCCAGGTGCCACTGCCGATCAGTTCTGTTGTTGCCGTGGGTGATGGTGTTACTTGTGGAGGTTAGTAGTGAGACCAGGGCTGCGTTCAGATTCAGGGAACAGAGGCGAACGTTCGTGGCGAACATGTGAAGAGTTCATTTGCAAAAACAGATATGTGCATTTTGATACATTTTGATAAATAATTTTTTCAATCAAATGTCAACATTAAATATCAATTAAATAACAGTTTGATGGTTTTGATTACGTAAAGAAGAGTCTTTATTTAATCAAAACAACCCAACTGTAATTTAATTGATATTTAATGTTGACATTTGATTGAAAAAATGATTTATCAAAATGCACATATCTGTTTTTGCAAATTAACTCTTCATGTTTTTCTTTGAACGGTAAAATTTGAACAGAAAGCCCTCCGGTGATCAATGATGATTTTCTGGATGATATATTTTGGATGTAGTCCCGTTAGTACAACAACATTTAACATTGGTTAGAAGTAAAAGGGCCTCCTATATTCAATTAATTCAATCAATCAATCACACTTCCCTTATTTTTGTTCACCTCAAACTCTCTTCTCAGACCATGCGCTTATGTCTGCAAACGTTCGCAGCGAACACAAAGCTATTACTGAAAAAAACGTTTTTAAATACTTTTGAGAACGGTCGCGAACGTTAAGCTATGTTGGCTGAATTTGAACGCCCCTCTCGTTCTGCTCTGCTCCGCCTCCAGCACCTGAGCGCCCAGCAGGCGTACGAGGCCCAGGTCTCGTCCCTGGCGCGGGGGATGGCCTGGCTGGAGGAGGAGCTACAGGACGCCCGGGCGGAGAGGGCCGCCCTGATCTCTGACCTGGCCTCCGTCAGGGAGCTCTGCGTCAAGCTGGACTCCAGCAAGGAGCTCAGCACACGACAGGTCACCTCCAAGAGCATGGAGCTGGAGAGGGTGAGCCCAACCACACACACACACACACACACACACACACACACACGCCAGGTCACCTCCAAGAGCATGGAGCTGGAGAGGGTGAGCCCAACCACACACACACACACACACACACACGCCAGGTCACCTCCAAGAGCATGGAGCTGGAGAGGGTGAGCCCAACCACACACACACACACACACACACACACACACACACATACACACACAAACACACACACGCCAGGTCACCTCCAAGAGCATGGAGCTTGAGAGGGTGAGCTCTATGGGGTGTGATTCGTGCCAGCGTAACAAACACTCAGTGCTTTCGTCGCCTGCATTGCGTGTATAAAGGTACTTTGGCGAGCTGATTAATAGGCGTGCATATACGCACGCGTTACGAGTCGCTCGCATTCTCAGAGGGTGATGTGTAAAAGGTGCCGTGCCACTTTTGCGCACATGCATGTAACGTTTGCACGCTCGTGTTAAGTCAGCGGGCACTAGAAGCTGCGAGCGGGGCTCATTTGTCCATATTGAATAAAAATTAAGAATATTTATTTGCACTCAATCAAATTCCAGGACCCTCCTTGCATAACTTTTCCTAGATATGTGTCGTTTTATCTCCACTATCGCTACATTTTCAAATAGGTTGTGGCTGTTCGAACTGGTGCTGACGGGGCTGCAGCGCCCTCTATTGACAAGAAACACGTGTATCTGAACATTTGTTTTAAATTGCGAAGAAAGAGTCATTCAGATATTAGGCTTTATTAAAAACAAGTTGCTTAACATGTGCGAATTCCATTTATTGAGAATGCATTACCAATTGGCAAGGACGAGATTAGAACCAGCTATGATTTAAAGGGACTGACCTTAACACGTGCGGCCGCTAACACGTCTGCTGCGCAAGCAAGGCACTGGCACGTTTGACACGTCGCTATGCAATTTCTGCACACATTACAAGCGAACGTACGTACGTACATCTATAATTTTACCAAACTGTCATGTGTAGTGTTGGTGTCGCATATGTGAGGCGCATCTAACATGTAGTGTTGCCGTCACGCACACGATGCGCAATACGTGTAAACAACATGTGCACAGCGTCTGCGTGACAGGTACGTTACAGCTATGAGACGTCTGTCTCTCCATTGTTTGTCAATGGAAATTATACACGTGCGTTTAGACGTTTGATGTCATCGCGTCTTCTTAAGTAGGCGCAAGTCAAGCGTTTCAGTATGGTGTGCTGGCACTAATCACACCCCATAGAGCTCAACCACACACACACACACACACACACACACACCAGCTCACCACCAAGAGCATGGAGCTGTAGAGGGTGAACCCGTATACATCACACACATAAATAAACACACACAAGGGATGTGCTTGAGCTCTGCGCCCTGATTCCCATGTGGATTCATCTACAAACTCTCTCTCTCCCCAGGTGACGGGCGAGCTAGAAGACGTGCGGTCAGAAGCGGACACGCTGAAGAAGCAGCTGGCCAGCGAGAGGCTGACCGTCCGCAACCTGGAGGCGCTGCTGTCCAGCAACCGGCAGAAGGAGTTCCAGACGCACCTGAGCGCCAGCGAGCGGGAGTCCGAGCTCAAGGTCCTGAGAGACAGACTGGCCCTGGCAGACAGCAAGACGTGAGACACACACACACACACACACACACACACACACACACCTAGTCAATATCTCATTCTTGTCAAGTTCTCATTTTTACTTTTTGATATATTTGCTTTATAAAGACTACAGTACTACAACAATCCTCCCGCCTAAGCACGTATTGTATTTTATTGTATTATATTATATTGCACTGTACTTTAGATTGCTATTCTTGCACTTTGCCTTCAGCACTAGATTATGCTCTTAGTCACTTGTTTTAGAGGGAAGATGCACTTGTGAGTTTTAGTAGTACAGTACAGTAGTATATATACTATATATATATATATATGGCTCTTCCTACGTTAAATGCAATTATTGTTAGTCGCTTTGGATAAAAGCGTCTGCCAAATGACTGTAATGTAATGTAATAAAAAGGAGACGTGTGTGTGTGTGTGTGTGTGTGTGTGTGTGTGTGTGTGTGCGCGCGCGCGTGTGTGTGCATGTGCGTGCGTGCGTGCGTGTGTGTGCGTGCAGGGCGGGACACGCCAGGGAGGTGTCCCAGCTCCGAGGGAAGCTCTCCCAGCTGCAGACGGAGATGGACGTCCTGAAGAGACAGCTGACCACCGAGCGCTTTGAGCGGTGAGCTTCGTCACGCTGCAGCACTGCCTTCTGGGAAAGATCCAGCAAATGAATGAAACGTGTCGTAAATCTGTCTAAAGGCCGTCACGCACAGGGCTTGTTCATGGGGCGGCTGTAGCTCAGTTGGTAGAGCGGGTTGTTCAATGATAAGGGTCAGTGGTTCGAATCCCAGCTCTGACTGTCCACATGTCGAAGTGTCCTTGAGCAAGACACCTAACCCCAAAATTGCTCCCAATGAGCAGGTTAGCACCTTGCATGGCAGCTACCGCCATTGGTGTGTGAATGTGTGTGTGAATGGGTGAATGATAGGCCATTGTAAAGCGCTTTGAGTGCCGCTAAGGTGGAAAAGCGCTATACTGTATAAGTGCAGTCCATTTACCATTTATGTGCAATATCGGCTCCAGCATTTTTCCATTTTCAAGCCAGCAACATTGTCTTAACTGGATGAATGAGGTCAGAACGACCTGATGGGCAACCTCCAATCACAGCTCTCACGCTGGTCATTAACCAGAGGTATAAAACCCGGCTTTAGAAAGTACAGATTATAACCATGGATTGCCTCCACCCATGCACTAAACGGTCAATGGACTGCACTGAGGTATATAGCGCTTTTATCCAAAGCGCTTTACAATGGCCTCTCATGCACCCATTCACACACACATTCACACTCCAATGGCGGTAGCTGCCATGCAAGGTGCTAGCATGCTCATTGGGAGCTATTTGGGGTTCAGTGTCTTGCCCAAGGACACTTCGACATTTGGACAGGAGGAGCTGGGATTCGCACCGCCGACTCGCGTTTACTTTGTTAAGCTGCGTTTTACACCTCTGCCATTAACCCTAGTAAGCAGGTTTACTTGCATAATGGAAATATTCAAGAAGTACTACCCAGACCCTCCCTCTTTAAAGCACTTGTTTTGTTAAAGGTGCTCTGTTCGATTTACTAAACTTTTTGTAAAAAAAAAAGAAGGAAAAAAAAAAAAATCCAATATATACAATAAATAGGTCCAGGGGAGTCATAACTATCTGTATAGAAAATAGAGCCAACGGTGTCGTGCCTGTGGAGCAAATGCAGAATTTCTTTTTATTATGAGCGAAGCCGGCCCGGCGCTGAGCCCCACCCCCTGAACGGCACCTTATGGAGTGAAAACGCCCACTTGTTTATATCTGATACACTGCGCCACAGCCCCATCTAGTGGCTGAACAAAATCGAACTGAGCACCTTTAAGCACTTGTTTTGCTACTCTTGCACATTGGCTTCAGCACTAGATTATGCTCTTAATCACATGTTTACAAAGGAGATGCACTTGTACACTGACTACCGACATTAAATGCATTTATTTTAAGTTGCTTTGGATAAAAGCATCTGCTAAATTACTATAATACTGTAAAATAATGTTTTTCCCATAAAACATTCCCTCATGCTGTGGGTGTCTAGTCAGAGGGCCATACGGGAGATGTCTTAAGTGTGTGTGTGTGTGTGTGTGTGTGTGTGTCCCTCAGGGAGAGGGCGTTTCAGGAGATGCGCAGACAGGGCGTGTCCTTCTCCTCCTTGCGGAGCTCCTCCCCCCTCAGCACCTCTCTCAGTCCGGAGAGATCCATCCTCCGAACACCAGAGCGCTCGGATAGGTCACTAGAGAAGTGAGTCTCAGACACACACACACACACACACACACACACACTGCTCTCACTGTTCAACTACCATATCGTTTATGAAACAGTATTGACTTTCACAGTTCCCTCTGTTCAACCTTGTGATTGGTGTGACTTGTCCCTGTTTATCCACAGGAGTGTGAGCTTTAAGGAGTAGAGGAACGTCACCGGGACACATGAAGGGGCGCGGCTGAGAAGCCTGGGGGAGCAGCTGGTTAAGCCTTCAGTCTTGCACTGTTTTAAAAAGTGCACTAAAAGCCTTGAGGTTGTCCATTAAATCATGCCTTTGTCACCAAAGCCTTTTAAAACATGACAGTTTGAATAATTACATTATGTCTTATGTTTTTTCTATCCAGAAAGTGAACTAATTACTAAATGTTTATTTTTTTTAAAACATATTTCAAAGCCGTGTCAGAAAATGGGTTTTACATAGTGATGATGTGTATAACATGGTATTTAACTAGGACATTGAAACTGAGCTGATACAGCTGATGAAATTGTATTTCTATGAATTGAGTTTTGGTAAGAACTAATAAGAAGCCTGTTAGTCTGTTTCTGAAGCACTGAGGAGAATTCTGTTAATTTTACACTTTGTTTACATAATTTATAAGGTATTTTTGTATTTTTGTGTGGTTCTGATGTTTAAATTATAAGTAATTCCCACAAATACTACAAATAAAGTATTTCTAAATAAATCAACTACAGTACTTTCTCTACCTTACATTCACCAGTTAAAGCCTATACCACATCTTTAGGTTGCACTTCAGACAACTGCGGAATAGATGCAACAGCATGTTTGGATAAGCTAAATCTGATTATATGTCCTCTCTTGCAAGCTCCAGAGGAAATGCAGCTACTTCCCCTCTCCCACCACAGAGATGCATGCCACGTCCACTTCGCTAAAGCCTACAGACACAGTATATCATAGTGCTCTGCGTTTGATCACTGGCGATGGGTTCGGGTTGGATCGAGGGGTCAGGGAAGAGTTTTTACAGCTCACTTATCTGGCCCCCGGGTGATTACTGTTTTTTTGCTTCCCTCTGGAATATTTAGAGAGTGGGTCGTATGCCTCTGGGTATGAAATGCGCTATACAAATAAAGCTTTGATTGATTGATCGCCATCCCTTGCCACTCGAAGATAACATGCCATTTACTTTTAAAGCACTGTCTGGCAAGCTGCCATTATACATGTACCTATCATCACTAGAGTTTTAGAGACATGGAACACCACACTAGGTCACAGTCTCGTATAAGGCTGAACGTACCTCTGTAACACCAACGCAGGAAAGTGCCTTTAGTTTTTATGCACTCGAGAGGTGGAACAGACTGCAGGCCTCCCTAAAGCTGGACCAGCTGGCCTCGCTGGAGAGGTTCAAGGTTATGATAGGGGTGCTCCATGTCGACTGCACATGTTTCTTATAATCTTGTTTTTATTCTTGGATCTTATGACCTCGTTTTGTGATTTTATGTTTTTTTGTTGTATCATGTTCCTGTTCTGTATGTTTTTTATTGTAATCTGGACGGCATTGAAAAAGAGCTTGCTCTCAAATGTCTTCCCTGAATGAATAAAAGGTTTCAATTCTATTTAGAGTAATGTAGAATGAATAGCTTGCTAGTTCTGCTAGCGTCTGCAGGTACAGTGGGATACCAGAAGTCAACACCTCAGGGGGAGTGGTCTGCATTCCTTAGTTCTTGGAGACTACTTTTTTGCCTTTTGAACATTTGAAACATCCTTCTTTTTTGCTTCTTTAATAATCTGCAAAGGAGCCAATATACATTGAGTTTTATTGTCATCCAAATAAACTCTGGACAGTGCTTAGCCTACTTGGGTCAGGACTATTGCCAGCCACAGTGGAAGTAGGATTTCAAGATAGGATGGAGCCGGACGATTGTCCACTACAGTAACATTTCCAGGAGAGGAGTGGACAGGCGACCAAAACACTGCTATTTGATTATCAATACTGTTACCACTTCATAGCCTCAAGTTTTAGTGGTTTCAACAACACCATGACATCTAACAATCCATAATTTGCAAAACTGCCAATAACATCTTATAAATAGTAAACCGATATCAAAATACTGCTTGTTCCCTAGGAATAGAAATTCATGGAATAAGTAAATACTGTAGAAAAATAATAATTTCAAACAATAAAACGGCTTCTTTCAGCGTAGTTAATGTCTGCAGTATTCAGTGGTTGTGTTTGGCAGGGGGTAGGTGAAGAGAGAGAAGTCTAAAATGTACTTGGGGAGGAGTTCTCGGAGGAGCTTTTGGGGCAGGCTGCACAAGTAGTAGTGCAAGGTCTCCGTGGTGACGGGCTTATACCACGTCTGGCGTTCTGGGAAATGGACGTGCGGAGGCGCCCCGATGCGCTGCAGGACAAACTCGGCGTCGCTCTCTAGATGCTCGTAGGAGCCGATGAAGTCGTAGGACACGGCGCAGGGCTGGCACAGGTTATAGATGGGCATCCAGTGTTCATTCATGCGCTCCACGTCCTCGTCCAGCAGGTAGCGCACAAACTCGGCGAAGGTCACGTCGTCCCCGGCCACCGAGCTGTCCTTGGCGTGGCCCTTCCGGTAGCGCCTGATGATCTCAGCACCGTACTTCTTCTGGTAAGACTGGATCTCGCCAAACTTGTTCCTGTAGGCTGAGAGCAGGCGCTCCATGGGCTCCCGCACAAACATGAACTTGAAGTAGTGCTTGAGTCGGTAGCGGATCTGGTCGGGCTTCAGGGAGGACAGGAAGAGCAGGTCGCTGCGGTGGTTCATCTTGATGTTGACCTCCACGTTCTCCAGGGCTCCGCTCAGGACCTTCAGGACCCTCTTCCAGTTGGAGCAGGCCACCTTGGGGACGTAGCAGTACAGGAAGCGGTGCTCGTCGTTGACCAGGATGTGCTGCATCAGGACTTTCCTCTGGAAGGGGCTCAGAGACCACACGCTGTGGGGCATGTTCTTCTGACCGCACACGCTACGGATGGTGCGGTTGCGGATCTCCTGCAGGATCTAAAGGTTTAGGGGGGAAATAAAATGGTGTATTTCAGTTCAATGTATCAATGCACTGTTTACACGCCTTTTTCAAACCAAACAAACTCATAGCCTACTTCTGTTTCATGTTTATGTGCTATGAATATGGGTCAATGGGTTGAAACTAACCATGTTATAGCAACATAAGCTCTGCAGCAATACCATAGCCTCTCACAAAATACCTCTGCTGAGTGGCAATACGCCTACCCCAAGTGAAATTCTGATCATAGTGGAGATGAGATCATTTTTGATGCTGATTCTATTTCCTGAGACAGTATAACTGCTCCCTACCTGGGATTCTGCGTCCACAGCTCGATCGTGATGTCGGGCTTGTCTGAGGTAGTCTGCCTTCTTGCTGGATCCCCGTGGTGGCGGCGTCTCCATACTATTCAGCATGCCTTTCTCGATCATTAGTAGAAGGCCTCCGGACGCCACGATCACAGCGAAAGTCAGCACCGACGGCAAGACAGCCGAGCCGCGGCGCAAAGGCACGGAGTTCACTGTTGTTGTTCTTAAGTTTAAAATAGATCCGCTCCTGGCGCAGTCTTGCTTGCGCGGTGGCATGTTGGGTGTTTTGGGTGTGTGATATCAGCCGGGTCGCAGACTTTACGGTTGGGTGTTTTTATGTGCAGCAAAAAAAGTTTAAAACTCTACCACGTATCCATAACTTCTCTCTGCGGTGGGTCTGCAAGGCAGCGCTTTGAAGTCCCTCCCTCTGAGTGTCAAACTGAGGGATTGTGGGAATTGTAGGCACTTGTTTGCAAAGGCTACTTTCTGTTTTTTTTTATATAGGCTACATCCATGCTACTGACCCACACACACACAAAAATGATGCTATTCATGTTTGAACTTTGCGGATTTCTGAAATTAAGTATTCTGTCATGATTATTAATATTGATGCAGATCTATGACTAATTAATTAACATAGTGATGATGTGTATAACATGGTATTTAACTAGGACATTGAAACTGAGCTGATACAGCTGATGAAATTGTATTTCTGTGAATTGAGTTTTGGTAAGAACTAATAAGAAGCCCTTTCGTCTGTTTCTGAAGCACTGAGGAGAATCCTGTTAATTTTACACTTTGTTTACATAATTTATAAGGTGTTTTTTTGTGGTTCTGATGTTTAAATTATAAGTAATCCCTACAAATACTACAAATAAAGTATTACTAAATAAATTAACTAGTGTACTTTCTCTACCTTACATTCACCAGTTATAGCCTATACTAATTAAACCCGGTTCTGAGGCCACACAGAGATGCGCCCTAATATGAACAATATTGCCAACAATTCCGATATGAACGTGTTAATGCATCTCGTCCAGCCACACCCTCCCGCGCGTGCAGATGTGCAGACTGTGTTCCTGGGCGCGCGTGCACGTCTGTGTCTCTGTCGCGGGCACGCGCAGCATCAGCAACACAAAAGGGTCGGGACTGGAACAGTATTGGAGATAAGAAGCGCCGTGGGTAACTTCAAGGCCAATCGCGTCGAAGCATCTATTGCAAGGTGATGGACAATTGTATTTATTGCCTATTTTACTGTCGTAATTATTCATAATTCATATCTTACCTCGTTAAACGAAGGTTAGGCTACATATGAGATATAGAGGGGTGGGATGTATTCTCAATAAGCTGACCTTGTCATCGCCTCCCATTTTCATTGACCTGCTGAAGCGCGCTTCATCCATCACAGATGTGCACTAGGGCTTGGACCTGGCATTTCATTTTTATTTTTTATTTTTAATTCTAAATTGACAGCCTATGTGAAAGTGCCATTTACAGTAAGCATCAGATTATTATGTTTGACTTAACCTAGGCTACTGCATGTGATTAACTACTGTCAAGCAACGTTTTTATGCAGACAAGAGTCTCTAATGTTTATTACATTTGAACGTTATGAAGAGGCTACAGATTCTTTGTTCCCCATGCGTTCGGTCCAGCAGATAAGCTGTCCCTTAAAGGCTGGCTCGCTGATGTCTATTGACTGTATTATGAAGCCTTCTCTTGTGTTGTCGCCAGCTCATTTTCTCTCGGTACTCTACACCACCTCTCTCGAAATGCAGTCTACCTGTGCCACATCCTATCAGCATAAGGAACATGGAAGACGGTTTCATACATTTTGCGCATTCCTCGACTTAGATGTCACGGATGCATTTTGTCTGAGAGAGTGTTTAACATTGATTTTGTGGCTTTGTACACAAACATTGAATCTGTGTTGGTTTGGCCTCGTTTTCATTCGTCGTGTGCCTATATGGCATCTTTTCCCTCGATGACTGGAGAGCAGAGCAGATAGGGCACATCGCCAGAAATGATGAATAGCCTGTATTCGGGGATGGAAGAAATATGTGTCGTGAATGCATGTTGCCGTAGATGAAATGTTGGCCTAAGTTGTGTAGGCCTATAGCCCATACTGTAGCTGATGTCTGTCTAGCTCATTATTAAGCCTACACGTCATCACGCAGTGAGGGGATCTGGACTCGCGATTATCATATGTGTGAATTCCACCTTGCCGTTTTTATAGGCTAGGCTATATCACTATATGGTGAAAGCAGACATGATTATTGGAGATGACTGCTTTCAGGAAGGAAAAGTTGGAGATCAGATCAGATTGCCAAATCGCATTGTGCTGGACAGAACCATAACTAACCTTAAAACCTAACCAGCTGATCAATATTGACCAATGTTTCAGGGCATTTAGAGTAATTGGGGCAATATTGATTGTGTTGTCAATGACAAAGAGTATTTGAAAATGGCAGTGTGCTGGTTGAAGCATTGTCTGCCTGGAAGCATGACCTAATGTTTTGTTTTATATATCTCAAGTTTGCATAGCAAATAGTAGATAAGCACCATGCCCCACATAATTAGCCCTCTGCTTTCATAAGCGTGTCCTGTCTGCTGTCTTTCATAAGCGCGCCCTGATGTCTGCTGCAGGCTACTGTATGTACAGTACCTACTGATCATATGGTGCTTTCAGAGATGTGGTTCGAGTTGAAATTACAGCCAGATGGCAGGCCTCTAATAATGGAGCTCTGATTGATTGATTGATTGATTGATTGATTGATTGATAGATTGATTGATTGATTGATTGATTGAAAACAAATACACACTAGTCTACCAGGTGTCACTGCAGCAACCCTGTGTTGCTTCCAGCCTCACAACCCTCTCTGGATTCCATGTTGATGTGAAAGAGCTGGCCATATTCAGTCACCTAAAAGCCTTTAAAAGAAAACTGAGAATACAAACTTCCAAAATTCATTGGATTTATTTGAAAAATGGAGTTGAAGAGCTACATAAAAATCAATGCACATTGGCATCTTAAACAGTGGATCACCTCAAACATCCTCTTATTCTGATTGGACACAGCTGTTGACGATCCAGTTAAATCAGATGTGCCAGGTTACTGTTAATAAAGCCTGACCAGGAGACGAACACATTGATAATACATTAACCTCTGTGGATGAGTTAGTGGAAAAAAGAACAAAAATGACTGGTAGGTTTGCTAAATGCTAAAATGAACACAAAACACGCATGCTTTAACACTTAACACCACTGAAAAGCTAGCGATTCAATGGTACGACTGGACAGGAGTGAGTTTGACCAGTTGAACTCAGTTACATTAGCATGGGTCCCTGTTGAAACATTTGACCTATAGTCCCACAGTGAACGGTCCTCAGGTACGGTGGTCTTCCACATAATTACCTCTCAGGTCGATTCAAGTTTGAATCCCCATGAAAGCATGAATGAAAGGAGGCGTGGTGAGACCAACGCCAGTATGACTGAGAACAGCAGAGAGCTGCTGATCATGGTCTCTCACACCACTCTGCTACGTTGAATTATTAAGACTTATTCCCCTCTCAGCGCCCCTCCCCCCGTGTGTGTGTGTGTGTGTGTGTGTGTGCCCGCGGGTGTTATGCTAACAGGTATGTAATGTGGGGGTTCTATTAATATACACACAGTCAGAGAGCAGTGTGTGTTTGGAGAGCTTTGCTGCTATAGCATATGAGCTGGTTCCTAGGATACTGCCTGAACCCCAGCAGGGGGTCGGAGAATCATGCAGCTCCATTAGACGGTAACACGACACTCCTACTACCCTATTGAATTTAGCTGGCTCGTTAGGCTGTTATAGCTATGAAATAATGAAAGGATTATTGTATACTGTAAATAATCTCAAGTGACTGTACTCTGGAGACTATGACAGTGAGGTAGCTACATTTTAGCATAATTACATTAAGGCTCAGAGCTGGATGAATTATGGCATCTCACCTCTCAGACTAAACGCATGTGTGTGAACCTTGACAGACCTTCATCAGCCTATCTCAGCACTGTGATGGTCACACACTTGCACACGCATGTACTGTTCATTCACAATGACGGCTTTGTGTGCGACGTCAGCCAGTTAAAATGATGAATGCAACTCTGTTCGCCTGCACCGTCTATCAGACCAGGAAACAAAGTATCACTTTGTGCCTCCTCAGCGCAGCTTCTGCAGAACAACCCCCCCCCTCCCCCAACCCCCCCCCCACACAGACACCTTCTCCTCTGTCAGTCTCTGACCGGACATGTACCCACTCTCATATGCATGTACCCACACGCGCACGTGTGTGTTCACGCTCATGCATGTACCCGCACGCACACGTATGTGTGTTAACTCTCATGCATGTACCCGCACGCACACGTATGTGTGTTCACGCTCATGCATGTACCCGCACGCACACGTATGTGTGTTCACGCTCATGCATGTACCCACTCACACATGTATGTTCCTGAAGGCACCGTATGCAGCGACTGGGAGTGTGATTCTACGTTCTACACACAAACACACATGAAAACCCTCGTTGCATCAGTGACACCTGACTCCAGGTAATGCCCTAGTTCCACACTGACAGCAGGCAGGTGGAACAGACACACACACACACGCTCAGAGGTCTCCTTGCACACAGACAGACGAGGTAGTGACAAGGTAAGGCTACATTCTTATACAGAATGTCTAGAGCTACTGTATTGCCCTTTTAACACCCATTAGAGTCAGTTGTACTTGTAAGTTTGAATGACAATGTGCTTAATTCTTAGTAGTAAGTTTGAATTACAGTGATGCTTAGTTCTTTTCATTTGAATATGTTGGTGCTCTCAGCAAATAAGCGTGTTACTGACATTTTGTTATCATACCATTTAAATGTTTTGTGTTTTTGTTTGATAGGCAGCTGTTATTCCAAGTTAGTTAGGATGATATTCTTGTGAGCCTAACGTGTGTCTGTCTTTGTCAGTGAGAGAAGAAGGGCCCCTCTGTTCCGTTGTTGTCGTTGTCGTTGTTGTTGTTGTCGTCGTCGTCGTATAACACACTGCAGTCCGTTACTTCACCACTGGTCTGTGTGGAAACTGTAGCCCTGGGGCCTCATTTATCATTGAGGTACGCCTTCTTTTACACGGTCTTTTTCGCGAGTTCAGGCGTACGCCATTTGCCCCCCCCACATTGCGATTTATCAAGCCGTAAGGGCGAAAATTTAGTCGCCTTTCTCCGCGCTTTTGTAGGACACCTCTCCAGTTGGCGTACCGATTTACACGGTGTTCTACGCCCTTCTTGAACACAGGGGGAACTGGCGACGCCGGTGGTGCGTCGGTGAATTACTATGTTTGACGGAGAGAATAAGAGCGACAGTTCATGAACGCACAATCATGTAGGCTACTAGGCCAATTCAGCACAAACATATATCGCAATGCAAGATTAGACGTGTCCTCTAACCGGCTCATTCATGGTTCGATATGGATTTGTTCCCCAAACTGTACCTATGCGCTGTCCCAAACCCTTCCGCGCTATATGTCACACACTTAATGCAGGCACTCCATCAAACGCCAATCATTGACCAATTAGATTGTCATTAATATGTGATCATGTGGACCTGTTTGCTCTTTGGTAAGCATATAAATGACAGTCCTCCTGTGCGTAATGCGAGCCTAAATGAATCCGGCGCTACTCGGCCTATACTGGCCGAGATAGAACTCCAAATAGGTGACGGCGATGGCGACTGCACCCACATAAGGGCACCATCAGTGAATGAATACGTCTATGTGAATCGCTAAAATGTGCACACTAGAAATACCCAAATCATATGTGACGCCGACATGCTCATCACAAGTGTAGTGGCACGGTGGCCTGGCTCCACGCATGACTCATTCATCCTGGCGCACAGCAGGGTAGGGACTAGACTGGAGGCAGGCGCTGCGCGTGACGGCTGGCTTGATGGTGTGTCCATAACCAAGATACATATTCTTTGTCTTATTTACTTTTAATCTTTATTAGCATTTTCCATCCATACAACGACAATACAATAAAACATAAAAACCTACAATAACAGCTTATGGGTACATCCATCCATGCAGCTTTTTTTTCTTACTCAAATATGACAATTTTAATATTAGTGGTATCATCACACTTCCTTCTATAATCCATCCATTTTTCCCATCTCCCTTCAAACTTTCCTTCCTGCATCCTCAATGCATGCGTGAACCTCTCCCTAACATACATCTCCTCCACAACACCCAGCCACTGCTCCTTGGTTGGGCGTTCCACCTTATACCAAGCCCTCGTTATTGTCTTTTTACTAGCAACCAATAGTACTTTCACTAGGTATCTGTCCCCTCCTTGTACATCATCCCGTGTTATGTTTGCCAAGATATATATTCAAAGCTGATAAGAAGGTGGAGGCCGGCGCGCTGGAGGTGGAGGGTACAACTCGCGGGGGCACGACCGTCAGGTCCAGGACCACTGCAGACTCCCCCTCCTCTGAGTCCCACCCCACGTCAGAGTCTGGAGAAACAATTTCAATCATGTTCCTTGAGTTTGTCTGTGAACTTGATTATGCATTAAACATTTCATTGTGCAGCCATATTCATTTGATATGTTTTTCTGTTGGCAGTCAAATAAATGCTGTGATTTACCGGGTGATTTAGATGAGTCTTAATTTCCCAGAGGGGAAAATGTTTAATGTGTTCTAACATTATGAAGTGGTCATCTGCGTTATTGTTCCCTGTGTTTGGTCCTAATTTAATCATAGCCTACGACAGAATGTTCTCTTTCCTCACAGCCACATTACAGTATGTCCGTGTATGCCCAATCCTAGATGCACAACACGTAGCTAAAGTAGGCTACTAAGCTGTAGGAGCAAACAGACAAACGTAGGCGATTTATACCTTCCGAAGAGGATTGCCTTCCTCACGTGGACCTCACCAACTAGCACATGCACCTCCGTCTCCGAAAAGTTCCTCTTCTTCGCTCTTCGTTCCATGTTTCAATGTACCGCCTGGGTGCTCCACGCTACCTTTTTAAGCCGGTTCCTTCCGGGAAACCACGTTTGTCCACTCACGGTTGTGACCATATATGGTTGGATTAGGGCGTGGAGGGGGCGGAACACGGGGCGCGTGCGCGTACGCTCCCTTCCCCGCCCGTCTCGGATTTACCGTGCAGAAAAGGGCATACGACATTTTTGATAGATCCGAAAAGCGTGTAAATATTCTCGTCGTACGCTACATTGTGCATTTTCCGCGTTTTCGTCGTACGCCCTCTTTTACACCTGAATTTACACGCTCTTTGATAAATGAGGCCCCTGATCATGTGATGCTGCCTGGTGTGTCGCACACTCTTTCACTACGTACATCTCGCCTGCTCCATCTAAGTCTGTTTTATCTCTTTATCTCTGATCTATCTCTCTTATCTCTTTATTACGCTCTCTGATCTGATCTCTTCCAGTCGTTCTATGATCCTGCAGCTAGCAGTGCTGCTCAGTCTCAGATGCCCACCTGCTCTAGGATGATTCCATGCTTTTAGGGCGCAATACGCTCTAGTATACTCAGGTTTTGCATATTGAGGTCTGAGTGTGTGTTAGGTATGTTGAGTGTATCACTTGGTGTGTGTTATGGTTTGTGTTGAGTGTATCACTTGGTGTGTTATTATGGTTTGTGTTGAGTGTATCACTTGGTGTGTTAGACGGTCCATATAGTGTCTCCTTTGATAGTGAATAGTATTAACCTGTTGTCATGGTAGCCTGAGGCTAGCAGACCTCAGATCTTAATTCTATCGGAGGGTGGACAGAAACCAGGGCTAGACAAAGAGAGGGGTTGATTGAGACGAAGAGAGGGGTCGATTGAGACAAAGAGAGGGGTCGATTGAGACGAAGAGAGGGGTCGATTGTGTCAACAACACTCACTCATTCAAAAAGAGTGGCATTAGTGATCAGATGAGTGGAGGAGAGGGTAAAGGATTCTATATGGTCAAGAGTCTTTGTAACTAATCCACATGGTAAACAAATCAGGGATTTACCTCAAATTCAGGCTTAGATGTACATTGTATGACTCATAGAGTGATGGAAATGAGGCATTCTGTAGTGTGACTCTTTAAAATATTCTAATTAAAATGAAGAAATGTGTCTGAAAAAGCACCAAACAAATCAAACACATTATTCAGTAGTCATGACATAGGATGTATCTCAACCAGTATTCATTAAGTTGTGGCATCGCCGAGATATTTTTGTCGCTTCAGTCCATCGATATCCTTAGAGATCGAGGGGCTCCGTCATGGATCCTGTGTCATTTTTGTCCCCCTGCATCAACGTGTCCCTCCCTGCTACGCTCAGCACCGCTTCCTCAACCCCCATCGCGCTCCACCTCTCCACCCCTGCTCTAGTCTCCGACCCTGTCATCCCTCCCTGGCTCCTAGCAGAACGCTGTACTCAGACCTCACATCCCCGACCTGCTGTTCATTATCTTCTGTTTTCTATTTATTTTTCTGTCTTTCTCCCCCCCCCCCCCCCGACCTGCCGAGGAGCCAGCTGCTGGGAGGGACACACGTCCGGGTAAAACAGGCGTTGTGCAAAAAAAGTGCAGATCGATGTTCCCTAAGGTTTTGCTGCAGTGGTGCTCTGCCCTGCCGAGCTGTGCGGCTGAAATAGGTAAACTATCCCACGGCCACCATCACCGACCACCCCATGCTGCTACTGTTACCACTACAGGCTGTTTGATGCTGTAAGGCTGTGGAGTTTGGCGCAATGAGCAAGCTGTGGCACCGAGCTACGGCGGCGAGATGTGCTTGTGGAGCCGGGCCCGGCGGAGAGGTGCGGAGCTGTCAGGCGCTTCTGCGGGGGCCCGGTGATGCGGCGTGGTTCTGGCGCCCCCCCGCTAGCGTGAGGCGGCCGTTCCTCCGTCGGAGGCTTCTCTCTCTCTCTCCCTCTCTGTCTCCGCAGAGCACATGGCCGCTCCGCGTGCTCGCTTCATCTCATCTGCAGCTCTGCTCCCCTGCCTGCTTACTGCAGCACACACACACTCACACATACGCATACACACACGCGCACACACACGCGCATACACACACGCGCACACACGCATGCACTCACACACATGCATGCACACACAAACAAACAAACAAAACTACTATTAGACACACTAATTTTGCCAATTTTGCTCAGGCTACTTTGAACACAATCTCAACCCCTTCTTACACATGCTCTGACGACACACACACACACACACACACACACACACACACACACACACATACACACATATTTATTGATATTTGCAACCACAAGTAAACAGCCCCTCTCTGTGGAATAGTAGAAACACACATATGAACGTTAACACATTCAGAGGTTTCCATTTAAACACATCCTTGCTCTCTCCTTGTTCTGAGAGTCACAGGACAAAGAAAACCATTCTGGCTGAGACATTTCTGAGAGGGTCTTTCAGGCCTGTGTGTGTGTGTGTGCGTGTGTGTGCACGCATGTGTGCGTGATTGTGTGCGTGTGTGTGTGCACGCATGTGTGCGTGCTTGTGTGCGTGTGTGTGTGTGTGCGTGTGCACGTGTGTGTGTGTGTGTGTGTGTGTGTGTGTGTAGCTGTCACCCTCAAGAAGTCAGCCCACGGAATGCTGATCCCACTGCTCTCTTTCTGCACCATCTCTCTGCACCGTCTCTCTCTGCCCCGTCTCTCTGCCCTGTCTCTCTGCCCTGTCTCTCTGCCCTGTCTCTCTCTGCCCTGTCTCTCTCTGCCCTGTCTCTCTCTGCCCTGTCTCTCTCTGCACCATCTCTCTCTGCCCCGTCTCTCTGCCCTGTCTCTCTCTGCACCATCTCTCTGCCCGGTCTCTCTGCTCTGTCTCTCTCTGCCCCGACTCTCTCTGCCCCGTCTCTCTGCCCTGTCTCTCTGCCCTGTCTCTCTGCCCCGTCTCTCTGCCCCGTCTCTCTCTGCCCCGTCTCTCTGCCCTGTCTCTCTGCCCCGTCTCTCTGCCCCGTCTCTCTGCCCTGTCTCTCTCTGCCCCGTCTCTCTCTGCCCTGTCTCTCTCTGCCCTGTCTCTCTCTGCCCCGTCTCTCTCTGCACGTCTCTCCGCCCCGTCTCTCTCTGCCCCGTCTCTCTGCCCTGTCTCTCTCTGCCCTGTCTCTCTCCGCCCCGTCTCTCTCTGCCCCGTCTCTCCGCCCCGTCTCTCTCTGCCCTGTCTCTCTCTGCCCTGTCTCTCTCTGCCCTGTCTCTCTTTGCCCCGTCTCTCTGCCCTGTCTCTCTCTGCCCTGTCTCTCTCTGCCCTGTCTCTCTCTGCCCTGTCTCTCTCTACCCCGTCTCTCTCTGCCCTGTCTCTCTCTGCCCCGTCTCTCTCTGCACGTCTCTCTGCCCCGTCTCTCTCTGCCCCGTCTCTCTCTGCCCTGTCTCTCTGCCCCGTCTCTCTCTGCCCTGTCTCTCTCTGCCCCGTCTCTCTCTGCACGTCTCTCTGCCCCGTCTCTCTCTGCCCCGTCTCTCTCTGCCCTGTCTCTCTCTGCCCTGTCTCTCTCTGCACGTCTCTCTGCCCCGTCTCTCTCTGCCCCGTCTCTCTCTGCCCTGTCTCTCTGCCCCGTCTCTCTCTGCCCTGTCTCTCTCTGCCCCGTCTCTCTCTGCACGTCTCTCTGCCCCGTCTCTCTCTGCCCCGTCTCTCTCTGCCCCGTCTCTCTCTGCCCTGTCTCTCTCTGCCCCGTCTCTCTCTGCCCCGTCTCTCTCTGCCCTGTCTCTCTCTGCCCCGTCTCTCTCTGCCCTGTCTCTCTGCCCTGTCTCTCTCTGCCCTGTCTCTCTCTGCACGTCTCTCTGCCCTGTCTCTCTCTGCCCTGTCTCTCTCTGCCCTGTCTCTCTCTGCACGTCTCTCTGCCCCGTCTCTCTCGCACGCCCCGGTAGCTAACGGCTCTCATGTGAGGGGGGCCGCACATCACATGCTTTGACAGTACATCTGAAAACCTGTGGCTCAGCGATGCTGGAGACGAGTGTTAGATCAGAGCACAGAGCAGACACACGTCTGATGGAGGTGACTAAGAGCACAGAGCAGACATATGTCTGATGGAGGGGACTAGTGGACTGGTGTTAGATGAGAGCACAGAGCAGACACACGTCTGATGGAGGGGACTAGTAGACGGGTGTTAGATCAGAGCACAGAGCAGACACACGTCTGATGGAGGTGACTAAGAGCACAGAGCAGACACATGTCTGATGGAGGGGACTAGTGGACTGGTGTTAGATCAGAGCACAGAGCAGACACACGTCTGATGGAGGGGACTAGTGGACTGGTGTTAGATCAGAGCACAGAGCAGACACACGTCTGATGGAGGGGACTAGTAGACTGGTGTTAGATCAGAGCACAGAGCAGACACATGTCTGATGGAGGTGACTAGTGGAGTGTGTTTGACTGCTGTTAGATAAGAGCACAGAGCAGACACATGTCTGATGGAGGGAACTAGTGGAGTGTGTTTGATATAAGAGGCAGGTGGTTCATATGGTGGTAGCGCAGAGTGAGCAGCCTGGACTCATGTGGAGGCGAATTCAGGGGTGGTAGAACGGACGGCTGTCCTGATGAGATAGATAGATAGATAGATAATTAGATAGATAGATAGATAGATAGATAGATAGATAGATAGATAGATAGATAGATAGATAGATAGATAGATAGATAGATAGATAGATAGATAGATAGATAGATAGATAGATAGATAGATAGATAGATAGATAGATAGATAGATAGAAAGATAGATAGATAGATACTGTAGGTGGGAGAGAGGCAAAGGAATCAGTGGTGTTCAAGTGTGATGATTTTCTGTGTGTGTGTGTGTGTGTGTGTGTGTGTGTGTGT
Organism: Borostomias antarcticus; assembly: GCF_949987555.1. Classification (NCBI taxonomy): domain Eukaryota; kingdom Metazoa; phylum Chordata; class Actinopteri; order Stomiiformes; family Stomiidae; genus Borostomias; species Borostomias antarcticus. The sequence continues at coordinate 34,311,533 of NC_140236.1, forward strand.
GTGTGTGTGTGTGTGTGTTGGGGTGACTGCTGGATTTGGTCTGTGCCATTTGTCTCAGCTATCAAAAGTGTGTTTTAGGCTTCTTGAGGGGCTATTATATTTGTACGCAAAAGGCTTCTCTCAAGGGACCCAGCGTGCCATGACCAGGCTTGTGACCAGGGGACAGTCACAGAGGGACAAGAGAGAAGAGAAACTTGTTAGAGGATGAGAGAGTTTGAGGGGGACAGAAACGAGACTCAGGTGTTTATGTGAAGCAGGTCTCTATGGTGAATACCCTGTGACCTTTTCCTCTACTCTCATGTTTCATTCCTCTCCTCTCCTCTCGTCTGTTCTCCATCTCCTGGTTAAACAAACAACAACAACGACAACAACGACAACAACAACCTTCACTCCTCTGTTCTCTCACCACAGACCAAGGTGTGCAGTTACCATGGCTTCGGGCGCCACGGAAACTCATTTAGAGGTAACCGTATCCGAGAGCCCAGGTAAATAGGAGAAAAAAAAAAGAAAAAGAGTGCTTTCCGACTTGGTCTTAAAGAGACGGAGACACAAGGAGGCCTTTGTTTGCCTTGTGTCTACAGCTTTTCTTTGACTGTCTCTTTAAGAGGTGCATGGTGTGGTGATCACAGAGGCTTTAAGAGGCCAGCAGGTGTGTGTGGTGAACTTCGACCCTTGCTATCCTCTTCCTGTTGGTCTTCATTCAGGCCTTTCTGGTGTGCTGTGCCAAAGCTGATACCTCTCTCATTGGTTCATTGATGATGTCAGCGAGGGGAGGAGACTGAATACATCAGGACTGGAGGAAGCAAAAACGTAACGAGGACCGCCGAGACGAGACGACTGAATTGACGGTGTCGGGTAGTAGAGGACCGCTCCGGGCTCCACGCTGCAGAAAACGTGTCCTTCCCGGTTTCACACACGAGCGTGTGAGCCGAGCCGAGCCAGGCCGGCACCGGACACGACGAGACGCTGAGCGAGCCGGCTGTGGGGCGACAGGACGACCGCACCACAGCACCCTAACACACCGCATTCACAGAGCGCCGACAGGGGAAGAAAGACGTAGAGAAAGATTGACAGACTGAGAGAAAGAGAGTAGACCAGGTCATCCACAGAGGGACGACAGCGGCTGAGTCTCGTAGCCGGCGCTCTGGGTTGGCTGGACAGCCGAGTCCAGCAGACCAGAGAGGGTGCGAGCACGACTCAGTCATACCGGGGGCACGGTCTAGAAAAAGTTCTGTTCACGAAGTAAAGAACCAGCACTCACGAGTTAGTCCAAATGTAGGATGATTTAATGATTTCTCACAGCGCTCGGGCGGACAGACACCTAATGTCAGTGTGGTCCAGCAGATGTGGTATATTGCTGGTTCTGCTATTCTACAGTAGTGTCTCTTAAAGGCATCAAAACACATACAGTATGATGACTCATGTCTCATGAGGTAGGAGTTGATATGGATGCTCTCTCCCCATAATGTATGTTGGCCAAAGTCTTCTGTTATTGAATTTCATGGGAGTCAGAGGGGATACAGATGCTACTGGCTCCTCCTTACAAACCCACACAAACATAGACAACAAGACACACCCACACACACACACACACACACACACACACACATACGCACGCACACACACACACGTACACACACACACACACACACAGACATCCGGACACATTTCAGAGGGAGAGGAGGAAGGCGTCAGGTCAGGGGTCAGAGCGTGGAAACTAGTTTATTGTATCATCTCCCACAATGCCTCTGTGCAGCGACACGCATAGAGAAATCCCACACTAGCGGCTACTTATAGCCCTGAAAGGGATACCCAGCCAGAGAGTGTTCGCCTTCACAGTGGTGTAGAGTAGCCTGGTAACCTCACCCACTTTACTGAAGCCACAGGCCCACCCACTAACACTTAGACTTACACACACACACACACACACATTCACGCACAGACACACACACACACACACAAGAACGTACACACACGCACGCACGCACGCACACACGTACACACAACCTCAGGCACTCATACACAATACATGCATACCTGTATACGCAATGTATGTAGGCAATATACTCATGTGGAAATACATGTGTTGAAATTGTCTAGGGTATGCTGTATATATATATATATATATATATATATATATAAACATGCTGCTTAAATTAAACATTACACCCAATCTTTTATGAGCCTTTGATGCACCTTGCAACTGTTGCAGGATGTAGTCAACAATGACAGAGACGCTTTGCAGAGAGATGTGAGGTGACTTCATCCTAATCTGAAAACAGAGCAGAGAGATGATATGCCGTCTGTGGATGACGTATTCAGTATGACAACAACCCTGGGAGGCCACAGGCCACGGTGACCGAGCTGATCTTGATACAACTGAGAAATCTGTAACTGATCCATGAATGCCGATATGGAAATGATATCAGTCAAAGGTCTTCCACCTATCTGAACTGAACTTCGCTGTGGACTGGCGGGAAGGACAGGCTTCGCTGAGGGGTTTTAGTACTGTAGGTTGGTTCTTCTTTATTGTGCATTTATACAAAACGTGGTGCGATGCTTTTATTTTGTTTTGAAGTGGTAGAGTAGACCATATTACCAATACCAACATAAATTATGTTCGCTTTATGTAATGTGTTTTGGGGTTGGGTTGCAGTGAACAAATGTTTCGTAGATTAACAAGAGATAATGAAGAACATTGTATATGTAATGTTACCAATAGAACAGACCTATAAGTATGTGGATATAGGTAGTATAGAGAGGACCTATGGGAACTCAGTAGTGTGGCCCTTGACAACACTGTTGACATTTACGCACACTGGGAAGTGCATATACAGATACAGATACAGATAAAGAGACAGATACAGATACAGCTTTATTTATCCCCGAAAGGCAATTCAGTTTCTCCAGTCCACCGACTACATATACACATTCATACTACATATACACATTCATACTACACATACACATTCATACTACATATACACATTCATACTACACATACACATTCATACTACATATACACATTCATACTGCACAATCATCATCAGTGACAGAGGAAACACGATAAATGGCATGGAGTTAGGCAGAGAGCAGAAGAAAATATTCAATAAGAATATAATATATAATACTGATCATCAGGACTGTGGCTGTTGGTTTGATTTTGATTAATTGTACCATTAGGTATCCAGTAGTTTTGATACAGTACCCAGTGTTGATTAAGTACCCAGTGTTGATACAGTACCCAGTGTTGGTTTGCTTATGGCCAAGCCGCTACAGTTATAATGTTGTTGTATTAACGCTGAGCTACAGTAATAATGCTGTTACAGTATTAACACCACTACTGTAATAACGATGTTGCAGTAGTAACACTGCTACAGTATTAATCTACTGTACAGTTCATTCTGCCTGGTTGATTATAGTGATCTTGACCTGTTCTCAAGGCAGTTTTCCATGCCATGGTGAACTCTGCTCTCTTTGTAGAACAGCTCAGGCCCTCTGGGGAAGTACTGCAGGGGGTACCTAGGGGTGCTGATTGAAGCTAGGCGCCCCCACTTCAGACAAGTCTTCATGTGATTGAAGCTACTGTAGGCGCCCCCACTTCACACAAGTCTCCATGTGATTGAAGTTCGATGCCCCTACTTCAGACAAGTCTCCATGTGATTGAGGAGGATGTGAATGGTCACATCATATTATGTATATCAAGTAATAACTTGAACTATCAATGTTTCTTTAAACATGGGTAGGAATGTTCAGTAAACATGAACATGGCCAGTTGAAATGTTCTCTCATAATATGTGAGGGACAAATGGAGTAAGCACATGATTGAGGGACTTGATTGATAAGCTACGGTACAGCCATTTTATTTTCTGTCTATATTATGTCTCTGAGAGTTTCTGGTTTCTCTCTGTGTGTATAATCTCCTTGTTTCTCTAAACCAATATGGGTAGGTATTCACAACAAAGCCAAGGTTTTCTCTTCATCTCATTTGCTGTTTTTCATTGTTTTGTATGTACTGTATATTTTTGACATACTGAGGACACTCATGCACAGTCATTTCCATAATTATTTGTAAGAATGTATATACAGTAGGGTAAGGGGTGATATCAAGAGAGATAAAATTGATTGTGTGTGGCTGGTTATCATGTGTTTCCTCTGCCAACAGGAAGACGCCGACGAGGCAAATTCCAACCCTTCAGACGCCTGTTTGGGAAGAGGAAGAAGCGAGCAGCAGAGAAGGGCTTTGATGCAGCTGAGTTCAAGGCGAGCTTTTCCACGGAGGAAGTGTGCAATGGAGTGGTCTCAGATGACGAGGAGACCAACCAACATCTGAGGTAATGTTGAACTGACCAACCAACATCTAGCCTAAGGTCATGTTGACCTGACCAACCAACATCTTAGATAATGTTGAACTGACCAACCAACATCTGAGGTCATGTTGAGCTGACCAACCAACATCTGAGGTAATGTTGAGCTGACCAACCAACATCTGAGGTAATGTTGAACTGACCAACCAACATCTTAGGTAATGCTGAACTGACCAACCAACATCTTAGGTAATGCTGAACTGACCAACCAACATCTTAGGTAATGCTGAACTGACCAACCAACATCTTACAGTAGGTAATGTTGAACTGACCAACCAACATCTTAGGTAATGTTGAACTGACCAACCAACATCTTAGGTAATGTTGAACTGACCAACCAACATCTTAGGTAATGTTGAACTGACCAACCAACATCGGAGGTTATGTTGAATTGACCAACCAACTTCTGAGGTAATGTTGAACTGACCAACCAACTTCTGAGGTTATGTTGAATTGACCAACCAACTTCTGAGGTAATGTTGAACTGACCAACATCTTAGGTAATTTTGAACTGACCACCAAACATCTGAGGTACTGTTGAACAGTAAATATATTTTAGATAACCCTTTTCTTAGTGCTTGTACAGAGCAAGAAGGCACAGGAAGTACAGAGCCTGAACATAGGTGTTATGAATAATTCAGTGTCCAGGGTCTGAGAACCCTTTATGTGTTTTATCCCCATGAGCAGATAGCTCTTATTCAGGACCAAGAGCAGTTTCTTTCCCACTAAACCCTACACAAATAAATCATGATGCAGCTTTTCATTTTTGCTGTCTGGTTCTCTTTATTGTCTTGTATTTTGGTGCCAGAAGGCTCTATTGTATTACTATGTCACTATCTGTTGAGAAAAGGGTAGGGCTCAGTGGAAAAAGAATACACTTGATTGACCTTTAGCTTTTAATTGGTGAGATTGAGTGTGCGAGCCTCTGAAAGACTGATTTACCGAGTGATCCTACACACTATTGTGTGAATGAACGATTTAATGAACTAGTTAATGAATGCTAGACTTTAATAGCACGCTGTAACCGTTTCCATTCTGTCCCTGCAGGGAGCTGACTACGGTGGGGAGCCGAGCCCTGTCGCACGACAGCGTCTTCATCCCAGAGGAGCCTGTGCAGGAGGGCAGCCCAGAGGAGACCATGTCCCAGGAGAACATCTCAGACAAAGTCAGAAACCTTCAGGTGGGCCTCAGTCCACACTTCACGTAATAAGAGGCTGAGGACATTCTCATACTGTAGCTTTCGTTGCTAAGTGGAAACAATTAGATAGTAAAAAAAAAAAAAAAAATCCATTTCAGAATCAATCAAAGGGAGTTAAAAACAAACTGCATTGCAGAACCAATCCAACAAGTCTTTAGGGTCTAGGTTTGTTTAGGTTGAACCAATCTAAAGCAGTATGGGTCAGTTTGTTAGTGGTGTTCTCACCACTGTTCCCGTGACTATCTTGAATCCAGAAATCCCCAGGTGATTGGTAGAGGGAGATCTCTGATTGTCTGATTGGTAGAGGGAGATCTCTGATTGTCTGATTGGTAGAGGGAGATCTCTGATTGTCTGGTATGGCAAGACTAGGTGTGCCCACCCTACAATAACACAGCAGTAGCTTTATAATCAATCTTGTATAATATCACTAAATCCACTGTTTCTGTTTTTCTGAGTAGAGGCAGATAGCCCAGAATATCAAGTTCGGCCAGAAGCCCCCATCTCAGAGGAAGAGTGAGGGAGAGGAGGGCAGTTCTGATGAAGAGGACGCACCCAGAAGCCCTCTGAAGGTGTTAGCCCAGGTGGAGGCGGAGCCAGGCGAGACAGAGCCAAAGGTAAGGATTGATTCAGGGCAGACTGAGATAATACTACTGTAAAAATACTTTACTACAGTACTACTATAAAAAATATTATACCTGTATACAACTGTAAAATACATACTTGAATACATATTAGTCTGTGATAAGACTACTGTAAAAATACTTTACTACAGTACTACTATAAAAAAATATTATACCTGTATACAACTGTAAAATACATACTTGAATACATATTAGACTGTGATAATACTACTCTAAAATACTTATATACTATTACTGTGTAAAACAAAATGGGTGTCATCTGCCTAGCTATGGTAATTACTGTTACAGTACCTCGTAATGACACTACCAAGAAGTAACATGTATAGGCTGAAGAGTAAGGGCCTTAAAACAGATCCTTGTGGGACCCCACAGGCCATATACATGTTTTTGAAGCTGTGGTCACCAAGGGCGACAAAATATTCCTGGTTAGTTAGTTGGATAGGTCCTGAACCAGTTGAGGATTGGACCAGAGGCCGACCCAGTTATGCTCAAGTCTTCTAATAAGGATATGAATATCTATGATATCAAAAGCTGCACTCAGCTCCAGAAGGGCGAGGACTGAGATCTTTTTGGAGTCAGCATTAAGTCTAAGGTCATTTACAACCTTGAATAACGTGCTATGATGGGTGCGAAAGTAAAGTGGAAAATGTGAAAGGTGCAATTAGTCACTAGGAAATCATTCAACTACAAAGTTTTCTCCTGAATTGTTCTTAAAAAGGGAAGGTTGGAGATTGGTCTGAAGGACTGAAGAGTCTACTGTAGGTTACTTTTCTTCAGAAGGGGTCTCACAGTTTTAAGTGCTGATGGGAAAATACCTGTAAGCAGGGAACAGTTTACAATAGCTAGAATTTCCTCAGACACAGAGTTGAAGATACTTAAGTCTTGAAAAATGTGGTGGGAATGGAATCATGAGGGCATGTAGACTTAAACTTAAATTGACACTAGTTTGCTCAGCATTTCTGTATCAGCCAGTGCAAAACCATGGCCAAGTCTGTACCATGTACTTCGACCTGTAATTGTTTTTAATTATTAATATTATTAATACTTACTTTAATTAACTAACTTACTTAAGTCTAGACCCATGTACTTCGACCTGTAATTGTTTTTAATTATTAATATTATTAATACTTACTTTAATATTAATATTATTAATAATTGCTACTATATGACTACTATATTATTAATAATTACTACTTATCTGTTTAAGATTGTCATTACTGTAAATGAGGGAAACCTCAATGCTTCACGAGTATAAATAAAGGTTTGGAATTTAATGAAACAGCTCATATTTCCACTACATGATGGAAGAGGTTCAGCAAGCAAAAGACCTGGCCAAGTACTACTGTAAAACTATTTCTATACTATCTTAGACTGAGATAACACTACAGAAAAAATATTACTCCATACTGTAAAAAAGAAAACTATATACTTTAATACATCTTAGACTGAGATAATACTACTGTAAAAATACTTCTCTGGTTTACTGTATTGTCAGTTTATAATGCAAAGATGCAAACCCTTGATGTGTATCAGTGAAGGACCGTGTTCATGTGAATATTCTGACAGGTCCAGGGGGCTGAACAGAGGCACAGTACCCCAGTCAAGTCCCCCAGGTCCAAACGAATCCTTCCAGCCACCGGCACCATCGAATCCATCAACCTGGATTCAGTCCCGCAGTCTGTCCCTCGACTGGACAACACGGCTGCCAAGCACAAGCTGGCTGTCAAACCCAAAAACCAGAGGGTGTCCCGCAAACACCGCAGGTTCACGCAGGTGAGAGAGGAGCTGAGAGGTCTCCCCTGGCGCGTTCGAGTGACTTGGGAGCGTTGTAGCCGATAAGATATCTCTGCATGTGTGTGAATGCGGTGACATGAAACGCATGTTATTCTCTCCCATGTCCGCGATCTGCAGGAGTTGTCTCTGCCTGACGACCTGCTGGAGGAAAAGGAAGCCACGGGCGCATCCACGGACGGCCGACAAAGGACCCCGGGGTCCGCGGACGAGGACTACGAGTCCCTGGAGAGATCCAAGAAGCAAAGGATCCAGGAGGAGGAGAGACGGGAGTCCAGGAAGAAGAGGGAGAGGGAGGGAGAACGTGTGAGAGAGGAGGCGCTGGAGGAGGAGAGGAAGAGGAGAGCTGAGGACCTGCGGATCAGAGAGGAGGAGGAGGAGGAGAGATGTCGCAGACAACAAGAGGAGGAACGACTTAGAAAAGAGGAGGAGGACGCAGAGAGGAGGAGGAAGGAGGAGGAGGAAATGAGAATGAGAGAGGAACAAGAGAGAGTACAGAGGGAAGAAGAGGAGAGGAGGATCCGTGAGGAAGAGGAGCGCAAACGGGAGGAGGAGGAAGAGAGAAGAAGGGAGGAAGAAGAGCAGAGGAAGAGAGAGGAGGAGGAGAGCAGACAACGCCTCCGTCTGGAGGAGGAAGAGAGGCTGAGAGAGGAGAGAGAGGAGGCCGAGAGGCAGACGCTACGGGAGCTGGAGGCGGAGATGAGACTGCAGGAGGAGGAGGAGGAGCAGCAGAGTAAGTCCGCAGGCGAGTGTGAGGGAAACCCCGACGAGAGGAAGAGGCAGGCGGAGGAGTTGCGCTGGCGGGAGATGGAGGAGAGACAGAGGCCGTTTTCCTTCAAGGTCTCCTCTGGGGAGAAGCAGATCCTCTTCCAGAAGGTCAACCTGACGCCTGTCACTCCGGCCTCCGGCCAACAGGGCGGCGCTGTAGCAGACCTGGCCGAGGGCGGCTCCAAAGCCTCCTCCTCTCCCGGGGGGGGCGACTCCCCTAACCTGCCGTCCTCTCAGTATGTCCCCCACACGGCCATCTTGGTCACAGGGGCGCAGCTCTGTGGACCCGCCGTCAACCTGGACCAGATCAAAGACCCGGCCTGCAAGTCTCTGCTGGGCCTGGGGGACGACAAGAAGGCCATGGGCACTCCGAAGAGCAAGACCTCCCCGGAGCGCAAGTCCGGGAAAACCAAGTCCCTCAACGAGTCGTCCCTCTCCACAGACCAGTCCAGCGCTGCCATCCTGGCGGAGTGGGCCAGTATAAGATCAAAGATATTCAAAGGGGCAGAGGAGGGGAAGTATGAGGACTACCCAGAGCCCAGCCAGAGCCCAAGCCAGAACCCGCCCGGCGGTGAGAACCAGAGTCCATTCCCCCACACAAACCTCAGGAAGACCATGTCGGCCAGCGCCAAGTTCTCCATCACCCCGGCGAAGAAGAAGTTTTCCGACTCGAAGAGGAACTCTGAGGTGTTGAGTCAGGAGGACAAAGACGGTGGGAAGACAGAGGCTGCTTCGTCTGACGGTTCCGCGGCCCAGCCGGCCCGCCAGCAGACCCAGGGCAAGGTGGGTAAAACGGTCCGCATCGCACACAGGTCAGAGGGATGCATGTTTGCCAAAGACCTCCCTTCCTTCCTGGTCCCCAACGCTGCCCAGGGTCCGGCCGACGCCGAGCGGCTCGAGGAGGAGGCCAGGAGCCGGGGCGAATCGTACCAGTCTGATGAGAGGGAGGACGACGAGGACAGGCGCCAGGGCGGCCAGGACAAGCCCGCTCCCTTCGGGATCAAACTGAGGAGGACCAACTACTCCCTGCGCTTCCACAGCGAGCAGCCCACAGAGAAGAGGAAGAAGAGGTACAGCGCCGGGGACAGTTTTGACGGCGTCCCCTCGCCCCTCACGCCGATAGAGCCCGAGTCCGCACCGGCGTTGTGTGACGCGCCCGGCCCCGCCTCGCCACTCCGGGAGAGCAAGCCTGTCCACGCCGTCGCGTCCACCAATGAGCTCCGGACCCGAGCAGGCAAGGCCGCCTCCTCCTCCGTCACGCCCTGCGAGGCTGAATCCCCGTCTAAGCCCTCCTCGGTCTACCAGAGGTCCGGCGTCTCCTCCAAGCCCGCGGGCACCGCCCCCGGACCGCCGCCGCCACTCTCCAAGTCCGGCAGAGGGGGCGCCGGCGAGGCGTCGGCCAAGAGGCCGGCGGCGGAGGAGCGGGAAAGGAGGGAGGAGTCGTCGGCGGTGGCGCAGCTCCACAGGAGCAGCCAGGGGGAGGAGGAGCCGCGGGAGAAGAAGTCCTTCTTCCCCTCCATCAGCATCCCCTGGAGAGAGAAGGCCGACCGCAAGACGGAGCTCAGCAAGAGAGGTCAGGATCAGAAGCAGTTTCACTGCTGGGTAGCTTTCACACACAATAGGAATTTGCTCTGGTCAGTTGGTGCATAACACTGATGAAGACAACATTAGACAGGGCACAGGGACTAGACAGGACAGGGCAAATGGCAGCACAAAATACAAAATGGTGCGCGATGTGTGTATACACAGTACGTGTACAATGTGTTAATGCGAATGATGTTTTTATATATACAGTGTGTGCTGTTGTGATATGTGGTGCAGTGTGAGCCCATGTGCAGTACAGTCAGCAGTCATGTGCAAAAAAAGAGAGGAAGTCAAAAGGGGAGAGTCAGAGGTCAGAGGTCACCTCGGGGAAACACTCAGCTGTCCATAGGCTCATAGTAAGGGTGCATAGCTGATCATGAATATTGTATCTATTTTTAAGCAATCGTCATCAAATCTGTAACTGGTTGAATTATTCAGCTACAGGCCTGAATCTGAGTCTATAAAGATGACGTCCAGTACATGATGCTAAAGACCCTCTCTCTCTCTCTCTCCCTCTCCCTCTCTCTCTCTCCCTCTCTCTCTCTCTCTCTCTCTCTCTCTCCGCTTCCAGAGAAGCCGTCACTGCAGAGCAGACACTCGCTGGACAGCGTGCGGGCGCAGGATAAGGAGGCGGGGCCTCTGTGGGTCACGTTGGCGCTGCAGAAGCAGAAGGGTTTCAGGGAGCAGCAGCAGAGCCGCGAGGAGAGGCGGAGCCATAGGGAGGCCAAGCTAGCGGAGAAACAGGCCCGAGATCGAGACAGCGTACGTAGCCTTAACCACACCTTAACACGTCAGCAACATACACACGTGAGTATGTAACTGCACATGACTTAACACATATCACCGACATACACTTAAATACACACATTCATATACTGTATAATTTGAGAGACAATTCAGTTTGAATGATGGATCTCATTTGAATATTATTCTGATTGAAGTCATCCCCAAGTTTGACCAATATGATGAAATGTAAAGAGCAAGTCATATGGTACTATTCCACTAATAGAGCTGTCTAATCCAGGTAATATGGTACTATGAGGGTTATTATGGTACTATTCCACTAATAGAGCTGTCTAATCCAGGTAATATGGTACTATGAGGGTTATTATGGTACTATTCCACTAATAGAGCTGTCTAATCCAGGTAATATGGTACTATGAGGGTTATTATGGTACTATTCCACTAATAGAGCTGTCTAATCCAGGTAACATGGTACTATGAGGGTTATTATGGTACTATTCCACTAATAGAGCTGTCTAATCCAGGTAATATGGTACTAGGAGGGTTATTATGGTACTATTCCACTAATAGAGCTGTCTAATCCAGGTAACATGGTACTATGAGGGTTATTATGGTACTATTCCACTAATAGAGCTGTCTAATCCAGGTAACATGGTACTATGAGGGTTATTATGGTACTATTCCAGTAATAGAGGTGTCTAATCAAAGTAGCATGGTACTATTCCACTAATAGAGGTGTTTAATCATAGTACCTCAAGGTATTGAATCAAAGTAGTAAGGTACTATTCCAGTCATAGGTTATTGTGGTACTATTCCACTAATAGAAGGTTATTGTGGTACTATTCCACTAATAGAGGTGTCTAATCAAAATAGTATGGTACTATTCCACTAATAGAAAATTATTATGGTACTATTCCACAAATAGAGGTGTCTAATCAAAGTAGTATGGTACTATTCCACTAATAGAAGGTTATTATGGTACTATTCCACTAATAGAGGTGTCTAATCAAAATAGTATGGTACTATTCCACTAATAGAAGGTTATTATGGTACTATTCCACTAATAGAAGGTTATTATGGTACTATTCCACTAATAGAATGTTATTATGGTACTATTCCACTAATAGAGGTGTCTAATCAAAGTAGTATGGTACTATTCCACTAATAGAAGGTTATTATGGTACTATTCCACTAATAGAGGTGTCTAATCAAAATAGTATGGTACTATTCCACTAATAGAAGGTTATTATGGTACTATTCCACTAATAGAAGGTTATTATGGTACTATTCCACTAATAGAAGGTTATTATGGTACTATTCCACTAATAGAGGTGTCTAATCAAAGTAGTATGGTACTATTCCACTAATGGAGGATTATTATGGTAGTATTATCATGTTATAAATGGTTCCTGTCTTCCACAGAGTGGGTTGTCCAGTCCTTCAAGCAGTAAAGGGAGCGGCACCAGCAGTCCTACTCTCCCTCTCGAAACTCCCCAGCAGGCCAAGAGGCCCGACAGCCTCCTGGGCCGCTTTGAGCGCAGGGAACACCTGAAGAAGGCCAACACGCTGCCCAGCTCTGTCACAGGTGACCGGAACACCAGTAGTGCTGCTGTGTCATACATTTGATTTAACCAGTAATGTATCAGTGCTAGCTCCTTTCCATTTGTGACAACTACAGCAGAGTCGCTGCCCATCTTTCGCTGCAGGCTCAAAACCCGCCTCTTCTAAAAGTACTACCACGATCCTCCCTCTTAAGCAGCCGTTATATTTTTTGTTTGCTATTCTTGCACTTTGGCTTCAGCACTAGATTATGCTCTTAGTAATTTGTTTTAGAAGTGAGATGCACTTAGCAAGTAGTAGTACATTGGCTTTTCCTATGTTAAATGCAATTATTCTAAGTCGCTTTGGATAAAAGTGTCAGCTACATGACTGTAATGTAACTAGGACACTTTTGACATCCTCAGCAACCATAATCAAAGCTTTATGACATTCACCCATATCTAAACAACATTTGATTACACCATTTGTTTCATATCTGTATGCTAATCAAACCAGGTCTTTGTGATCAGGGTTTTATGGGTGACTTTTGGTGCACTGGCTCAACCCTTTCTCCTTGTTGGGAACTTGTGTTACAGTTGAGATTGCCGACTCCACTCCATCGCCCCCTGCTGTGAAGGAGGTGTCCAAACGCTTCCCGGCTAGTGACTCTTCCCAGGTCTGCACAGAGCCGGCCTGGCTGGCCCTGGCGAAACGCAAGGCCAAAGCCTGGAGCGACTGCCCCCAGATCATCAAATAACCAGCACCACCGCCCATCACACCCGTACACCGCCCATCAACTACACACAAGCATGTACTTACAATACACATACTAACACACACACTATGCTCCGCACACAAAGATTACCAGACTGCTTGCTATCAACTATATACAGTTCTCTAACAAGTCGGTACATTTCTCCAAACTATGATGACTGTTCTCACAAACGTTAACAGCTTTCTAAACTCTTAAATCAGATAAGCTAATTGCAAAACTTGTTTTTCATACAAATTACAAAATTTAACAGTTTAGTAAAACTCCTCAAACAAAACAAAAACTCCCATCACACTGGTGTGAAATGTGTCAGTCGTGCTCACAGCAATGTAAAACGTTGGAATCTGGAAAGGTTATGAAAGTAATTTTGCATACAGTAAAACATAATTTGAAAAAAGTCTGTAGAAATGAAATTCTATCAAAAAAGGGAATGCTGATAAATGTATTCTGATAATCATGGTGAACATTTTGCACCTCTCTGTGGATATAGCTGTATATCTGATTAATCCACAATTAATCATTGATTATATTATATATTATTAGATTATTATAAATATATTATATTATTGATTGTAAAGAATCTAATCAAAAAGAAAACATTTACAGTAAATGTTTCATTTCCCATAGAATTCTGTCTGTTTTGCTCATGTACAGTCTGTAAAGCCTGTGTTAACTGTTTTCAAGGAATTGGGAATAGTTTGGAGAAATCTGCCAAATAGATTAAAAAATAATAAAGAAAACAAACTGTGTGAAGCAGCCCAGATCCTACACAGCGAAGGCTCAATATCAGATCCTCCACAGCTAAGACTCACATTGCAATAGCCCCGCCCTCTGTAAAGTAGCCAATCAAAGCACTATGGTTGTAAATACATGCACTTTACTCACTATCAACCAATATGTATTGGGATAGATGAATCCGAAGAGTGAAAATTAGTGGTTGTTGAACGGATTCTTGGAAGTACTTAGAACAGTGTTTCAAGGGCTAACGATGACAAAACCGACCCTTGACCCTGTGAAATCCTCCTCATGACAGCGTTCTAAAATGTTCCTGGCCTGTTTTCCGTTACCTTATCTCGTGGGTATTATTTTTAGCACTGGTTTTGTTAAATCAATGGATATGACATCTCCCAGCCCTGTTTGCGATGTACAAAATATGCTTCTTTTATACTTGTATTTAAATCCAGTACTTAGAATAACAATTCTCACTGTGTCCGTGATGACTGTGACTCCTGTCAAAAAGCTATTGTAAAATTTGCCATGTTGACAAAGTTGTTCGAATCTGTTGTTTGTAAACGAACACTAAATCTGTCACGCTCTCACCTGTCGGCTGCACCTACGACAAGTGTTGCTCAGTTATGAACTGCACACAGTATTCTCACCATGATGATGTAGCCTGGATTTAGGATTTTGGACTTTGCTATGGAAAGAAATGACCTGCTTGCTGTAACACGTTCCTGTCATCGCCTGATCCTTTCAAAATGTCAGCCAGCACTGGACGCCTACCTAACGTTCTCTACATGTGAGCTGTCCCAGGCCCTGAGGGATTCTGTCAAAACTTTGTCATTTTGTTTTAACTTCTTGTGCAATAGTGTAGTGTAGTGTACACAGTGTTGTATGTAACAAACATGTTTGGTAATAATTGCACTTTTTTGTCCCACTTGAAGGTATTCAGATTCTTTAAGTGATGCAAATGTTATGAATAATGTAAATTAAACTGAGGTCTGAGCGTCAGGCCAACTGTCATCATATTCCTCCTCCATATCTGTTTTTCAACAGGCCTTAGTTGACTTTTCTCTCAGCCCCCCCAAGTCAATCCAGTCATTTGTTTAAAGTTACCTTTTTTAATCAGTGCAGCAAAACATCAGACACAGGACTGTGTTTAACTTCTCTCCCGCCCGTCATCTCGACACAGTAGACAAAGTCATTACGACATCCCACCACTAGGGAGCGCTCCCACACAACGGGAGAGGAGAAGAGCTCCCCGGGAAGAGAGAGCGAGGCTGCGAGCGTTCCGTCCTGCCCGTCCAGGATCCAGAGGGTCCCGTCCGTGGAGGCCAGTCCCACCAGTGCCCCCTGCTGTCCCCAGGGAGAGCTGTGGAACACGGTGGGGCTGGAGTACACCTTGCCGGAGGTCTGGAAGCTCCACGCCACCGAGCCGTCGGCGCAGCTCAGGCCGTACACTCGCCCGTCGTGCGAGCCGCACACGACCGTGCGCTCGTCCGGGGCGACGCAGGGGGACGAGAACACCGGGCCGTTGGTTGTGAACTGCCAGAGCTGCAGAAGACCCACACGGTTACATACTTGACAAAGAATGATCATGAGACCGGCTTACTAGCGTCTCTCTCTGGTCCCTGTCTCACCATCGCCCCCTGCAGGCTGAGGCAGCAGATGTTCCCGTCCACAGAGCCGATGAAGACGCGGTCCCGGGAGCAGTTCGGCGACGAGAAGAAGGGAGCGTCTCTGGAGTACGTCCACAAGAGGGCGCCGTCGTCCTGTATCGGTAAAACACACAGATACGTCTTACTCACGCAGCGCCGAGCTACTTCGGGGTCGTTTTTCCTCGTCTGCGCTCGGCGCGTCTGTGCGGTGTGGGCGGAGCTGACGCACACTCACGGGACTGAGGCAGAGGAGGCGCCCGCCCAGCGTGGCCACGTACAGCTGTCTGAGGGAGGGGTGGACGCACGGCGAGGAGAACACAGCCCCGCCCCCACACGGTCGCTTCCACACACACCGATGTGCCTAGAACACACACAAACACATGGAGTGCACTTATATAGCGCTTTTCTCCAAATGGCCTCTCGTTCACCCATTCACACACCAATGGCGGCAGCTCCCATGCAAGGTGCTAGCCTGCTCATTGGGAGCAATTTGGGGTTCAGGGTCTTGCCCAAGGACACTTCCAGCATGTGGACAGGAGAAGCCGAGATTCGAACCGCTGACCCTGCGTTAATTAGACGATACACTCCACCTCCTAAGCCACAGCCGCCCCAAACATCATTAACACACATCACCCCACTTACAGCAAAACAAGCAAAAACAAACACGCAGAACACACAACCCACACACACACCTGTGGGTCCAGGGCGTATACGTGTCCGTCGTGCGACCCCACGATGACCAGGCCGGTACGGGGGTCCAGGGTGGGACTGCTCTTCACTGCGTCTCCTGTCTGAAACGTCCACCTGGTCTCCCCAGTGTCCACACAGAGGAAATACACACACCCGTCATAGCAGCCTGGGAACACACACACACACACACACACAAGCACACACACACACACGCGCACACACACACACACAACATACATATACCATCAATATACACACCCATCATAGCAGCCTGGGAACACACCAAACAGACACACACACACACACACACACACCATCAATATGAACTGGGTCATAGCTGGCATGCATCATTACATTAGTAATTTATCTGATGCTTTTATCCAAAGCAAATTACAATAATTGCATTTAACGTAGGTAGTCAGTGTACTACTACTCACAATTGCATCTCCTTTCTAAACACGTGACTTGGAGAGTGACCTACAGTAGTGCTAAAGCCAAGGAGCAAGAGCAGCAAGACATGAATATAATAGGTGCTTAAAGACGCAATGAAATCAAAAATGTATTTTTTTCCGATTTTGGATCACATCCTTGGTCTTAGTGTGTACCTATTTAATAATATATGCCAAATATTTTTCAAAATTTCCATTTTGTTGTAATCTATCAAATCCTATGATTTTTTCTTCCTGTAAAACAAAATCTCCCAATTTGTAAGCAATGCAAGAGCAAGGTCAACCAATAATCTCACAGCATCCACCCGTCAATCAAAGCTATCCGTCTATCGAACTGTCGAAAGTTCTTAGAACCCGCCGCCGACTTGTCAACGATCCAATCAAACTCCTCTAAGCGTTATGTCCCGCCCCTATAGCCCGCTTGAGTCGGAAATACGTCAAACTACAGAAGTGAGACGATCTCAAACGTCCGTTTCAGCTGGACTTTAAGAGGGAGGGGTCGTGCAGAGCGGACGTTTGGGTACCGACCAAGGTTATTATAGTTAACGAAAACTAACTAAAAAACGAAAACTAGGTGTGAAAAAACATTTTAGTTAACTGAAATAAAAATAAAAACTAGAGTTTACAAAAAAACGAAAACTAACTAAAATAAACTAAAATTATTGAGAAAATGTCCTTAGTTTTAGTCTTTTTAATTTCATACATAAGCCTAGTATTTTGGGTGGATATGAAATCTATCCTCCATTTTTTCTTAGCTGTGCCCCTGCGCAGGAGTAACCTGACGTGCGGCAGATGGTTTGTTTCACACGGAGTGAAACAATGTGATCTCACGAGATCAGAATGGTCTCACGAGGGTAGTGCAGAAGAAAAAAAAACTAAAACTAATCCTGAAACTAATAAAAACTAACTAACTAACTAACTAAAACGAAGCATTTTCCAAAAATAAAAACTAAACTAAACTAGCAAACCTGCTTTAAAACTAATCAAAACTAAACTGAAATTGAAAACAAAAAGTTAAAACGATATAAAAATAAAAACTAATGAAAAAAGCTAAACTATTATAACCTTGGTACCGACCTGCCACCACCAGGCCACCGTCCAGGGACAGGGCCACCGAGGCCTCCACCCGTCCGCCCAGCGCCCTCTCCCACAGCAGGCGTCCGCTGGCCAGGTCCAGGGCCTGCATCCGCTGGGAGTGGGAGCCGATGAACACCGAGGTCCCAGGGGTCCGCGCGCCTCGCCCCCGCGCCAGCAGGACAGGGGAGGCGTCCACGCACCTGCCCGTGTCCGAGGACCAGCTCAGCCTCAGCCTCAGCCCCGGCCCCGGGCCGCTGGTCTCTGCACCGCCGTCGTCGTCGCCAAGCTCGCCGGGCCCCCCCCCCGCCTCTCCGGAGGCCGCCCGCGTCGGCACGTCTGCCGTCCTGGTGATTGGTCCGTCCGCGTCGCCGCTCTGTATCTCCATCACGTGCCCCGCCCTCCTCACTACTGTCCATCTCACAGCCTCCGTCTCAGCAGAAACTCCAACTCCCAGCAGCCTCTCTGACGTAGGGGGAGGGTCTGTTCTGTGCGTCTTGGTCGGCGCCGGGGAGAGGGGGTCCGTTCGCCGTTTCCTGGCTTCGGGCGTCCCGCCGTTCCCGGCCGAGAGTGTCCGCCTCGCCGTGGCGACGTGACGCAGGACGTCCGAGAGGGATCCGTCCAGGATGACCTCCAGGAGTCCTGATGACATCACTCCTGTAACAGTGCTGATGTCATCACAGAGCGCCAGCGCCCGGAGGGAGTCGCCTCCGCTGAACAGGAAGTTGGCGTCCTCTCTGATGACTGCGTCCTCGGCAAGACCCAAAGAGTCCTGTCAGACAGAAACACACAGACCCAAAGAGTCCTGTCAGACAGAAACACACAGACCCAAAGAGTCCAGTCAGACAGAAACACACAGACCCAAAGAGTCCAGTCAGACAGAAACACACAGACCCAAAGAGTCCTGTCAGACAGAAACACACAGACCCAAAGAGTCCTGTCAGACAGAAACACACAGACCCAAAGAGTCCAGTCAGACAGAAACACACAACAGATACATGTACTGACAAGGAAGTCTTAAACTAACCCTACTACTACTGCCACTACAACTACTACTACTGATACTACTACTACTACTACTACTACTACTACTACTCTACTACTACTACTACTACTACTACTACTCTACTACTACTACTACTACTACTACTACTACTACTACTACTACTACTACTATTACTACCACTACTATTACTATTACTACTACTATTACTACTACTACTACTATTACTACTACTACTGATACTACTACTACTACTACTACCACTACTACTACTACTACTACTACTACTACTACTACTACTGATACTACTACTACTACTACTACTACTACTACTACTACTGATACTACTACTACTACTACTACTACTACTACCACTACTACTACTACTACTACTACTACTACTACCACTACTACTACTACTACTACTATTACTATTACTATTACTACTACTACTACTACTACTACTGATACTACTACTACTACTACTACTACTACTACTACTACTACTACCACTACTACTACTACTACTACTACTATTACTACTACTACTACTACTACTTCTACTACTACTACTGATACTACTACTGATACTACTACTACTACTACTACTACTGATACTACTACTACTACTACTACTATTACTACTACTACTACTACCACTACTAATACTACTACTACTATTACTACTACTACTACTACTACCACTACTATTACTACTACTACTACTACTACTATTACTACCACTACTATTACTACTTCTACTACTACTACTACTACTACTGATACTACTACTACTATTACTATTACTACTACTAATACTACTACTACTACTACTACTACTACTACTGATACTACAACTACTACTACTGATACTACTACTACTAATACTATTACTATTACTACTACTACTATTACTATTACTATTACTATTACTATTACTATAACTACTACTACTACTACTGCTACTAAAGGTAGTATTGACTTTGAATCTGAGGAAATATGATGATAATCAGTCTGGTTTATTGTCTGTACCCGCCACATGGACCAGAGCCTCTCCCTCAGTGACTCCATGTCTCTCAGGGGAGAGTCTGAAACAGCCCTCTGTCTTCTGTACGTCTCCATCAGTGCACTCATATCCACCTTCCCTGTGAGAGCAAAATACCTCCATTAATGTCGGGAGACTGACACAAGACTCAAAAAATGGCAGCTAAGAGAGAGCACAGTTTCTATCTGGTCTGGAGAGTGGCGAGGCGAGGCGTGGACCGCGCCGGGGCTCTCACCGTGTGGCGTTAGCGGCAGCGCTGGGACCAGCAGCAGGGTGTCTGGGACACTGGGGCGGGGCAGCAGCTGAGCCAGCCTCCTCCGCAGACCTCTGGAGGAGGCGGAGAGCTCCCCCTGCTGGTGGGACACGCCGTGGTCCGCCTGATGGTCTGCGGAGGCTGACGGTTCGCCGTTTAGCTGGCTTTGAACAGACGGGGGCGCGGCGGCTGCCTTTGGGTCTCCAGACGTAGAGGGGGCCGCCACGACGAAAGCCACCAGCCGGGAGCCTTCATACAAGCCCACGGCGCAGGCCTCCACCTGGGGGAGGCGCAGCAGAACCTGACGGACGTACGGAGGAGGGAGAGAAGAATGGGACGAGGAGGGCGGAGGCCAGAGGGAGAGAGGTGAGGGGGAGAGACCAGAGGGAGAGAGACCAGAGGGAGAGAGGAGAGGAGGAACCAGAGAGAGGTGAGGGGGAGAGACCAGAGGGAGAGAGGTGAGGAGGGACCAGAGAGAGGAGAGGGGGAGAGACCAGAGGGAGAGGGAGAGAGGTGAGAGACCAGAGGGAGAGACCAGAGGGAGAGACCAGAGGGAGAGAGGTGAGAGACCAGAGGGAGAGAGGAGAGAGGGAGAGAGGAGAGAGACCAGAGGGAGAGAGGAGAGAGGGAGAGAGGAGAGAGACCAGAGGGAGAGATGAGAGACCAGAGGGAGAGAGGTGAGGGGGAGAGTTTGTCTAGTTACTCATGCTTTACCCTGACACTAGAATGTACTAGGTTCTGACACTAGAATGTACTAGGTTCTGACACTAGAATGTACTAGGTTCTGACACCAGCACGTACTGGGTTTGGAACTTCTGTGTTTGTTAAATGGCATCACGCGTCTCAACCCCCTCATCGTCGTGCGCCATCAGCTGCGTCATTTTTTTTTTTCCCAAGATATTTTTTAGGGCTTTTCAGCTTTAATGTTATAGGACAGTGTAGAGAGACAGGAAATGTGGGAGAGGGGAGGACATGCGGCACAGGACTCGAGCCCGGAATCGAACCCGGGTCCGCCGCGCGAAGGACTAGCCTTCATATGGTGCGCGCCTTACCCGGTGAGCTACCGGGGCGCCCCCAGCTGCGTCATTTTGAAAGAAAGAAGGCGTCGCTCACCTGCTGCAGCGCGTCCAGGTGCACCCGCTGTCCGTGGCGCTTGATGAGCCGGTCCCGCCTGCCCAGGTAGTAGAGCTGTGAGTCCCTCACCCGCACCCAGTCTCCCGTCGCCCGCATGGTCCCAGGGACAGCAGCCAGCTCACCGTCCAGGAGACACACTCTGTCTTTACCTCCTAGGAGATACCGTTAGTAAATAGTGATGCGCTGGTACCAGATGGAGGCCATCGGGCCGGTACTGGCTCTGAAGCCCTCTAACCGGGTATAGAGACTCTTTATTCCCACCTATGAAGACCTGGCCTTCTCCCTCAGAGACGACGCAGCCTTGGTCATCTCTCACTTCTACAGTGGTGTCCATCAGAGGGGCTCCCAGTGGGACAGAGGGCTCAGCTCTGTGAGATATGAACACAGTTACATCATGAGGGCAGTAGTGAACACACGGCTACATCATGAGGGCAGTAGTGAACACACCTACATCATGAGGGCAGTAGTGAACACACCTACATCATGAGGGCAGTAGTGAACACACGGCTACATCATGAGGGCAGTAGTGAACACACAGCTACATCCTGAGGGCAGTAGTGAACACAGTTACATCATGAGAGCAGTAGTGAACACACAGCTACATCCTGAGGGCAGTAGTGAACACAGTTACATCATGAGAGCAGTAGTGAACACAGCTACATCATGAGGGTAGTAGTGAACACACAGCTACATCATGAGGGTAGTAGTGAACACACAGCTACATCATGAGGGCAGTAGTGAACACACAGCTACATCATGAGGGCAGTAGTGAACACACAGCTACATCATGAGGGTAGTAGTGAACACACAGCTACATCATGAGGGTAGTAGTGAACACACCTACATCATGAGGGCAGTAGTGAACACACACCTACATCATGAGGGCAGTAGTGAACACACCTACATCATGAGGGCAGTAGTGAACACACGGCTACATCATGAGGGCAGTAGTGAACAGTTACATCATGAGGGCAGTAGTGAACACAGTTACATCATGAGGGCAGTAGTGAACACACGGCTACATCGTCAGGGCAGTAGTGAACACAACTACATCATGAGGGCAGTAATAAAACTGGATTCATGACCGACAACGTTTTGATTGGTTGAGGTTTGGATGGCGTTTGGAAGCCGTAGCCAGGGTTTCAAGGTCAGGGGTCACTCACTGATCAGTAGGGAGTGGTTCAGTGTCTGGGAGCCTGTAGCAACAAGCCCAGCAGGACACCTCCGTGACGCCGTAGATGTTGTAGACCAGGGTGCGGTTCCCTTCCTGTCTCCAGCTCCTCAGCAGGCCTGAGGATGGGCAGGCCTCGCCCCCCAGGGCTAACACACGCAGGGAGGAGCCTGCAGAGAGCACCTCCTCCCGGAGGAGACGCCTGCCAAAACATCCTAGAAGGGTGGGCGTCACCTGAGGGGAAAAAAAACACCCTGACACACTTACTACAAGAAGGACAATCATGAGTGTATAGACTGATTCAGTTGCTTACAAACAAAAGTCACAGCTGATGAATTCATACGCAATGTGGTGGCAGAAGGACACTAATATCAGTAAGTATGTCTCAGGTAAATCGAACACTCACTAAATGGTAAATGGACTGCACTTATATAGCGCTTTTCCACCTTAGCGGCACTCAAAGCGCTTTACAATGGCCTCTCATTCACCCATTCACACACACATTCACACACCAATGGCGGCAGCTGCCATGCAAGGTGCTAACCTGCTCATTGGGAGCAATTTGGGGTTAGGTGTCTTGCTCAAGGACACTTCGACATGTGGACAGTCGGAGCTGGGATTCGAACCGCTGACCCTTCGATCACTGAACGACCCGCTCTACCAACTGAGCCACAGCTGCCCCAACTCACTAAAGACAAACGTTCACTAAAACACATGGCAAAAACCATGCCTGCAAATAAACACACCACATTCCGTTTGCTTTCACAGACAATTGGTTGTGCAATTATTAGGACATGAGACTCTTGATCATTTGATAGCTAGCTTTTCATTCTTTTGCCACCTGGTTTGTGTGTGTACATCAATTTTTGACGTAACTAGAAATTGGTCTTGGATAAAGTATTGATAACTTTTAACAATTTCTCACCTGTAAGAAAGTCGTATTATGATTCTTAAAAAGTACACAAGACAGTCTATTGGGCATCTTTTTGATCACCGTTGGAACAATGAGGAGCCTTGCCCCTGACGACAGGGCCAGAAACATGTCCACCACCGAGGGGTCAAAGGTCAGGGGGGAGGCCAGGAACACCACGTCATCTGCAGTCATCTGAAAAAGAGAACTGAGGAGAGACGCACTCATCAGGGAGTTTCATCTACCTGGAGAAAAGAGACAACATTATCTGATCATTTACAAACAACAACATGCCAATTACAGTAGTAGTAGTAGTAGGCACATTATTGATCCCAAGGGGGAAATTGCACATTGCCTGACGGTGTTATTTAACGTTTTTTTGTATTTTAAATAAAAAATATTGAATCAAGGGTTTGGCAGATGATGTTTTTCAAATTTATATAATTTGAAAAGGTCTCCTTGTTTATCCCATTTCTCAAGAACGAAACACCAAGGAAGCCACTACCTCATGGACCTAGGGCTGCTGTTGACATATACTAACCGGAGATGTAGTATATTTGGCACTATGCACTTATGAGGTACCCTGACTATTTTGGGTTTCCCTGTTGTTCCAGATGTGTGTAACACATATGCCAGCTCTCCCTGGTCAACACATCCACCCACTGCGGCTGGGGCATGGTAGTCAGCTGGGGCAAGGTAGTCAGCTGGGGCAAGATGGCCAGCTGGGGCAAGATGGTCAGCTGGGGCAAGATGGTCAGCTGGGCGAGCAACGTTGGTGTCTGTTCCGTAGGCTCCTTCAAGCTGTGCTCCTCCAGAATCCTGCACGGCTGCTGAGCGCCTCAGTCTTACGAGGGCCAGGTTGTGTCTAGACAACACTGCACACACCTCCACACTCATCAGGCTGGAGAACGCCCTCTGGAATTGCTAAGGGGAGAAGAGTAAGCATATTAAGAAAATATACTGTAAACATGATAAGCGTAGTCTGTCTATGATCTGATATGATCTGACCATTTTACCTCAAATAGATCCCGCTGTACAACACAGTACTTCAACACACACTGATCCACTATGCGGGCAGAGAGAAGAGCTGGTGCATCTGGGTCCAATGGGACATACGCCGCCGGTACCTGGAGGATGCTTTTAAAAACACATTCATCCTTGAGAGCAGTGTCCAGAGTGGATAGCTTACACTGTATTTTTTTTCACTGCCTGAATAAACATAACATACCCTAGGATCCAGACAGGTAGGTTGACATCTGTGTGACAATACAATGCAATTATATTTGTATTCTGCTGCTCTCGTAACAGATGAGTTAATTCATTCCCAAGCCCAGTAAGTTCGCTGTAACGCAGTGACACTGGAGCAGAAGCATCAGTGCCACTATCGTATGTGACAGCTATCCTGTCACCATGTACAGAGGCAGCTGCGGTCACCAGATCTTGAAGCGTTTTCGTTTCCATTGCGGAGCAAGGAACAGTAAAGTTAGCTATCTCTATGTTTGACCATCTGCAAAAAATGTGCGCAGTTATCTATTTACATATAGAAATAAATAGAAAGGTCCGGACCGGTTCAGATACTTTAATCTCGACATCACAGAAGTATTACTGTCGCACAGATATGACGTCAGATATTTTGAAGCGCAAATTTCGAGGTCTGAAAAATTTGTAAAGTAGTTGTAAAGTATTTTGGAGGATATGAAAGAGGGAAGAAGGAGGAGGAGAGAGAAGGCGAAGAGGGAGGGAGGAGCATGGGGATATTAATACATCCATGGGATATTCAGAGGACGTCGCAAAGGAGAGCTTCACACGAGGCGACGGTCCGCCTGGAGGAGTCTGTTGTTGGCTGCCGACCAGTAGTAGTTTGGGCTATGAGTGAATCTGTCCACCAGGTGGTGCTCTCGGTCCTGAAATCAAATGCCAACAGCTAGCTGGCTTCCACCACGGTTACCACAATCATACCACAATACCTCCATCCATCGGCTACCACCCTTCTATTAAAACATCCATGCTACCACCTAGTACATGATGGCTACCACCAAGCTGCTACCACTACTATCTAGGTCCAGAACCGTTGGGACTATGCTGTATATATTCTTGAAATGGTATAAAAAGGAATGGGACAGCACTTGCGACATCACGTTACGTTGACGCCAAAGCATATTTCAGACTATTGTGGGTGTGTGACTTTTTATTTCAAGTTTAAATTTGACGTTGTTTTTCTTGTAGGCTTAGCTACATGTAGATTGATTTTGGGTCAAGTCAAATCCCATTTACATTATCGCAACCCTCTGTTACCCTCAAAACATTTCTGATCAACTTGTTGAAATCATTTTATTTTGTGGTCATATTCTTGTTTGTGATGACTCGCAAGAATGACAAAACGCAGTTCTGCACATCACAACTCTTGCCCCATATTCTGAATATGATATTCATGCTGGAAATGTAAATTCAAGAATACTGCACCGAGATGGATGATGAATGTCATGCAGCTTTTAACTGGGGAATCATGATTTATGGTAACAGAAATGTATGTAATGTATAACCATAGCCATATTTTCAAACAAATCAAATTATACAAACCTGTCGACCCACCCATTTGTCTCTTTTAGATACAATACATTACATGGAAAAAATGTTTATAATGGGCAAAACAGTTGAGAGCATGCTACAGTATCGAAAACAATGATGTACCAGGATGCACATATTTTAAGAAAGCTGTAGAAGGTGAGCTATAGTAAATACTGTCTATTGTAATTGACAAAACAGACACGGCCTCATCTATGACAGCTTTAATAGACACTGAACAGTGATGGCACTGACGTTAGTATTATAACAGATGCTGAACAGCGATGGCGCCGACATTAGTTCTTAGGTTAAGAGGAGACATGCTGGTCTAACAAGACATCACGCTGACCTAATTAAGCACTCAAAAGCTACACATGGACATGGTAAACATACTACATACAATACGCTAGAGGCAAAATATGAAGAGGCATTTTTCTTGACTTTTCTTTTTTTATATGAAAAACTTACTCTGATCACCTCAGTTTTTGGTTTGAGCTCTTGTGCGTCTTACAATGGTGTGTTGTACAATAGCTGTAACTTGGAACAAATCTCTGCCATGCGAGGCAAGATGATAAGCAGCTATGGACAGTTGTGGTCATCTACTTCCCTGTGGTGGCGGGGTCGTGTTGTGGTCATCAGCTGCCCTGCCAATGCTGCTCCAGCATCACTGCCCTCTCCTTATCGGGGAGGGTTGGTAGTCTTGTGGTCAAGATAGTAGTGGGGTTCTGTTGTGGTCAATGTGGTAGGAGGGATGTGTTTTGGTCAAGGCAGTTCTGAGGTTGTGTTTTGGTCAAGGTGGTTCTGGGGTTGTGTTTTGGTCAAGGTGGTTCTGGGGTTGTGTTGTGGTCAAGGTAGTTCTGGGGTTGTGTTTTGGTCAAAGTGGTTCTGGAGTTGTGTTGTGGTCAAGGTAGTTCTGGGGTTGTGTTGTGGTCAAGGTAGTTCTGGGGTTGTGTTGTGGTCAAGGTGGTTCTGGAGTTGTGTTGTGGTCAAGGTAGTTCTGGGGTTGTGTTGTGGTCAAGGTGGTTCTGGGGTTGTGTTGTGGTTAAGGCAGTTCTGGGGTTGTGTTGTGGGCAAGGTGGTTCTGGAGTTGTGTTGTGGTCAAGGTGGTTCTGGGGTTGTGTTGTGGTCAAGGTAGTTCTGGGGTTGTGTTGTGGTCAAGGTAGTTCTGGGGTTGTGTTGTGGTCAAGGTAGTTCTGGGGTTGTGTTGTGGTCAATGTGGTAGGAGGGGTGTGTTGTGGTCAAGGTGGTAGTGGAGTTGGGTCAAGGCAGTTCTGGGGTTGTGTTGTGGTCAATGTGGTAGGAGGGGTGTGTTGTGGTCAAGGCAGTTCTGGGGTTGTGTTGTGGTCAAGGTAGTAGTGGAGTTGGGTCAAGAAGGTTCTGGGGTCGTGTTGTGGTCAAGGTGGTAGTGGAGTTGGGTCAAGAAGATTTCTGGGGTTGTGTTGTGGTCAAGGTGGTAGTGGAGTTGGGTCAAGAAGATTTCTGGGGTTGTGTTGTGGTCAAGGTGGTCATCACCACTCCAGCTCTACAGGGTATTTGCCTGTCAGGCAGGCGGTGCAGTGGCCGAACCTTCTCCTGGGTTTGTTATCAGAGCTGATCTCCTCGTCCTTCCCCTGGAAGGAGGGGATTCCTCCCTGGACGGCCGACAACAGACCCTCCACCGACAGGTACTGGACACTGGTGGCACCTGCACAACACGACAGCACGTAGCATCTCAGGTGTATAGTAACACATTGCGCATAGATAAACATTGCTCATCATATTGTATTTGCCCTTTGTACTTCTTGCTCCGTTATATATCTTGCACTGATGATCAGAAGCTATGGACAGTTGTGGTCATCCATTGTCCTGTTTTTGCACTGTCCTGTCTTATTCCTGCACCATGTCTATTGTTGTCTGTTTGTTATTGTTGTCTGTTTGTTATTATGTACCAACAGTCCAGAACAAATTCCTAGTACAGTATGTGTGAAAACCTACCTGGCTACAATAAATATGATTCAGGTCATATGGAAGAAGACCAGGACATGTCTGTCTATTGAGGGGACAATTCAATTGTAACAATGTACTAATACTGGATCGTTTGTGAATTGTGCAACAACGTTACCGATGTAGCCGGCGATGTCCTTGAACTCTGGCCTGTTGGCGATGAGCTCCTCCTTGGTGGGGATGTTGATGCCCATGTAGCAGGGGAACCTGATGGGAGGAGAGGCCACGCGGATGTGCACCTACGAGAGGGGAGGTCAGAGGGGTCGAGGTCAGAGGGACGAGGTCGGAGGGGTCGTTACAGACCATGAAACCAGGCTTAGTAATAGTAAAACTACATTAGCAGGGGACAGATGTGTATAATGCATGACAAATGGCACCTGCAGTGTAAATTCGAAGTGTTTTACAGTAGCTGCATTTATTTGTATGAAAGGTGCTACACAAACAGTTTTATTATCATTATTATAGTTACTCACCTCAGTTGCCCCTGCCTCCTTCAGAAGCTTGATTATGGGGGAGATGGTGTTGCCCCTGACGATGGAGTCATCGATAAGCACCACTCTCTTGCCAGCAAAGTTGTCAGTCAGCGCACCAAACTTCTTGGCCACCCCCAACTGTCTTAGACGCGTGTTTGGTTGAATAAACGTTCTACCAACATAGCGGTTCTTACACAGAACCTCCACATACGGTAGCCTCGACTGAGGAGAGGGAACACAAGAATACACACACACGCACACACACACGCACACACATCTGAGTACCATTCCACACTGGATCAGTTTGTCAGGTAGCCCTAATGCCGGGCTCACACTACAGGATATTTTAAATCCTCACCAATTTCGAAATCGGGTTACATCACGCACATAAGGAGAATCTTAACAGATATTCTTCTTGCGCATCTCAAACAAGCGCCCACAGCAAGATTTGAAAATAACAGCTCATCACACACTACAGGATCTTATCGTGCCCGAGGGAGCAACGAACCACTGGTCTCGCCGTCTCACTTGTAAAGTCGGGACGTAATAATCTTAAATATCAAACATCAAACACTAACCGATCGGGAGGTATAAGACTGGATCTGTAAACCCCTCACATTACAAGATAATCTGGGCCGATTATCGGCCCCGACCAACGTTCCATACCAGATTTCTCCTCCGATTGTCGGGAGGGGTGAATCGGGGATAAATCGGCCTAAAAATCCTGTAGTCTGAGCCCGGCATAACTCACCTGTTGAGCGTACCCCAGGGCAGCAGGCGTGGCGGACTCTGGCACGGTGCTGACCACGTCGGCGTCTGTGGGGGCCTCGATGGCCAGCTGTCGGCCACAGCGCTGCCGGACCGTATAAACCATCTGGCCTAGAGGCGTCAAGAACACACGCTGAGGAAACCACGACTGTTCCATCATTTCCCCTCACGGATCAATAAAGTACTCCCTACTGTTAAAGTATTATCATCTGTTTATACTAATCTGGGATCTTTTTGTATTGTTCTTGTATTCAAAACTGCTCCCATTTTGTGGAAAGATGAGAACAATATTGTGCTTACCTTCAAATATAGAGTCTGGTCTGGCAAAGTAAACATATTCAAATATGCAGAAGGCAGGGGGGTCTCCCTCCGGACGAGGAACGATGCTCAGGGTCTTCACTCCGTGTTTGGAGATCTGGACTATCTCTCCTGGCAACACCTCTCTGTAGTACCTGGGGAGACGCACAGACAGCTGTGAGCATCAGATTATTATGGTATGGAGAGAGAGAGAGAGATCGCCGTGGCGATGATGAGAACTCACTTGGCACCGATGGACTGGAAGCTGCAGGACTCTGATGATACGACCCAGCCTTCGGTGTCTCCCTCTCCCGAGCCTGACCAAGCACACACACAAGAGACGGTCAGTCTCTGATCGGACCGCCGGCTTCGGCTTCTTCACCACGGCGACCAGCCTCATCATCACTTTATCACCTTTGTGATGGAACACCTGGTCTGGGCCAGGTCAAGCCAAACCTTAGGAATGAAGCCTACATTCAAAAGACACCCATGTGGTTAGACACAGTCCGAGCCTGCACACCTGTGGTGAAGTTTAGAGGCAGTCCGAGCCTGCATACCTGTGGTGTGAAGTTTAGACACAGTCTGAGTCTGTATACCTGTAGTGTGGAGTTTAGAGACGTCTGAGTCTGTATACCTGTGGTGTGATGTTTAGACACAGTCCAAGCCTGCATACCTGCAGTGTAGAGTTTAGAGACAGTCCAAGCCTGCGTACCTGTGGTGAAGTTTAGACACAGTCCAAGCCTACACACCTGTGGTGAAGTTTAGACACAGTCTGAGTCTGTATACCTGCAGTGTAGAGTTTAGAGACAGTCTGAGTCTGTATACCTGTGGTGTGAAGTTTAGAGACAGTGAGTCTGTTTACCTGTAGTGTGGAGTTTAGAGACAGTCCAAGCCTGCGTACCTGTGGTGTGGAGTTTAGAGATGGGGACAAGCCTGCATACCTGTGGTGTGGAGTTTAGAGACAGTCCAAGCCTGTGTACCTGTGGTGAAGTTTAGACACAGTCCGAGCCTGCGTACCTGTAGTGTAGAGTTTAGAGACAGTCCAAGCCTGCACACCTGCAGTGTAGAGTTTAGAGACAGTCCAAGCCTGTGTACCTGTGGTGAAGTTTAGACACAGTCCAAGCCTGCGTACCTGTGGTGTGGAGTTTAGAGATGGGGACAAGCCTGCGTACCTGTGGTGTGGAGTTTAGAGATGGGGACAAGCCTGCGTACCTGTGGTGTGGAGTTTAGAGACAGTCTGAGCCTGCGTACCTGTGGTGTGGAGTTTAGAGATGGGGACGAGGCGTCCAAGGCTCAGGGGGCGGTTTCCGTAAGGGTCCCGGACAGCGTAGATCACATCTGTGTACATCACCAGCAATGAGTAGGAGGTAGGGGTCTCCGTCATCAGGTTCTTTATCCTGCAGCAAAGGATCAATAACAACCCAGTAGAAAGTCATCAGGTTCTTTATCCTGCAGCAAAGGATCAATAACATCCCAGTAGAACGTCATCAGGTTCTTTATCCTGTAACGGACGATCGATCCAGAGAAGCTGTGTGATTTTGGTGTGGTCTGATATTTATCCAAAATCTGGTCAGATTAAAGGAGAATTCAAG
Source organism: Borostomias antarcticus (assembly GCF_949987555.1). Taxonomy (NCBI): domain Eukaryota; kingdom Metazoa; phylum Chordata; class Actinopteri; order Stomiiformes; family Stomiidae; genus Borostomias; species Borostomias antarcticus. The sequence continues at coordinate 34,342,722 of NC_140236.1, forward strand.
TGTATAATTTTCTAGCCTCTAAACACATGTAATGTGTCTTGTTTACAATGAACTTTAAACCGAACCGGAAAATGTCATTATTTTGTGTACCAAGTTCAATAAACTGAATGTGGTGTTTACTTGGAGTGGTGTGGTGTTATTTTGAAAGACTCAATTGACCAGCATGCATTGCGCGAAACCACATTTCTCTTTATTGTTTTGTGGGCGTGTAGTTGAGCCTACATTCCTATGCCATCAAGATCTACAAAAACACGTTATAAAGAGTAATTGTTTGCCCTACCACAACTGTTTGCTTTTAAGATCTACAAACACACATCATGTTATAAAGAGTAATTGTTTGCCCGACCACAAATGTTGTAAAAACACACTTATCTAGGGACAAATTGTTTTGTCAGTATGAAAGTTGTTTATCAAGGTCTTGGTTATGTAAGGATGTTAAAATAGTCTAAATCTGAAATCTAAATAGCAAAAAGAAAAAGGCTTCATCACAATTCTCTCTCTAACTTCAGTCCTGCTGGGGGAAGGCACCTAGACACTTGAGGGACCACTTGAAAAAGACAAAAGAAAGTGCTAGAACCTTTTTATCATATCAATAGAAGTGGCCAGGTAGAGAGAGGGCAGGGAGAGAATCAAATACAAGCTTTACTTTTCGTCATATTTAACCTAATTTTTAAAATCTTTCTTATTATTTTAAAATCGTATTATCTTAAAATCTTATTATTTTTATTATATTATTTGCCAGTGCTCCAATCAGAAAGATACGATTTGAAGGTTTCTGTTAATGTTTTTGCTGTGTGTGTATGATAAAATATTGCGAAGACATGAGTAGTGAGTACACACACACACACACACACACACACACACGTTATCGTTGGCTGAACCTGCAGACTTGAAAGGGTTTTAATGGAGGATCAATAACAAACCAGTCGACCAGTGGATCTTTACAGAGGGGTTATACACAAGGACCATGATGGTATGGGACAAACCTGGCAACCCAGTCAGGGACGTCCAGCTCCTCCATTGGTGGAGTGAGAGCCAGCAGCTGAGTGATGAGCTCACTGTCTGAGCTGGTCGATAGCCCCACTCCATGACGCATCACCTGCAAAGCACACAGGTAAACACAATCAATAAGGGGCCTACATACAAGAACTTATTACATGCGGCTCTGAAATATTTGATTCTGATTGGACAATTGAACATTCTACCAGTCAATTATTTCTCAATAAATGACTGATGTCAAGAGCAACTGAGCGATACTGTCCGCTGCTAATGGGGGGGCACATTATATGTAGTGTGAAACATTCTTAACAATAACGGTTTGGCTGTTGTAGCCCGTGTTCAATCTCTGAAAGCGTCTGCACACAGAACCGTTTAGCTGGCAAAATAAAGAGTGTAGGCCTATAGTATTAATACTGTGGTATTAAGTAGCCGTAGTATGAATTAGCCGTGTAATAAGCGCGATAAAGTAGAGCCATCCGGCTTCGCCTCAGGGCTCCCAACGCACTGCCAAGCACATTTGAATACTTTATTTAATTCCACAAATTATATTACAACAGTAGGGAATCAAATTTAACAGGGCTAGGCAGTTCAAGAACACCTAAGGATACACATAGGCTACATACTGTAGCAGCTTCTCCTACGGCAGCTGAAACAGAGCAATATTTACCAAGTCTGCCTTGACTTTTTCTCATGCCAGCAATGTTCAGACTACTCCTGGTGTACTCATATACATGGCCCAGAATTCCAAATGATATGCAGTTTACATCTGTACCCACAGTTGGTTATAAGGGCTACACACACACACACACACACTCTCACACACACGCACGCACGCACACACACGCACACACGCACTCACGCACTCACGCACTCACGCACGCACACAGCGCTACGACCACGCCCACCTTCTTGCGGAGCGCGGCAGCGTTGACCAGCTCTCCGTTGTGCGCCACGGCTATTTTCCCGTGCAGCGTGTCCACCACGAACGGCTGGCAGTTCTGCAGCTCGGAGATGCCCGTGGTGGAGTAGCGGGTGTGGCCGATTCCCAGGTTGCCATAGCGAAGCTTCAGCAGGTCCTCGGGCGGGAAGGCACTGTTCACTAGCCCCATGCCCTGGCAGGAAACAGGAAAAGGGTCACAGACTAAACCAGATCCAGTTTTCTCAGTGTTTCAAGTGTCCCTTTCCTGTGAAAAGCGAGTGTGCGCCTTCTCTGGGACGCAGTCCAACCATTTTGAAAGAGGCTATTAGAACTATTAGAACCATTTTATAATTATTATAACTTGAACTGACAGGTTGTTTAGCAGGTGACAAATAATGAGATTATGAACCTGGCTGTGATGATTACAGCAATGTTTGCCTTTCATATATTCATACTACTGTAATGTGTTCCTCAGTTTTACCTTGAGGGTTGTGTACGTTGGTGGGTTGGCTCCATTACTTGTCACTATTCCAGCACTTTCCTGCCCCCTGTGTGAACACAAAGAACCACAAATTAAGCCCTTGAATAGCCGAGCTAGTCAAAGGAAAACGCTAAGTACACACAAGAGGCACTGAAAACAAGTTTATCATGTACCGACACGCTGGATGCTAATAGCTGCATGTATCATGTAGAAACATGTCAGGGTAGAGAGACCTGTTTGATAATAGCTGGTGGAGAGCAGCACTGGAGCAGGGGAAAGGAAACGGACACAGTGTGTGTGTGCATCTGCAACTGATTAAGCCTTATATGGAGCGGCTGTGTGGGGACGGCTCCTCCTGCCAAGCTGTTTCTCAGATTACAGCCCGGCCCCGCCCCCACATCACACAGCTTAAGCCAGTGGTGAGGCTGCTCCGTCTCACGTGGGCGTTCCGTACGGGCTTAACCGCCTGGTTGCCTAGGGAACCGGGCTGCAGGAGAAGGGGGGGGGGGGAGGGGTGGATAGAAGAGAGGCGTTTGTTTCCAGGTCAGCTCAAACATGGAGGGGAGAGCAGGCAGACAAAGGGCCAGAGGAGAGGAGGTGCTGCTGCTGCTGGACTCGGGGCCAGGGGGAGGCCAGTGGGGGAAGGCGGAGGAGCTGGCTCTCCTGTCCGTGTGGGAAGAGCTCAGGCCGGCGGCGGCAGAGAGCAGGGCGACGTTCGAGTTCCTCTCAGAGCGTCTGAGGGGGCTCAGCGTGCAGCGCGGCTGGAGGGAGTGCCAGGCTAAGTGCAGGAGCATGGGACTGCAGGGCAGGAAGGCCGAGCAGCCGGGCTCTTCCGGCGGGGACGACCAGGGAGCGGCGACGGCCATGTTGGAGCCCGCGCTGACATCTAATGGAGGGTCACTAGATGAAGACTGGGAGGAAGAGGAGGAGATCACCAGCAGTGAGAGAGGGGCCTACTCTTCCTCAGTCACAATGCAGGAAGGTAAATGTTTAATATGCTGAGAAAAAACAACAACAACATGGCCCTGTTTTGGGATTCTCTCAGATTCAACCCCCTACTACCCTTCCTTGGGGACATCACTGATCTGACATGAATCGACTGGGCACAGCTGTGTGGAAGGGAACATGCTTTCACTTATCATGTAGATCAGATGGCCTCAAGGAAGGAGGTAGAATTCAAAGGGGGCCCATGAATGTTTGAGGAACAAGACATTTACTCCCAGGCTGAGATACACCCAGCCAACCTCACCCTTAAGTTTCTGCTGACCAAATGGGCATTTTAGTTCTGACCCCTTGGACTCAACATTCCAGAAAGTTCTCTCTCTAGCTCACAAAGGTCAAGTATAAAGTCCAGAGGTTTCTCAACATGACAATGATACAGCCACATTTGGTCTGTTATCTAAGGCTCAATCTCTGTATTGATCTTTGAGTGAATGCATGCCTTTTCTCTTCAGTGGGGTTTGATGAATTTTCACTGTGAAATTTCTCCCTATATTGGTTGTTGTTCTAAGTCAGGGGTGCCCACCCTTTTGTGGCTTGAGAGCTACTTGTGAAAGGACCAGCTCAACTGGAGCTACCAGCTAACATTTACATACAATTAGCAGGGCTGAGGTGAAGTCGACTGGCAAAACATGCGTCGACGCATCGCAAAGAAGTAAGATGGCTGCCCCCGGTTAAAACTAACAGTTTTGGAATGGGATTTTCTACAGTATTTATTTAGATTATCTTGTACCTTTTAGCTTTCCAACCCTGCTAAGTGCAAAGTCGTGTGTAAATGAAGGAGGAAACACAAACAATCTTTGAAACCTTTAGCAAAAGTGCATCACATATGCTACATGTGTATAACTGCACCGTTTGCCCGCCTATTAGTTTGATCCTTTTCACCTGGTTTGAATGCTCGCAGCCAGAGCTGTTAATGACGTTATTGTTATGTTATTTCATTACACATCAAATCCAGTCCAGAAAACGAACAAAAACGACTATGCATGGGAATTAAATACTGATTTGACTGTAGCTGTGTCAGTTGCTTGTAGCAACTCTTGAGCTATCTCTGAGCACACTTGTGTAAGACAAGAGAAAAGGCATTTTCAACTCAGAGCTTAATCAATCGGGTGGTTAAAAATATATTTAGCTTTAATGTAAAATAAATCTGGTAACCCTACCCACACAGAGCTAAAAGTATACAAACATGGGATAGTGATTTAAAGCCACCATTCCTGAGCTAAATACTTTGGATAGAAATTTGAATGATTTTGCAGCTTTTATAATGCCCTGTAGAGCATTACTTTGTTTCATGTTAAGAGATGATTGAATAAAATATTTAAATATTAACGAGACATTTTTTATATTCATTTTGGGTAAATTAAGTGTTAAAAAAAAAAATAATTGTGAGAAATTGTTAAATTAGTGTTTAGATTAATCGACTAATCGAAAAACTAACCGCTAAATTAATCGTTAGAAAAATAGTCGCTAGGTGCAGCCCTAAAAATTTGCGTAAACATAATAGTAAATGTGAAACAACAACATTAAGGCTATCGTTTCAAAATCAAATACATATATTAATGTATTTAATACATTTATTAATCTAGCTACCAAATAATTCACACTGGAGGTCCATGGAACATGAACTTTCTGTTGTAGGCTGTGTGTGTCTTGCACAATCTTCAAGCAAATCACCCACTTGGTTTTTTAATGACTCTGCTTGTGAGTTAATCACAGGTATTTCTTGTTAATGAATGAAAATAAATAATGGGGGGGGGGGGGAGACTCGCAATCTACCTGTAAGGACAAACCTGTTTTAAGTCATAAGGGTCAAAGTATCATCTAATTGCCCTGTCGCTGTATCACACTTTAATTATGTGTGGCTGATAAATAGAAACTTGAGAGGTACAGTAGCGTTAACGTACACATTGACCTTTTGGGTGGGGTAGCGAAAACCCAGTTTAAAGTAGTAAACACACACAGTATCCTACTAGTACTTCTACTGACATTACAGGATAGTGTGTGTGTGTGGAAGTCATTTTACTTTTTGAGGCTGAAGCCATTTTGCTGGCATTCAACAGTACCCTGCTAACCTCCTTGAGTTAATCTGTGATTCACCATGACTACAGGAGGCGCGTCTGTGCTGCGGGGGACTCTGCCCTACACCCAGTTCGTCGGCCCCGAGGGAGGACGCCACTGGACGGACGACGAGGTTCGGGCGCTGCTGTGCGTCTGGTCCGACCGCCAGATCTGCCTCCGCCTGAGGGGGACGCTACGCAACAAGAGCATCTTCCAAGAGATGGCCCGGAAGATGCAGCGGAGCTACGGCGTGGTGCGGAACTGGAAGCAATGCCGCACCAAATACAAGAACCTCAAGTACGAGTACAAGACGGCGAGGACCGCCCAGGCGGCCGCGGGCCCGGGGAAGTACATGAAGTTCTTTGACGAGGTGGAGGCCATCCTGCTGGACCGGCTGGACGACGAGGTCCTGGAGAGCCAGCGGAGGTTGTGCGACGCTCAGATGGGAACGGGGGGGCAGGATTCACCAGGAGGCCAGACGACACAAAGCAGAGGGCCCGAAGGAGACCTGGTCATTGAGATTGAGGATGGTGAGGTTTTGGATGACGATAATAATCCAAACATTAACAGTTTAATCAAAAATAAGATAGAGTAAAAACTCTGTAGCAAAGGCAAGGCACTCAAGTCTCCATAAGGTTTAGCAAGACACCTAACCCCAAAATTGCTCCCAATGAGCAGGTTAGCACCTTGCATGGCAGCTACCGCCATTGGTGTGTGAATGGGTGAATGAGAGGCCATTGTAAAGCGCTAAGTGCCGCTAAGGTGGAAAAGCGCTATATAAGTGCAGTCCATTTACCATTAATTACCATTTAAAAAGCCTTTATTAAAGTGGCTAGTTGGGCAACTAGCCACTTTAATAAAGGCTTTTTAAACCTTATGGAGACTTGAGTGCCTTGCCTTTGCTACAGAGTTTTTACCCTCTTATTTTTGATCAAGTTCTCCCCACGGTAATGAGCACCTCTCCTTTTTAATATGTATATCAGTGGAGCCTAAGCAGCATTCTTTTTTTTCTCTATTCATTATTAACAGTTTAATTGACATTAACATTAAATGTTCATGCTTCATTTTGCACCGGGAGCGTAGAAGACTGCCGAGTCTTCAGAGAATCTTCCCTATCCTACCGCCTGTTAGCGTTAGCCACGATGCTAGTGAAAAAAGTATGGTTGTCTCGACTCCCTCAGAAATCCATTCACATTGATAACACTGAGGATATGACTTAATGGATTCTCTGCAGATCGGTCAGAAACATCTGCATCATTCTATTACACTCCCAGCAAGTGCAAAGATAAGATCCGTAATCTCGGAGTGCCTGTTTTCAGTTTACTTCTGTCGACTAAAAAACGTCTCGATTTCAGATGACAACAGCGATGATTTGGAACTGGAAACGGAGATGGAGAACAGACAGAGCGACAGAGGTCTGTTCTATCAGTCAATCTACAGAGAGAGACCATGGCTTTGGTGTGTGTGTGTGTCTGTGTGTGTGTGTGTGTGTGTGTGTGAAGTGCAGCAAGTATTTCTCAGCTTATGGTCCTGTCTCTCCGTCCGCCCCCCCAACAGGAACTCATATCTCTCCACTGGACCCATCCAGCTCGGAGCAGTACCACCTGGTCACGGTGTCGGACGCGGGTCGGAACTGGAGTGACCAGGAGGTGCGGGCGCTTATCCAGGTGTGGTCGGAAGAGGGCATCTGCAGGCTGCTGGAGAACTCGACCAGGAAGCGAGACATCTTCATGCAGATCTCCAACAGGCTGATGCAGCAGGGAGTGGATCGCGACTGGAAACAGTGTCACACCAAATACAAGAACCTCAAGTACCTCTACCGGTCCCTGCAAAGGAACCAGAGGGACGGCATCGATCCACGCGGCATCATGAGGTTCTACGAGGAGGTGGACGCCATCCTGACACGCGTGGATAGTGCACCTACCATGGGGTATGGGTTAGTTAACCCCAACCCCAACCATTGCACCGTGGAATATGTAGACCAGCCTGAGCTGGGGGGAGGGTCCGTGGTGGGGTTCGAGGAGCGTGCCGCCACCGCCGTAGACCCAGTGTTGATGTCAGACGGTGGGCCGCCAGCGATGACCGGACACGACGAGAGGACGCCGTCCGTTCACGCTTATAGGGCTCAGAGTCGCGACGTCATCGCCGCCAGAGATGCAGGAAACCAAACACACACAGGCAAGGGAGAACAGCTGGCATGCATGTGTAATACAGAACTTAGCTGTCATCAATAGACAGACAGACAGACAGAGACAGACATACAGAGACAGACAGACAGACAGACAGACAGACAGAGACAGACAGAGACAGACAGACAGACAGACGACAGACAGAGACAGACAGACAGAGACAGACAGAGACAGACAGACAGACAGACAGACAGACAGACAGACAGACAGACAGACAGTCAGAGACAGACAGACAGAGACAGACAGAGACAGAATATGACAATGTACTAAGATAATGTTCATCAGGTGTTCTTCCTTGCAGGTAAAGATGAGACTATGGGAGATAGAGGAGACAGTGTGGTGAATTGGACACGGAAGAGGAAAGCTCTGGAAAGTTTGTATCAAGGTTTGAAACTCTCCATCTTTTATTGCACGCTTGTCACGAGAGCGGGTTTAAAAAAAAATCTACACAGGATCAAAGTAGATAAGTGTGGACGGTGTGATTCGGACCCGTGACATGCGAGCGAGTCACCTGATTAAATCAATGGGTGGGGGTGGGGGGGAAAACTGCTGACTTAAGCTCTATACAACACAAGCATCCAAGACTGGATCTAATTATCACTGTTCTATAGACTGTATAGCTGGGTCCAAAACTAACTTTTTGGGCCAAACGAAAAAATTACTATACCGATTTTTTACGAGACAAAAATAATTGCTTCATTATTATTGCAATTTGCTATTATTACTATTTAGCATGTAATGTTGGTCTCATCTGCGATCCTCAATCAATATTACCGTAGTGTGCATAATAGCAGTAACATTAACTGTACTAGCTAATGGCTAGTAAATTGAGTTGATCTGGACCCAGACTTCACTGTATTGTGCATTGCTGCTATGAAGCAACATAAGACTCAAGCCAAGTGATCCAGAAAGAATGTGGCCGTTTAAATGACCCTGCGTGATTCTGTTGTTTTCAGACACCATGAGACCCGTGAAACGACTGAGCCATGACGGCTGCATTGCTGAGAGCATCGACTACCAGTGCAAAGATGAGCAGGAATACATCCCCATTATAGAGATCAATTCAGTCTGCTCTATGGCAGCCACTGTCCCAGAACATCGGGTAGGTAGGGAGGTAGGTTATAAATACACAAACAATACAGAAATGTACAGAGCCAACCTCACTGCCCCTCGTGCATGCCTGGATGTGATTATAGTAGGTTTGGCTGCTGGATAAATGGGCAACATGCTTCTTGCACTCATAGTTAAATACAGCGCCATGATGACGCTCGCTGTGGGATTCTGTGCTCAGCGTGTTATGGTGCGTTCGTTTGTGGTCGGAGGTGGCAAATCGCAAGTGGGAAAATACCTACCTCCGACCTGTGTGCATTCGAGCTATATACCATTATATCACAGTTACCTAGTTATATCTATATACCATTATATCACAGTTACCTAGTTATATCTATATACCATTATATCACAGTAACCTAGTTATATCTAGTGCATTCGAGCAACTGGGGGCTGAGAAACATATCCGAATTTGCGACGAGGAAGTGCGAGTTCATGCGGTGTTTTATTTAATCATTCCTAGAAGCAAGTCGCAATTTGCCACCTCCCAGTTATAAACGAACGCACCATTACACTGTTGCAAGTTCAAGGACAGACATCGGAAATACATACTGTACACTTCTCGCATGGTCTTTCGCGGTTTCGACACGACAGCAGTTTCCCGGCCCGTGGTGTAGACTGAAGAAGTGAGTAGTAAAGTGGTACTCTAGCCTACTAATAGAAACAGCCCCCAATCGCGAATTTGATGCTTTTAGAAGCACTCATTGTTTTCAGCGTTAGCTAGGCTGGCTAGCAGCCACATCAGCTCACCTGTGTTGTAGGGCCACCAGTCCCAGAGTCAGCACCTGGGCGACCTCCAGCTGGGTGGGCCAGTCCCCCGCAGCCACGCAGCCGAACACCCCGCACTCCTCCCCGATGCCCGACTCCTCGAACTCCATCTGGTCGTGGATAAGCTTGTGCTACCAGTAGATCTACACTAACAGAGACAGAAACAAATCAAACATTCAATACCAGTGATTGAACGGACTGAATCAATTGTAGAGTTAAACAAACAAAAATCGATTATTTTAGGTGACTGCTGATGAAGTTATTCAAAAATATGTAGAATAGATTTCTGCCTTCCTACCAGTAAGCCTACACTTACAGAAACAGAAACAAATCAAACATTCAATACCAGTGACTGAACGGTCCGTAATCAATTGTAGAGTTAAACAAACAAAAATCGATTATTTTAGGTGACTGCTGATGAAGTGATTCAAAATATGTAGAATAGATTTCTGCCTTACTGTGATAAAGTTCTTAATTTGACTCCTTGTAAGCTATTGAACGTTGTCCAGAAGTTTATCCATGAGTAAAGTGATGTCAAGTTAGGACAGAGCAACAAGTCCTCTCCGACCACGTGGCGGGTAATGCCTTCATTGCGCTGCTGTGATTGGCCCATCTGGATCAATGGAGAGATGTGATTGGCTGGTCTGAAGTTCATTATTATTCGCTCTGCCAATTTTACTACCCACGAGTTGAGCTAGCGTGGTGGAGTCACTAGCTTGCAGCTAACTAGCCCACTAACACATCAAGACAAACTTGCAAGATAGGTTTGCTTATACTTTAGCCTCGTTGTTTATTTAACATTAAGTCTTGTTTTTGTTGTCCAGCAGGGAAGAATTCCTAGGAACATGGCGTCTAAGTCAGGTATGTACAACATTCAACAGTCCACAGCTTTTGCACAAAAAGTTGCAGGAAGTCATATGATGATATTAATTATTTGGGTGGTTGTTTGTAGCCCCCGATTCTTTGACTTTGTATCAGTAGAGTCACACACGGGCCCACTGAGCAAAGACACGTCTAAAATACGTCTTTTAGATGTCTTTTTCGGACGTCCAAAGACATCCAATTAGGAGCCAGAATGAATGTTTTTTTAGACGTTCAGATATTGAACCCGTTCTGCACGTCCACAGACGTCTTAGAGGGGTCCAAGCCAGACGTTTGAATATTGAGGGGTCCAGCAGACGAACAAATGGGGTTCAGGACCGACGGACGTTATTAAGACATGATCTGAACGTCTCCCTGACGTTGTGTGTTTGCTGGGGGGTATTGGTTGTTGTCTGGTACAGAGCTTAAACTTGGGAAGAAACTGAACGAGGGAAAGACCAAGCAGATCTTCGAGCTGGTGGACCAGCCTGATCAGGTTCTGGTTCAGTCCAAGGACCAGATCACGGCCGGGAACGCGGCCAGGAAGGACCAGATGGAGGGGAAGGCGGCCATCGCCAACCAAACCACCAGCTGCGTGTTCCAGCTGCTGCAGGATGCAGGTGAGTCATGATGAGGAGCTCAAGAGATGCTTTCTGCTATCAGTAACACTGATTTCTGACTGATAAGATAATCAGACTTTTATTGAGGCGATGGACAAAATGTTCTTCCCTCTGACTTGACAAACCTAGGAAGATAATTTGAATTGAAACCTTTATTGCCCCAGAGGGGAATTTGTTTAGCACACATCAAGCATACAGAAAACATTAAAACAAACAGAGCTGTCGTGTGCATGTCAGCCGCTGAGCAGCGCCACAGACCCTGGACTGCAGCTCACTATTTGTATTCATCCAAGGACTAGTTCAGTTTTATTGGACCAGATAATGAACATGCAACTGTAGCATACATTTTGAACATTAAATCTGTGTGCCCAGCCTAAAGCAAGTAGCTAGCTGTCCTGATTACATTGTATCGTTTGACCTTGGAAGTCACATTATGAAATAGTTGTAAAATGACTCTCCGTGTTGCAGCAGCTCCAAAGAAATGGGATAACTGCAGTCCATGTGTCATGCATGATGTTGGTCTGCAAACTGTGCTAATAGCTTTCAGGTGACCCAGGGATGGTTGTCTTAATTTGTGACCTCCCCCTCTATCCCTGCATCCAAGGACAGTGGCTACTCTCTACTGATAACTGAATATCCTCTCCCTCCAGTTCATCTGTTAAAATAATGAACTTTAAATTTGAAATTAGGTCGATGAAGCTCAAAGCGTTCTGTCCTCACTGACCTTCCTCTCTCAGGCATCAAGACGGCCTTTGTGAAGCAGCACTCGGAGACGGCGTTCATCGCCGCCCACTGCGACATGGTGCCCATTGAGTGGGTGTGTCGCAGAGTGGCGACCGGATCCTTCCTCAAACGGAACCCAGGCGTGAAAGAGGGATACCGGTTCTCCCCACTCAAGATGGAAATGTTCTACAAGGTGTGTGTGTGTGTGTGTGTGTGTGTGTGTGTGTGTGTGTGTGTGTGTTAAAGTTGACAGGCAAGGTCCCTCAAATATCAAACTAGGTTACCTCATTAACAATCGTCATAAACACATCTGTGGGATTTTAAGAAATTGAAAACAGAAGTCATATTAATGATAAAGAAGAGTCATATTAATGGTAAAGATGATATTTCAAAATCTCAGCACATGACACCCGAACATGCATACATTCTGAAGCTTATTTTAGGTTGAGGCTTTTAGCTGGATCTATAAACCAGATGTGTAACATGGACATATCTTGATAGTACTACCTATTTATGTTGTTTGAAAGCATCTACAACTTTGATTTTAGAATGTCCGTTTTTGAGTATCCACATGTAGCCCATCCGTTTCGGCATGCCCAGGGCGGGATTACAACCCGGTTTTCCCGCTCGGGAGGCGGAGGCGCTGACTGTTGCGCCTAATAGGGACGTCCCTCTTAGAGTTTCACCAGCTACTCCACATTTCACTCGGTTACACACACGAGTAATACATCATCAACTTAACGTTATTGATACAAATATTGACGATTTCTGTCCTACATTGATATCTTATGTTTGTTCTGTTCTTTTCTTGGCTACAGGACGACGCCAATAATGACCCTCAGTGGTCTGAGGAGCAGCTGCTGGAGAGCCGGTTGTCTCTGGGTGGGCTGACCATCGGCCGCTGTGAGGTGGACATCATGAACCGCAGCACGGTGGCCATCTTCGAGATCCTGGAGAAGGCGTGGGCCACCCAGAACTGCACCCTGGTGGACATGAAGGTACGCAGCTCAGTGGCACCCTCTGCTGGTCATGCAAGGTAGCTATCGGCGTTCAAAATCCAGTGATGTCATGTATTGAATTGCATCGCTTACTCAGGCATCTCATGGACACTCATTTTTCATGCCGTTTTGGATCAGTCGGGAAATGATGGATTTCAGTAGCGTTCCCCTTCACATTTGGAGAAAACATCTGTAACTTATTTGTGCTGCCATCCATGCAGTTGAGCATCTCCTGGAGCTGACGAAGTTGCGGTCTTCTCTATAATGAAATGCTCTCTGTGCACAGATCGAGTTCGGTGTGAACGTGGCCACTAAGGAGATCGTTCTGGCTGATGTGATTGATAACGACTCCTGGAGACTGTGGCCAGCAGGAGACCGCAGCCAGCAGAAGGACAAACAGGTGAGGAGAACTCCAGTATAATAATAATAATAATGAGAAAGTACATCTGTGTGTTCAACTTAAAACAGTTCTGTGGACAAACCTTTTGGTTTCTGGGCTGAAACTAGCACAACGAAGAAGAAAAAATGTGGAAAATCCACACACTCAAACTTCTGTTTGTTGACCCGCTGCTGATAATGATGTATCAAAACTCCAAACAAAAGAGTTTCATTGAGTGTGTTTATTTTTCTTTTCGGTATTACATTACAGTCATTTAGCAGACGCTTTTATCCAAAGCGACTAACAATAATTGCATTTAACGTAGGAGGAGCCAATGTACTGCTACTTGCCAGAACTCACAAGTGCATCTTCTTTCTAAAACAAGTGACTAAGAGCATAATCTAGTGCTGAAGGCAAAGTGCAAGAATAGCAATCTAAAGTACAGTGGCATCATCCTGACACCCATCCCTAGCTCATCATCCTGACACCCATCCCTATGATTGTGATTGTGTATCCTGCTATAACCCGGCCCTCTGCTCGCCAGGTGTACCGAGACCTGAAGGAGATCACGCCAGAGGCCATGCAGATGGTGAAGAGGAACTTCGAGTGGGTCTCAGAGAGAGTCAAGGTACTGGCGCATATCCAGCCAACCCTTAACACCGTGTCCTAACTACACGCGACGCGAGTGAGCGTCGGCGACAAAATGCGTTCCATTGCTTTGTTTTCTATTGTTATGTCCTAACTGGACGCGAGCGTCGCAGCGCTACGTTTTAACTGCCCTTTTGACGCTCGCCTTGTTCCTATTTTCCTCCTGTCGCTCGCGTTGACAGGCGTTCGTTCTTTAACTGTCTTCAGTTGGGAATATAGACAAGTGACGTAACAGAACAGGAAATGTAACGGTTTCAGTTAGGACAGCAAGCATGCGATGTCGCGTTCTGTTGCTCGCGTCGCAAGCAGTTAGGACACGGTGTAAGGCCTTGGCTAAGTTACTCTTTAGCCTCAGAGATCAAGAGCTTCTCTCTTATCAGAACAGATATGTGTGTGTGTAATCAGCATGTCCTAATCCGAGCTCTCTGGTTGGTTTGGAGCCATTCCAGTGCCGTCAGCTCGGGTCACCTGGTGAACTTGTGAACTCGGGTGAACCCTACACACAGGCACCTCAGAGTACAGCTCAAACCTAGTAACCTTTGGTATGTGTGTGCGCTTGTAACCTTTGTGTTAAATGGTCTACTGAATTCCAACTCCTGTCACACACACACACACACATTAAGTGCAGCCTCACTGTGTTTGCTGTTGAGCAGGGTTAAATGGTAAAATGGTAAATGGAGTGCACTTATATATATATTTTTTTTTTAATCCAAAGCGCTTTCCTGTGGCCTCTCATTCACACATTCACACACCAATGGCGGCAGCTGCCATGCAAGGTGCTAACCTGCTCATTGAAAGCACGGACACTGCCCATGGACACTTGACATATGGACAGGAGGAGCCGGGATTCAAACCGGCCGACCCTCCAATCGTCGGACGACCCGCTCTACCTCCCGGTCAGCTCAGTGTGTCCCTGTCATCTGTCCCCAGCTGCTGCTGGAGGCCCCCCCGGCTGGCGGCCGCGTGGTGGTCATGATGGGCTCCACCTCTGACCTGGCTCACTGTGAGAAGATCAAGAAGGCGTGCGGAGCCTACGGCGTCCCCTGCGTCCTTAGAGTCACCTCGGCACACAAAGGACCCGACGAGACGCTCCGCATCAAGGCTGAATACGAAGGTGGGCCGCGCTCATTAGTACCCCCCATACCGAGACCGAATTCCTGGTTCCTTTCACTTCTTTATTCCGTCTGAACAGGCTCCCGTTGCAGACGTTTCCCCAGACGGGCGCTGCGGAAGGAATCCTCAATGATTAGTTCAGAGAGGAAAAAAACTCATTAATATACCGTATATATTCTGGATATACTGTATATATTCTGGATATACCGTATATATTCTGGATATACCGTATATATTCTGGATATACTGTATATATTCTGGATATACCGTATATATTCTGGATATACCGTATATATTCTGGATATACTGTATATATTCTGGATATACCGTATATATTCTGGATATACCGTATATATTCTGGATATACCGTATATATTCTGGATAATGTCTGAGGCACCATTGTGAAGCATATTAGGCACGTGTACGTATGTTTCAAGTGAATCCAGTTGTAGGGCTGCACGATTATGACAGAAGATAATTGCGATTATTTGCTTCAAAATGGTAATTGCGATTAATAATTGCGATTAATATTTAATATATAAAATTAATATATAATAACCAAAATGCTCCCAAATCACGGACGTTGATCCCTTTCTTGCTACTAACTCACTGACCTCGTTTTCGCTCATTTTTTCACTACTCACGGCTGCGGGTACTCTTGTGACACTTATCTTGACCTACTGCTGTCTGTCTTCTCAGTGAAATTGCTACGCACAGCGCACTCAGCGGGAACGCATTTGATTGGTCAGACAGCATAAGCGCCTGTGATTCGTCCGTGTAGTCCTAGCACACTCGATTCAAAGCAAAATTATTAATCTCATTAATTGCGGCCTTTTGCGATTTAGTTAATCGCGGAGGTCATAATCGCGATTTTGATTAATTCACGATTAATTGTGCAGCCCTACTCTCCTGTGTTTTTTAACGTGCTCCTCAGGTGACAACGTGCCCACTGTGTTCGTGGCCGTGGCGGGTCGAAGCAACGGCCTGGGCCCCGTCCTGTCAGGGAACACCGCCTACCCGGTCATCAACTGCCCCCCGCTGACGCCCGACTGGGGTCCTCAGGACGTGTGGTCGTCCCTGCGCCTGCCCAGCGGTAAGCACGGGCCGGCCTGTTGACAGCATGTTTTTGTGCGTGTGTGTGTAGTTATTGTTTTTGTGAGTGTGTGTGTGTGTACATGTGTTTGTGTGTGCGTGTTTGAGCATGTTTTTGTTTGTGTGTGTGTGTGTGTGTCCTCGGACGTGTTTGAGCATGTTTTTGTGAGCGTGCGTGTGTGTTTGAGCATGTTTTTGTGAGTGTGTGGGCTTGTTTGAGCATGTTTGTGTGTGCATGTTTTTGTGTGTTTGTGTGCGTGTTTGAGCATGTCATTATGAGTGTGTACAGTATGTGCACGTTTTAGCATATTTTTGTGTGTGTGTTTGAGCATGGTTTTTGTGAGTGTGTACAGTGTTCGTGTTTGAGTGCCCTTTTTTCAGTGTGTGTGGGGGGATGTTTGAGCATGTTTTAGACAGTGTGTCTGAGCTCTCTCTCTCTCTCTCTCTCTCCCCCCCCCCCCTACCTACCTACCTACCTCTCTACCAGGTCTGGGCTGCTGCACCATCTTGTCCCCAGAAGCTGCTGCACAGTCCGCCGCCCAGATCTTCGGGCTGACCGACCATCTGGTGTGGTCCAAACTGCGCGCCTCCATGCTCAACACCTGGGTGTCCCTGAAGCAGGCGGACAAGAAGCTGGCGTGCAGCCAGTAAGATGGCCGCCGTCCCATCCCTGCCGCCCACACCCAGACAAGAGCACTGCGCTGGTCTTCTTCCCTTGTCTCATGCCTACTGAAATGTTTACGGGCATATCATTTATACTGTCATCATTAACACTACAAATACATTCCTTGAATCATTCCCTGAATAAAGAGATGGTAGCTACTGTAAATCATCCCGCTTTTCTTTCCCAGTGTTGTGTGTTTCGTATGTGTCGTGTGTGTCATGTATGTGGAGTGTTCAATGCTACCGGAGGAACCCGTGTTCCAAATGTAAATATGCCCATATGGGCTAGAACATACAGTAATGCTCATATCCTCTGAGGCCCAAGTCTGTCTGCAGGCCAAGAAAAACTCATTTGTTTAGATGCCACTTACATTGTTGTGGCCTGTAACACTTTATAATAACTAGCCCTTATAAATAGTTAATAGATCATTCGCAAACTGTTAGTTGAGTTATCAATGATGTATGAAATGTTTGTTAATAGTTAATGATTTACAACTATCCATTATAAATAGTCATTTGATAATCCACAAACCTAATGAGTTATTAATGATATGTTTGTTGATTGGTTAGTGGTTTAAAACTACACCTTATAAATAAATAGTTAATAGATCATGAACAAGCAATTAGAAAACTAATAGTTGATCCACCTACAGTTGGCCCCAGCTGGCCTTCCATCAGGGGGGCATCTAAACACAAATTAATAAATGTTTAGAAGTAACAAATTATGTAAAGCTTAGTAAATATATTTGATAATACCATGTTCATGAGTTATAGGCCTTTTTGGGACGTTATTCTGAAGTTGCAACTGTTATTCAAGTACTAGTTAAGTTAAAGTCCCACTGATTGTCACACCTGAGTGTGTGACATTTGTTCTCCACATTTGACCCATCCCCTGGGGGAGCGGCGAGCATCATCGCTTGGGAATAATTTGGTGATTTAGCCCCCCAATTCCAACCCTTGATGCTGAGTGCCAAGCAGGGAGGCAATGGGTCCCATTTTTATAGTCTTTGGTATGACTCGGCCGGGGATTGAACCCACAATCTCCCAGTCTCTGGGTGGACACTCTACCACTAGGTCACAGAGCTGGTCTGCTGAACTACTAACACTATTGCATGGATGGATGGATGGATAGAAGAGAACAATCACAACAGCTCCACAGGCGCTGTACACTAGTGCGTGCAACTTTAGAATAATGTCCCAAAAAGGTCTATAACTCCTGAACATGGTATTATCAAGAGTATTAACTGACTTTTTACAAATGAGTTGATAATTACATACCAATTAACTAATATAAAATAACATTTGTAAACGGAAAATGAGGAATAGTTGCAACTTAATAGTGTCCCAATAAGGTCTATAAACGGTTGACAGGTTCCTAACGAATATATTTACTAACCTTTATATTTGTTACTAATTTCTAAACATGTATTAATGTGTTTAGTTGGGTCACTGATGGAAGGCCAGATGGGACCAACTGTAGGTGGATCAACTATTAACAAATACTTAACAAGTCATTAGTAAGCACTTTACAGATCGCTTGTTCATGATCTATTAACTCGAAGTCATTTTTTACCATTAACCAACTATTAACAAACATTTAATATAATTAATAACGCATTAACAGTTTGTGGATGGTCTATTGATTATAAGGGATAGCTTTAAATCATTAACTGATGTTAGGGTTAGTTATGAAACTATTACATAGTTATTTTAGCCTATATGATTAAATGCTACATTATTCACTCTATCTGTGATCTTGAATAAGACAATGACAGTTTATCAAGGGTGCTGTGGTAAGTGGTGTGTCTTGGCGATGGAATCAGCTGGTTTTTACCTGAAATATTAGTGGAAGGTACAAACAGCCCTGCGTCAACATGCGTATCACCACCACCACCAGGCTGCAAGGTCAGTTCCCCAATCCGCCCACAGGGGGCGCCTGTTGCACATGCTGTGGTCATCGCCACCATGAGTCACTGAGAGAGCATTTCAAGCCACCATTTCAGAAAGTTGTTTTCCCCTGATATGGGATGTAATGACATGACGGGATATACCCAGTTGAGAGTGGGAGTGGATTAATGACAGGGTATACCCAGTCGAGAGTGGGAGTGGATTAATGACAGGGTATACCCAGTCGAGAGTGGGAGTGGATTAATGACAGGGTATACCCAGTCAAGAGTGGGAGTGGATTAATGACAGGATATACCCAGTCAAGAGTGGGAGTGGATTAATGACGGGGTATACCCAGTCAAGAGTGGGAGTGGATTAATGACAGGGTATACCCAGTCGAGAGTGGGAGTGGATTAATGACAGGGTATACCCAGTTGAGAGTGGGAGTGGATTAATGACAGGGTATACCCAGTCAAGAGTGGGAGTGGATTAATGACAGGGTATACCCAGTCAAGAGTGGGAGTGGATTAATGACAGGGTATACCCAGTCGAGAGTGGGAGTGGATTAATGACAGGGTATACCCAGTCAAGAGTGGGAGTGGATTAATGACAGGGTATACCCAGTCAAGAGTGGGAGTGGATTAATCACAGGGTATACCCAGTCAAGAGTGGGAGTGGATTAATGACAGGGTATACCCAGTTGAGAGTGGGAGTGGATTAATGACAGGGTATACCCAGTCAAGAGTGGGAGTGGATTAATGACAGGGTATACCCAGTCAAGAGTAGGAGTGGATTAATGACAGGGTATACCCAGTCAAGAGTGGGAGTGGATTAATGACAGGGTATACCCAGTCGAGAGTGGGAGTGGATTAATGACAGGGTATACCCAGTCGAGAGTGGGAGTGGATTAATGACAGGGTATACCCAGACAAGAGTGGGAGTGGATTAATGACAGGGTATACCCAGTCAAGAGTGGGAGTGGATTAATGACAGGGTATACCCAGTCGAGAGTGGGAGTGGATTAATGACAGGGTATACCCAGTCAAGAGTAGGAGTGGATTAATGACGGGGTATACCCAGTCAAGAGTGGGAGTGGATTAATGACAGGGTATACCCAGTCAAGAGTGGGAGTGGATTAATGACCCAGTGTGATGTTGTTGGTGTGGGGGTATATTCAGAGAAGGGTGACAGGGTGACAGAATGTACTGCTGACGTGTGACAACATGCCCTGTCCTGGCCTCCTTGAACAACTACATCTGAAAATCCTGTCCATTTCACCAGATGTTTTTCAGTTGGTTCACTCAATACAACACACGAGTTTGGAGATACGGTCATAGTGTGTGTGCTCACGAGCAGTCAGCACAGGGAGACACCCTGCCCTCTCTACAAGGTATATAACCATCACCTGCCCTCCATAAATATAACCAATCAGATCAGACACCCTGCCCTATGAGGTATATAGCCAATCACCTGCCCTCTTCACAAGGTATATGTTACGGCTCGCATGCCCTCGCCTCCACAACCGCCTCCCTCTCTCCCCTCTGGGCCCGCTGCGCGCTCGGGGCGTCCTACGCGCTCTACCGCACGTCGCATCAGCCCGGGCATACAACGCTCTGACTCTCCGGAGTTTCCCCCCACTGCCGGGCGTTCCCCGTCTCCGGCCAGCTCCGCGGACTCGGCAGTCTCCTCCCTCTCCGGTGACGAAGAGTCGGATCCCGACATGCCCAGCACATCGGCCCGTGCGCAAAGACAAGAACGGCGCGCTCGTCTCCGACGATGACGCGGGCGCGGCTCTACTCACCGGTTTCCAATTATCATCACCACACCTGTCCCTCGTTCTGCAATCACCTTCAACCTCTACAAGAACCTGGTCTACACTCCACTCATCGCCAGATCTTACCATAAACTCTTGTGGTAAAGTATAGCCTAGCCTACAATCTCCTTACCCGTATTTTGTAGTGTTTTTTCCCGTTCCCCGTTTGTGATTACTCTCACTCACCCTGCCTCCCCTCATCTCTCCAGTTCCTGCCTGACCCACGCCTGTACGATTACCCCGCTCCTGCCTGACCATCGCCTGTACGACAACGCTCCTGCCTGACCATCGCCTGTACGACAACCCCGCTCCTGCCTGAACATCGCCTGTACGACAACCCCGCTCCTGCCTGACCATCGCCTGTACGACAACCCCGCTCCTGCCTGACCATCGCCTGTACGACAACCCCGCTCCTGCCTGACCATCGCCTGTACGACTACCACGCTCCTGCCTGACCATCGGCTGTACGACTACCACATCCCCCTTTGTGATCTTATTAAATCGCCCCTCCGGGCTTTACCGTTCCTTGCCTCCTCCTTTCCTGTTGCGCCTGGGTCCCAAAACCGAACTCTAACAGTTCCTGTTACGGCTCGCATGCCCTCGCCTCCACAACCGCCTCCCTCTCTCCCCTCTGGGCCCGCTGCGCGCTCGGGGCGTCCTACGCGGTCTACCGCACGTCGCATCAGCCCGGGCATACAACGCTCTGACTCTCCGGAGTTTCCCCCCACTGCCGGGCGTTCCCCGTCTCCGGCCAGCTCCGCGGACTCGGCAGTCTCCTCCCTCTCCGGTGACGAAGAGTCGGATCCCGACATGCCCAGCACATCGGCCCGTGCGCAAAGACAAGAACGGCGCGCTCGTCTCCGACGATGACGCGGGCGCGGCTCTACTCACCGGTTTCCAATTATCATCACCACACCTGTCCCTCGTTCTGCAATCACCTTCAACCTCTACAAGAACCTGGTCTACACTCCACTCATCGCCAGATCTTACCATAAACTCTTGTGGTAAAGTATAGCCTAGCCTACAATCTCCTTACCCGTATTTTGTAGTGTTTTTTCCCGTTCCCCGTTTGTGATTACTCTCACTCACCCTGCCTCCCCTCCTCATCTCTCCAGTTCCTGCCTGACCCACGCCTGTACGATTACCCCGCTCCTGCCTGACCATCGCCTGTACGACAACGCTCCTGCCTGACCATCGCCTGTACGACAACCCCGCTCCTGCCTGAACATCGCCTGTACGACAACCCCGCTCCTGCCTGACCATCGCCTGTACGACAACCCCGCTCCTGCCTGAACATCGCCTGTACGACAACCCCGCTCCTGCCTGACCATCGCCTGTACGACAACCCCGCTCCTGCCTGACCATCGCCTGTACGACAACCCCGCTCCTGCCTGACCATCGCCTGTACGACTACCACGCTCCTGCCTGACCATCGGCTGTACGACTACCACATCCCCCTTTGTGATCTTATTAAATCGCCCCTCCGGGCTTTACCGTTCCTTGCCTCCTCCTTTCCTGTTGCGCCTGGGTCCCAAAACCGAACTCTAACAGTAAGATCTGGCCCTCCGGGACTTCTACCGGGCCCATCCTGACGCCCCCGGTCGGTCGCCAGGTGGCTCCCCTCGGGGGGGGGGGTCCTGTTACGGCTCGCATGCCCTCGCCTCCACAACCGCCTCCCTCTCTCCCCTCTGGGCCCGCTGCGCGCTCGGGGCGTCCTACGCGCTCTACCGCACGTCGCATCAGCCCGGGCATACAACGCTCTGACTCTCCGGAGTTTCCCCCCACTGCCGGGCGTTCCCCGTCTCCAGCCAGCTCCGCGGACTCGGCAGTCTCCTCCCTCTCCGGTGACGAAGAGTCGGATCCCGACATGCCCAGCACATCGGCCCGTGCGCAAAGACAAGAACGGCGCGCTCGTCTCCGACGATGACGCGGGCGCGGCTCTACTCACCGGTTTCCAATTATCACCACACCTGTCCCTCGTTCTGCAATCACCTTCAACCTCTACAAGAACCTGGTCTACACTCCACTCATCGCCAGATCTTACCATAAACTCTTGTGGTAAAGTATAGCCTAGCCTACAATCTCCTTACCCGTATTTTGTAGTGTTTTTTCCCGTTCCCCGTTTGTGATTACTCTCACTCACCCTGCCTCCCCTCCTCATCTCTCCAGTTCCTGCCTGACCCACGCCTGTACGATTACCCCGCTCCTGCCTGACCCACGCCTGTACGATTACCCCGCTCCTGCCTGACCATCGCCTGTACGACAACGCTCCTGCCTGACCATCGCCTGTACGACAACCCCGCTCCTGCCTGAACATCGCCTGTACGACAACCCCGCTCCTGCCTGACCATCGCCTGTACGACAACCCCGCTCCTGCCTGAACATCGCCTGTACGACAACCCCGCTCCTGCCTGACCATCGCCTGTACGACAACCCCGCTCCTGCCTGACCATCGCCTGTACGACAACCCCGCTCCTGCCTGACCATCGCCTGTACGACAACCCCGCTCCTGCCTGACCATCGCCTGTACGACAACCCCGCTCCTGCCTGACCATCGCCTGTACGACTACCACGCTCCTGCCTGACCATCGGCTGTACGACTACCACATCCCCCTTTGTGATCTTATTAAATCGCCCCTCCGGGCTTTACCGTTCCTTGCCTCCTCCTTTCCTGTTGCGCCTGGGTCCCAAAACCGAACTCTAACAGTATATAACCAATCAGATCAGACACCCTGCCCTATGGCCAATCACCTGCCACACACAAGGTATATAACCAATCAGATCAGACAACCTGCCTCTCCACAAGGTATATAACCAATCAGATCAGACAACATGCCCTTCCATAAGGTATATAACCAATCAGATAGCACTTAGAATCATTTTTTTGCTCTTCAACTTGCTGAGTCTAGCTGAACTCCTTCACTTCCATAGCCCGGCTAGAGCACTCAGGTCAAGCAGTCAGCTGCTCCTGGATGTCCCTAAATCCAGGCTCAAAACCAGAGGTGCCCTCAGCTTTTGTAGATGCTGTCCCCAAGCTGTGGAATAGCCTACCGCTGAATATTAGAACTGCCCAGACCTTGGATGCCTTCCAAGTCTCTCCTCACCTCTTCTCTGTGGCCTTGATTACACGATGAGCTTAGCACTCCATCAATTTATGTACAGTATGTATTTCCTCTTCATCTCTTCATATTTGCTATTTACTATATTGTATTATATAGTATTTAGTATTAATATTTACTGTATTTTATTGTTTTAGTGCCTTTTAGCTCACTGTACAGCACTTTGGTCAACCACGGTTGGTTTTAAATGTGCTTTAGGAATAAAGTTTGACTTGACTTCTAGGCTAACTCTTGTAAAACTAAATTAAATGACTTAAATTGACAGTTACTGTATGTAATGTCTGCTCTGATAAACTCAGTTCATGTCCGACCCCTGGAGCCTGCCAGCCAGATCGTCTCTGCACTGGTGAGACAGTAAATGTCAAATGAAAAAACAAAAATGACAGTACGTTTTGAGATAATATGGTGGCTTTGATACAGTACAGCCTTCCCCCCACCCCCTACCTTGGTCTGGGTCCTACAACGGTCTCGACTGCACCCCCACCACGCCACTCTGCTAATGAGCCAATGCACTTTAGGTCACCTGTGACTGTGCCACATATTTGGTGCTGTGTACAGTAGAATGCAAAAACGGTGCTGTTTGTGTTGTTAATTTATCATCCCTCTGATCAATTATTGATGAGTTATTGTGGCCTGTCGTCTTCTTTTTGTGATTCATGATGTGTTCAAACGTGCCGTTAGTCATGAGCAGCCGTGCACATGGGCCGTGATGATTCTGTACGTCTCTTTAACCACTGTACTTCTCCCCTTTTTTCTTTTTCTTTTACCAGGAAAGTTCACTGAAAACATATTTTTTGCTGCAGCAGTCTCGGGTTATTCTGTGTTTTTTATCACAAATTGCACAATTATGCTTCTCTGCCTGTGAACTATATGTCACAAAGATTACAGGTCTCCTTGACAACAGTAACCTGGCAACGAGAACTCTACAGTACATAAAGGATATCTACATGCTCTAATTTCCCTCCATCCTCTCTCTCCTCTCTCGGTCTCTCTCTATCCCTCCCTCCTCTCGATCTCTCCATCCCCCTCTCTTTCCTCTCTCAGTCTCTTTTTCCCTCCATCCTCTCTATCTATCTCTCCATCCTCTCTCTCTGTCTCTCTCTACCCCTCCCTCCTCTATCTATCTCTCCCTCTCTCCTCTCGGTCTCTCTCTACCCCTCCCTCCTCTCTATCCATCTCTCCATCCCTCCCTCCTCTCTTTATCTCCATCCTTCTCTCCTCTCTATATCTCTATTCTCACCCCTCCCTCCTCTCTCTATCTCTCTCTGACCTTCTGTTATCTCTCTCTATCCCCATGGTTACGAGACTCACCAGATGGGAAGGCTACGCTGAAATGTCCAACCGCAACCGCACACACGATACAAATAAACACACACAAAGAGAGTTTCATAAGAGCTCAGCGTATTTATTGAATCTTAAACGAAACACATGAATGTGACATATCAGTGCCACCACTACAGTAAGCCTGGCGTGATACGGTATTTATTTACAGGTGTTCTAGAACAGCACATTCACGGGTCCGCGTACGGCCATGGCTCTCTGGTGCTAAGAATCTACATAAATTCCAACCTACTGCACAAAACATTCATCACTACGTGGTTATCATTCAGGGTCGTACTGCTCTCTCCGTCACGCCATCACTCAGACGGTCTCTCTGTCCTCTCATCACTCTGGCACATTTACACTCTCAGCCTGCTCACCATAATTAACCTATTAAAGTATCCCTTCCTCTCCCTCTCTCTCTCCCTCTCTTTCTCTCTCTTTCTGTGTGACAAACATCCTTCAACTCCTTCTATTCCCATCCTCAATCACTCCCTACTCTCTCTGTTTCTCTATTCTCCATCCCTCCCTTCCTCCTCTCCTCTCAGTCCACCCCCCACCCCCCCCTGACTCCTCCTCTTCCTGTATCACAGGGCCCCCAGGTCGTGACAGGAGTAGGACTTCTGTCTGAGGAACTTTCCGGCGTCGCGCTCCTTCTCCCTGGGGTGGCGCGGGACCAGGCTGGCGAGGAAGCGCTTGGCGCGCCCAGCGATGCTCTCCCGATGGCCCCCTCCTCCGCTCACGCTTCCCCCGCACGCCCCCGGGGGCCTGGGGTCCAGGCCCCTGGCCGCCCTCACAGCACACTCCAGCAGCTCCGGGGTAC
>NC_140236.1:34370806-34375806 GCF_949987555.1 Borostomias antarcticus
GACATGGCAAATACTGGTGTGTGTTTGCTATGGCCCAGGCCTAAAGCCGGAAGTGGGCTGGTGTATGTCTGTGTGTACGTGTGTGTGTGTGTTAACTAAATGCTGCGACATCCACAGCAGACACTCATCCTTCTCTCTCCTCTGCTGCTCTGGGTTCCAGGTCTGAAGCAGTGGGCCACACCTAGAGGTGGAACGTTACTGATTACAGTATTAATTTTAGTGTCAGGGTTAGCCTGGAACCCCACACTGCCTTGCAAAAAAACCCAAACATCTTTGCGATGCAATCTGGACTTCTAGCCGCCCGAAACGATTTTCAGTGGGCGGGAGGAGGCTAGGCTGACTTGCCTTGGCAGACTCCATCAGCCAGTGTGACAAAACGTTTGCCAAATCCAGTCGGAAGAACAGTGGAAACTTATTTTACTCTGAGAAAACTCTTATTATTCAACTGTTATTGAGTCTATTTCGTCAATAACTGCACAATAACCGCTGTGTATGCTATAATGTTAACGTTAGCGCTCGTTGCTTCTAGAGACTGCTTTGCCAGCAGCCTGTATTTCATTTTCAGGCATCAACTACGGGAACCAATCAGGGGCAGAACAGCAGTTAGGACACAGTCCCTGATTGGTCCGATTCATATGTAATTTCTGTAAATCGATGTGGATGTGGAGAAGTCTAGACTGTTCCGTGTAAAGCAGATTGAATACAGCACCATGAAAGGCATTGATGCATTTCTCAGTTGAACAGGGATATAGCCTGGGTCCAGGCGTTCGATCCGCCCACACCGCTACAGATGACTGATTCTTGAAGATCTCAATGGAGTGTAATGAGTCCACTTCCTGTCAGATATCAGGCTAGGGGTTTTCTAGATATGTTGTCAGACCAACATCTCATACTCTCCATGCAGCTCTAAGCTTTGATAGTACAAATGAGTGTAAGTGAATCACTGAGTGCTGTCTGTCTGTCTCTCTCTCTCCCCCTATCTGCCCTGCTGCTTTGTGACTACACCCCAACTGGTATTCAAATCCATTGCTAGTGGTGACACATGCAGAGAGCATCGTCAACATCTCAATACAGCAATCAATCAATCAAGTTGGATTTATATAGTGCCCTTCATGATACCTAGAGCTGCTTTACCGTTTTACCGAGTCCAGTATTCATTCAGACACAGTCATACCGGTGGTGGTAAGATACATCTGTAGCCTGGGGCAGACTGACAGAAGCGTGGCTGCCAAACAGCGCCACCGACCACCACCAACATTCATTCACATTCATACGTTGCATGTGCAGGTGAGGGAAGCCGGAGTACCCGGAGGGAACCCACGCAGGCACGGGGAGAACATGCAAACTCCACACAGAAACTCCATGCAAACTCCACACAGAAAGGACCTGGAACGACCGGGATTCTAACCCAGGACCTTCTTGCTGTGAGGCAACAGTGCTAACCACTGAGCCACCGTGCTGCCCACAAACACTTACTGGATATCCTGGAGTGAAACCTTCACTGACAATGCTTCAGCCCAATAATCTGAATCAATATTTAGTTTTATTCCCACACGGCGTGGAGCAGTAACCCCCACACGCGGGTACTGAGTGCTACACTGGCCTGTTCCTTTCTCTGGTCCTGCTGGCTGCACTTACTCACAAATGTACTCATCGCTCTGGATAAAAGCTTCTCCTGAATTATTCAAATGTAATGTCAATTCTATGCTCAGTATAAATGGAAAATATTTTATTATTCCTATATATCATTTACCATACTTGTCATGTAATTCAGTGTTAATGCTGATGTGATTTTGTTTGACTTTGCCAATACATAGTCTTTAGGGATGCCAGTCATTAAAAAAAACATTTTGCCACGTTAGAGCATAAAGTGCTTATTACAAGTGTTGATCATTTTTTGTAGAAATGTATTTTACTCATCTTTTTCAAGGCTGACAATAATTCTGGAGGTGACTATTTCTACCTCCGAGGGCGAGAGTCTTCTCCTCTGAAGCAGAAGCATCTCCTATGACACATCCCCTAGAGAATGCCTGTTTTACTGTAGTTAAAGGACCCCACAACCTGAGCTCAACTAATCTCTAACCCTAGCCCTACACCATCTGTCTCTAACCCTAGCCCTACACCATCTGTCTCTAACCCTAGCCCTACACCATCTGTCTCTAACCCTAGCCCTACACCATCTGTCTCTAACCCTAGCCCTACACCATCTGTCTCGAACCCTAGCCCTACACCATCTGTCTCTAACCCTAGCCCTACACCATCTATCTCTAATCCTAGCCCTACACCATCTGTCTCTAACCCTAGCCCTACACCATCTGTCTCTAACCCTAGCCCTACACCATCTGTCTCTATCCCTAGCCCTACACCATCTGTCTCGAACCCTAGCCCTACACCATCTGTCTCGAACCCTAGCCCTACACCATCTGTCTCTAACCCTAGCCCTACACCATCTGTCTCTAACCCTAGCCCTACACCATCTGTCTCTAACCCTAGCCCTACACCATCTGTCTCTAACCCTAGCCCTACACCATCTGTCTTGAACCCTAGCCCTACACCATCTGTCTCTAACCCTAGCCCTACACCATCTGTCTCGAACCCTAGCCCTACACCATCTGTCTCTAACCCTAGCCCTACACCATCTGTCTCTAATCCAGCCCTACACCATCTGTCTCTAACCCTAGCCCTACACCATCTTCACCCACATGCTTCTAAACCAAACCATGTGATAAGAGTTTTTTTTTTCTGTCACTAGTGCCAAGAGTTTTTTTTTTCTGTCACGCGTGCCCAGGGTGTAGAAAGTGTACTATTCTCAGAACAAGACCATATACATCAGTTAGCTTCACAGAACCCAGGCCCCCTGTGGGGGGGGGGGGGGGCTGAGCTGTTTTCTGACTCACCTGTCTCCAGTTGTCGTAGATTATGATGGCGCTCTCCTCGTCGTCCACGGTAACGGTGCAAACATAGCCTTCTCCTGGGACACAGAAGGAGCAGATATATCTCAGGGGGGTGGTGGAACATAGAGGGGGTGTTTCACATCACACACTTCAGGAAGTGACATTCCTAGTCAGGTTGTGTCATACTGTGCATGTACACACACACGCACGCACGCACACACACACATACCCACACACCTTCAGAATCCACAGATGCAGTCCAGTCCAAATCGCCTGTCAGTGCAATGGCGAGAGAGGACTTGCCCACTCCGTTCTGTCCCAGTAGTGCTATCCTCAGAGGTCTGTCAGCTCCGGCGACGCCATCATCCACGGCCGGGCTGACACTGATTGGTGGAGGAGATGTCCAATCACAATCATCGTGAACGGCGTCCTCGCGTCGGAGCTGGTGTTTGATTGGCAGAGGGGTACTCCCGCGCCGCACGGGGGGGCATGGGCTGGACAGAGTCATACTGTCACACTAGTGGGGCACACAAATACATTTGCACAGTACTGTAGACAAAATGGGCTCAAGTACACATCCATCAACACAAAGACTTCCTCACACAAGAGCACACTCGATAGAGTGCGCTCTTGTATAGATAGATGGATGGATGGATGGATGGATGGATGGATGGATGGATGGATGGATGGATGGATAGATAGATAGAGTATATAATAATTCAGAAGCAGAAAAATATAAGAACAGTGACAGCGTGCAGACAACAATGACAACGTACGAACGTACAAACATACAGTAATACAGTAGCAGAGTACGGACAATACAAAGTACAGGGGTACAGAGTAGAATAATTAGAAAAGTACAGTACGGAAATGACTAGCATCAATAGCATTTGCAAACTACAGTCTCATAGTTATCAGTTAATAGTTATTTAAGTGTTTGCAGGGAATAAGGGATGGGTGCTTGTTTTGTTTCTGAAAGGAGTTTAGGGATCCGCAATGTGAAAAGCAGCGTTTCCCCAGTTCGTTCTAGCTGTAGGGATGTTTAATGGTAAATGGTAAATGGACTGCACTTATATAGCGCTTTTCCACCTTAGCGGCACTCAAAGCGTTTTACAATGGCCTCTCATTCACCCATTCACACACCAATGGCGGTAGCTGCCATGCAAGGTGCTAACCTGCTCATTGGGAGCAATTTTGGGGTTAGGTGTCTTGCTCAAGGACACTTCGACATGTGGACAGTCGGAGCTGGGATTTGAACCACTGACCCTTCGATCATTGAACGACCCGCTCTACCAACTGAGCTACAGCCGCTAGTATGTGTGAGCTAGTGGGGTAGTTAGAAACAGGAAGTGAGAGGAAGCTGGACAGGTACAAGCTATAAGACTCCATGTTGTATTCTCCTGAGCTCAAGGGAGGGCAACTCCAATTTTTGGTAGAGTACGCAATGATGAGTTCTAAACCCTTGGCCCGTGATGAATCTTAAGGCACAGATAGGTAGGGTGAAAAGGCTTTAGTACAGAGGCTGACGGGTTATATATGTACAGGGTGTCACTATAGTCAAGAACTGGCAGGATATTTGTCTGTATAATCCTTTTCCTACACTCCTGGATGAAACCTAATTTGTTTCTACAGTGTATAGAAATCCAATTTTAGCTTTAATATTGTTCCTTAAGTAAGTGGCGCCAGAAGGATGGATTCTAGTCCAGCCAGACTAAATGCTTAGTGCGCACGTTCTATTGCAGTGTTCTAGAGTGCTGAGATGTGCCTGAGATGGATCAGGGCTCATGATGGAATGTTATCCGTTATCTCATCATGAAGCGCACACAAATGTCAATCTGAATATTCTGTTATTTCATCATACAGCATCTGTATCGATCTACAGTGTGGATGTATCGATCTGTGGCATTGGGATGAGGGGTGGTGACCTGCTGGGTGAACCTTGTACAACTGTCACACCAACTCCTGACACATGTAGCTATCTATCTATCTATCTATCTATCTATCTATCTATCTATCTATCTATCTATCTATCTATCTACCTACTGTAACTATCTATCTATGTTACATAAACACACACACACATACACACACACACACACACTCACA
>NC_140236.1:34378306-34383306 GCF_949987555.1 Borostomias antarcticus
ACACTAAGCCTGTTGATGTTGTAAACCAGTCAAATAAAAATAAGATTTCGTACATAAATACACAATGAATAAATACTGCGAATAAATAAGTGAATAAATAAAAACATAAATCAATTAATTAACCTACACCCAGCCGAAATGAATAGCTCTAATGTTGCTACCTTGGTAACATTTTCATCAGAATTGCGAGAGGTCTCTATATGAATGTCCGTTATGTGTCTGCGTTTCACCCCGGTCCTCCACGTCCACAGGGACCAGCTCTGTGTCACACTCTTACAGGCCCACAGAGGCGTCCTCAGCTAGGCCTGATGACAAAATACACTTACACAAATCATTTAACACTCCTTTGCGTCTTGTGTCGGTTGTCTTTTTACATTATTTGAACACAACCACTTCAGCAACCAAACAACTCAGCTCCACATCGTAGAGAGTAAACTGTTTGACTGTGGAATTTATACATCTTTGCTGCTGAGCTGTTTTAGAGAACTCTTGTCATCGTCGAACATAACATCAGTCACAGATTGCACACGGCAAGTATTCTTAGTCGTTGTTAATATGACACATGAATGTCATTTTTTAACAAGAAAAGTATGGATTCTTCTGCATCTTTCAAAATGCATCTCTACTCTAAACATATTAAATTATGATCTCAGTTATTCATCCACAGGAAGACCCTCCAGAAGAGAATCCTCGTACATTCTTTTACCAGTGATTATCTTACACATGTGATAGTGATAAAACATGTCTTGGTGATAGTGAATAAACATGTCTTGTTGAGCAAACACATTTTGGTAGGCAACTGTGAAATATTAGCTGGTGAGCTATACCTGCATTCCCAAGCTTATAGCACTGCATATCCAGCATCACTACAACACTAACCAGACACAGCTTCCCAGTGGGAGGAGCTTGTAAGCTCAGCCAATGATACACCTGCATGTCAGGGCCCGGATTCAGCCAGGCCCTAAGAGAGCATGTTCTCCACACTAGTTCGTCTTATTTGCTCAAAATATGCATAGATGTGCTTGATAAAGATGTGCATAGATATGCTTGGTAGTGTTAGGGACGAATTATATGATAGAGTTCATCCAAGACAAGCACTTGGTTTCCATTGGTTCAGGGTGAAGTTGACCTCTGACCTTGGCCAGAGAAGCCGGTTGATCCAATGCTCTTATTGCCACATGGTTGCCCTGATATCACCAGCGCAAGACCGTCTCAGTCTCCGTCTACTACCGACTTCACAGTCATATCCAACTGAAATCTTCACAGCTGGTCTCGTTCATAGGGCCAGATTCTAACCCTAAACGAACAGTAAATGTCTACCTTTGTTCAGGGGACCGATCCCCGTCACCTGGCCTGTCAACCTCCACATTCACACGCACGCACGCACACAACACACGCACACACAACACACGCACACACAACACACATGCACGCACGCCCCAACTTTCTTCCTGTACTCTCCCAGGTGTGATTATTCAGTAACTGTCGTGCTCAAAGCTGTCCTCCTCTTCATCGCTGTCGTTCTCCGTGCTGCCCTCCAGGCGGGCCGAGGACCAGGCGGGTCTCAGAGGAAGTAGTCCGGGGGTGGGGAGGGGGGGTTGTTGTTGAGGCGGGAGGGGGGGGGAGCCTCGTTCGTACTGACCAGCTTCTCGTAGCGAGCCTTGTAGGCGTCTCTCTCCCTCAATACTCGAGAGAGCTCACACTGCAGCTGCTCCAACTTCAGGAACACACCGAGCATGGAATAAAGAGGACAGAGATCCGTGTTAGTCAGAGTTAGTGTGGCTTCCTGGGTTACTACGAGTTAGTTAGTGTGGCTTCCTGTGTTATTTAGAGTTAGTTAGTGTGGTTTCCTGTGTTATTTAGAGTTAGTTAGTGTGGTTTCCTGTGTTATTTAGAGTTAGTTAGTGTGGTTTCCTGTGTTATTTAGAGTTAGTTAGTGTGGTTTCCTGTGTTATCAAGAGTTAGTTAGTGTGGTTTCCTGTGTTATTTAGAGTTAGTTAGTGTGGTTTCCTGTGTTATTTAGAGTTAGTGTGGTTTCCTGAGATATTTTGAGTTAGATAGTGTGGTTTCCTATGTGCTATTTAGAGTTAGTGTGGTTTCCTGTGTGTTATTTAAAGTTAGTTTCTGTGGATTCCTATGTGTTAGAGAGAATGTAGGCTACCATTCTGGTACAATGCAATGACAGTTCATAATTGCCATTCATGTGGAGCACATACATAAGAATATGTGTGTTTAGAGATACTTCTCTGTCAGGTCCTGATGTGTGTGTGTGTGTGTGTGTGTGTGTGTGTGTGTGTGTGTGTGTGTGTGTGTGTGTGCGTGTGTGTGTGTACCTGCTGTGTGAGGACATGTTTCTCAGACTCCAGTGTGTGTGTGTGTGTGTGTGAGTGTGTGCGTGTGTGTGTACCTGCTGTGTGAGTGAAAAAGAGTAAATGTGCGCACATCCGATCCTGTTTCAGGCCAGGTGCTGGATCAATATGTAGAATGTCTTGAAGGTTGAAAAGATCCTCACACTGGATTAATGCACACACACACACACACATACGCTGGAGTCTGAGAAACATGTCCTCACAAAGCAGGTAGAAAACTGGATTAATGCTCCCAGTACTCTTTTATTGGCTACAAACACAACATTTCAACCCCTCAGGTCTTCATCAGGCAACTTTACCTGGTAAAGTTGAGACTTACAGTAGTTACAGGATGAACTTTACCTGGTAAAGTTGCCTGATGAAGACCTGAGCGGTTGAAACGTTGTGTTTGTAGCCAATAAAAGAGTACTGGGAGCATTAATCCAGTTTTCTACCTGCTTTGTGAGGACATGTTTCTCAGACTCCAGCGTATGTGTGTGTGTGTGTGTGTACCTGCTGTGTGAGGACATGTTTCTCAGACTCCAGCGTGTGTGTGTGTGTGTGTGTGTGTGTGTACCTGCTGTGTGAGGACATGTTTCTCAGACTCCAGCGCGTGTGTGTGTGTGTGTGTGCGTGAGCGTGTACCTGCTGTGTGAGGACATGTTTCTCAGACTCCAGCGTGTGTGTGTGTGTGTGTGTGTGTGTGTGCGTGCGCGTGTACCTGCTGTGTGAGGACATGTTTCTCAGACTCCAGTGTGTGTATGTGTGTGTGTGTGCGTGCGCGTGTACCTGCTGTGTAAGGACATGTTTCTCAGACTCCAGTGTGTGTGTGTGTGTGTGTGTGCGTGTGTGTGTACCTGCTGTGTGAGGACATGTTTCTCAGACTCCAGTGTGTGTGTGTGTGTGTGCGTGCGCGTGTACCTGCTGTGTGAGGACATGTTTCTCAGACTCCAGTGTGTGTGTGTGTGTGTGTGTGTGTACCTGCTGTGTGAGGACATGTTTCTCAGACTCCAGTGTGTGTGTGTGTGTGTGTGTGCGTGCGCGTGTACCTGCTGTGTGAGGACATGTTTCTCAGACTCCAGTGTGTGTGTGTGTGCGTGCGCGTGTACCTGCTGTGTGAAGACATGTTTCTCAGACTCCAGCGCATGTGTGTGTGTGTGTGTGTGTGTGTGTGTGCGTGCGCGCGTACCTGCTGTGTGAGGACATGTTTCTCAGACTCCAGCGCGTGTGTGTGTGTGTGTGCGTGCGCGTGTACCTGCTGTGTGAGGACATGTTTCTCAGACTCCAGCGCGTGTGTGTGTGTGTGTGTGTGTGTGTGTGTACCTGCTGTGTGAGGACATGTTTCTCAGACTCCAGCGCGTGTGTGTGTGTGTGTGTGTGTGTGCGTGCGCGTGTACCTGCTGTGTGAGGACATGTTTCTCAGACTCCAGCGCGTGGCGGTGCTGGAGGCGTTTGTAGCGGCAGGACTGGGCGTAGCCGCGGTTCTTTAGCGTGCGACGCTTCTGCTTCAGACGCACCACCTCGTCCTTACTGACCCCGCGAAGGTGTCGGTTCAGCTCCCGCACCGACAGGCTCACCAGCTGCTCGTCCGAGAAACGCTCGTCCACACCACACTACACACACACGGAGAGAGAGGGGGAGAGAGAGAGAGAAGTCAATCCAACATTTCAGTTTGATTTTATTAGAGAATTATTTTTTGTTATTACAGAAAGTATGATGGATCGTTGAAGGGTGAATGGTGAATGGATTGCAGTTAAAAGCGCTTTACAATGGCCTCTCATTCACCCATTCACACACACATTCACACACCAATGGCGGCAGCTGCCATGCAAGGTGCAAGCCTGCTCATTAGGAGCAATTTGCCGTTCAGTGTCTTTCCCAAGGACACTTTGACACACTAGTTTAATATAGTGTCATGGCTAGTGTGACTGGTGAATGTGAAATAAAGAGAATGGCCATGCTAATCTCAGTAATACCTCAGCCACACACTTACAGTAAGAACAAGTGACTGTCTCCACCCCAAGGTCAAACTGTACTGTTATCCATACGTGTGTTAATGTTTGTCTGTGAACATTGGGACGTGTGCGTATACTGTGTGATTGTGCTTGAGACAGTGTCACATTTTGGCAGCACATGTCCATAATCTATCATATAATCTGATTGAGTGTGAGTGACAGTGATCAGGATTACACGTAGCAATAATAGCAGATATTATCGTAATCTCACGACGTGTTCCACATACAGTACTGGGCTGTACAAGGCGACTGTCCCAGACAACTGTACATGGAACTTCTGTAACTCCACAACAGCACCTTTATCTGTAACTACTGTAAGTCTACAACAACAACTTTACCTGTAACTACTATAATTCCACAACAACACCTTTGCCTGTAAATGGAACCTCTGTAACTCCACTAGAACATCTTTACCTGTACATGGAACCTCTGTAACTCCACTAGAACATCTTTACCTGTACATGGAACCTCTGTAACTCCACTAGAACATCTTTACCTGTACATGGAACCTCTGTAACTCCACTATAACATCTTTACCTGTACATGGAACCTCTGTAACTCCACTGGAACATCTTTACCTGTACATGGAACCTCTGTAACTCCACAAGAACATCTTTACCTACAAGGTACCTCTGTA
>NC_140236.1:34388306-34413306 GCF_949987555.1 Borostomias antarcticus
TATCTCCCCATAGAAAGGACAATAAAAAACAAAATTATATTAATTTTCAACCACCTCAAGGTATATATATATATATATATACACACAACATATGCAAAGGCTGAGGCTGTAGAGCGGGTCGTCCAATGATCGTAGGGTTGGCGGTTCGAATCCTGATGACATGTCGGAGTGTCGAAGTGTCCTTGGGCAAGACACTGAGCCCCAAATTGTTCCCTGTCCCAATGTCCCAATGAGCTGCCGTTCTCAATGAGCTGCTCTCAATGAGCTGCTCCTAATGAGCTCCTAATGAGCTCCTAATGAGGTCCTAATGAGCTGCTGCCATTAGTGTGTGAATGTGTATGTGAATGGATGAATGAGAGGCCATTGTAAAACACTTTGGATAAAAGCGCTATATAAGAGCAGTCAATTTTCCATTTACATGCACAAACACACACACACACACACAGACATGTGCGCACAACACACACACACACACACACACACACACACACACACACACACACGCAGACACAATTACTATCAAGATGTCTGTGCCATGTCCTGTCCCCCAATGATATTGTGAATCCCGATTGATGGGTTAGTTCGCTCTCTAGCTCCACACAGTGGATAATATAGGTAGCTCAGCTTATATTGCATGCGACAAATATTGAATGATGATGTAATAACATAACCAACGTGACCATGCCATCCAGTTCAGTAAAGAACGCACAAGCTATCACATTATTGCTTCATTCTCCTTTAAAAAAAATTAACCTCCTGTTTTATTAGGGTAGATAGGAGATATAATATATGTGTAGGGTAGGTACAGTAGGTAAGATATGTAATATATGTTTAGGTAGGTAGGAGATGTAATATATGTGTAGGATAGGTACAGTAGGTAGGAGATGTAATATCTGTGTAGGGTAGGTAATGGTAAAATGGTAATGGACTGCACTTATATAGCGCTTTTATCCAAAGCGCCTTACAATGAAGGCCTCTCATTCACCCATTCACACACACATTCACACACCAATGGCGGTAGCTGCCATGCAAGGCGCTAGCCTGCTCATTGGGAGCAATTTGGGGTTCAGTGTCTTTCCCAAGGACACTTCGACATGCAGTCAGGAGGAGCCGGGATTCGAACCATCGACCCTACGATCATTGGATGACCCGCACTACCCCTGAGCTATACAGCCGCCCCTAGGTACAGTAGGAGATGTAATATCTGTGTAGGGTAGGTACAGTAGGAGATGTAATATCTGTGTAGGGTAGGTACAGTAGGAAGGAGATGTAATATCTGTGTAGGGTAGGTAGGGGATTGTAAGAATGGGACCTCCCTTGTTAAACAAATGTTCAATCACACAATATTCACAGCAAATGTTTTACTACAACACATGGGATGATTAAGCATCATCAGTGTGCACGAGACGCCATGTTTCTGTTCCCTGCTTGTCCCCAAACATGCAAGCCCCGCACCCCTCAGCCCCCCTGTCTCTCGGAGTTAACCTCAAAACAAGCAGAGAAACGCAGAACAAGCACTTTTGAATGATCCTTAAGTGACCCCTTAATCCGCAGTCTCTCTGTGTCTCGTTAAGTAATTATTGAGTTAATGTCGTACACAAATCTGATTTGGATGTTAAACCAATACAGTGGGTGACTCAAATAAATACCACAGACACATCAACAAATACAGGCCTATCAATAGGTACACTCTGATACAGAATATGCTCATATATATGCTCAATATCACAGAACAAGACTGTCTTTTTCATTACAGATATAGAGTGTTGCCGTCGGGTGATGGAGACCTGACTGAAACCACCATGGAGAAACAGGCTGAAGTGAAGACAAGCCCACCATTTCTGAAGCTGCTAAAACAATTATTAATTAACATCTCTTCTTTTCTCTCACTCCCTTTCCCTCTATTCCTCTCTCTCTCTCTCTCTCTCTCTCTCTCTCTCTCTCTATAACTATCTCGCTGTCATCTATGTTTCCGGGGGTAAAGCTTAGTGCTTAAACCAACAGGGCCTCCCACCAGAATGAGGGACAAAGAGAGAGAGAGACAGAGAGAGAGAGACAGAGAGAGAGAGAGAGAGAGAGGAACTTACCTCATACTTCATGCCAAATACATCACCACCCAGAGCACACCACTGCTCAAACATCACTCCTCACCTCTCCTTATGTGTCACATCTCGAACCATCATTTTATCAAAGCCACCCAAACCTTCTCTCCTGGCGGACGTTGTCTCCATTAGCAACTCATCGTCTGTCATCGTGTCTAATTGGATTTGGGGATTTAGGATCCAGGGCCAGTATTGATCTGGACTGGATCAATATCAATACCTCCACACTGTTCTGTAAGCAGACATCTGAACATTATAGCTCTCTATCACACTGCTCTGTCATTCTAAGAAGGTTCTGATGATACTTTTTTCCCCCCATTTATTTTTGTTCAAAAACCCTTAAGGGCGGCTGTAGCTCAGTTGGTAGAGCGGGTCGTTCAGCGATCGAAGAGTCAGTGGTTCGAATCCCAGCTCCGACTGTCCACACGTCGAAGTATCCTTGAGCAAGACACCTAACCCCAAATTGTTCCCAATGAGCAGGTTAGCGCCTTGCATGGCAGCTACTGTGTGTGTGAATGGGTGAATGAGAGGCCATTGTAAAGCGCTTTGAGTGCCGCTAAGGTGGAAAAGCGCTATATAAGTGCAGTTCATTTACCATTTACCCTTCCAGCTCCCAGGGTCCTGTGGAAAAGGCTGTGCTCTGCCTGTTGCTGTCATCAACCACAGCAGCCAACGTGCTGTCCCTGAGTCCCCGGGTGACCCCCAGGCTGTAGCCCACTGTCCCCGAGTCTCCGGGTGACCCCAGGCTGGAGCCCACTGTCCCTGTGTCCCCGGGTGACCCCAGGCTGGAGCCCACTGTCCCTGAGTCTCCGGGTGACCCCAGGCTGGAGCCCACTGTCCCTGTGTCCCCGGGTGACCCCAGGCTGGAGCCCACTGTCCCTGAGTCCCTGGGTGACCCCAGGCTGGAGCCCACTGTCCCTGAGTCCCCGGGTGACCCCAGGCTGGAGCCCACTGTCCCTGTGTCCCCGGGTGACCCCAGGCTGGAGCCCACTGTCCCTGAGTCCCCGGGTGACCCCAGGCTGGAGCACACTGCTCACCCTCCTCCCATCCTGCTTCTTTACCATAATTAGTTAAAAAAACTGCCTCCATCCCCCTTGACCCCAAGGTCATGAGGGATTACGTACAGGGGAGGGGTCTGGGGAGGGACGAGGAAGACAGAGAGAGGGGGGGGGGGTGACAGACAGAGAGGGTTCCCCCATAAAGAGCCCAATATGAAAAACATGCAAAAGAACTTTGATGTTTTCGTTGTTGTTTGAGAGAGACAAAGATGGAGAGTTAAGAAGACGTTCTATGTCTATGAGATATATGAAGAGGATGGAGGAGGAAGGGGACGGAGAGAGAGCTGCGCGAGGCCTCGTCTCTCTCTGGAGGAGACAGATGGTGTGGGCTGGCGGCCTGTAGGGTCCCTCTCATAACTCCACCTGATCCCACAGATACATGTCCTAATCCGGACTAACTCTGTTACCAGCGAGCTTACCGGTCTCACCTCAGACACTAACCCTGGCCCTGTCCTCTGAGGATCTGTCTCCTTCACTCTCTATCTCTCTCCCCCCATCAGGGCTCATTGTCTCTCTGCCCAACTTATACTGCTTTATTCTCCTTTTCCTGCCATCACTATATAGGGTTTTATGCTGTAATATGACATCAATCTTTTGTCTAAAAGCACTCACAGCAATTTGCTGTACTTGCTCGGTGCTGAATGTCCGTTTAACCGTCTGTTTGTACGTTTGCCAGAACCTTCCGCCGGTCAGACAGGCTAGCTGTTACTGTCCAACTCTCTTCTTTTCTCGCTCTATCCTCCCTCTATTCTCCTCCTCCCTGCTCCTGTCTGTCTCCGAGTGTGTGTATATAAGTGGGGCCTGAGTGTGTGTATATGAGTGGAGCCTGAGTGTGTGATAGTGGGGCCTGAGTGTGTGAATATATGAGTGGGTCCTGAGTGTGTGATAGTGGGGCCTGAGTGTGTGATAGTGGGGCCTGAGTGTGTGAATATATGAGTGGGTCCTGAGTGTGTGATAGTGGGGCCTGAGTGTGTGATAGTGGGGCCTGAGTGTGTGATAGTGGAGCCTGGGTGTGTGATAGTGGGGCCTGAGTGTGTTAGTGGGGCCTGGGTGTGTGTGATAGTGGGGCCTGAGTGTGTGATAGTGGGGCCTGAGTGTGTGATTGTGGGGCCTGAGTGTGTGATAGTGGGGCCTGAGTGTGTGATAGTGGAGCCCGAGTGTGTGATAGTGGGGCCTGAGTGTGTGTTAGTGGGGCCTGAGTGTGTGATAGTGGGGCCTGAGTGTGTGATAGTGGGGCCTGAGTGTGTGATAGTGGGGCCTGAGTGTGTGATAGTGGGGCCTGAGTGTGTGATAGTGGGGCCTGAGTGTATGTATATGAGTGGAGCCTGAGTGTGTGTGATAGTGGAGCCTGAGTGTGTGATAGTGGGGCCTGAGTGTGTGATAGTGGGGCCTTAGTGTGTGATAGTGGGTCCTGAGTGTGTGTTAGTGGGGCCTGAGTGTGTGATAGTGGAGCTTGAGTGTGTGATAGTGGAGCCTGAGTGTGTGATAGTGGGGCCTGAGTGTGTGATAGTGGGGTCTGAGTGTGTGATAGTGGGGCCTGAGTGTGTGATAGTGGGGCCTGAGTGTGTGATAGTGGGGCCTGAGTGTGTGATAGTGGAGCCTGAGTGTGTGATAGTGGGGCCTGAGTGTGTGATAGTGGGGCCTGAGTGTGTGATAGTGGGGCCTGAGTGTGTGATAGTGGGGCCTGAGTGTGTGATAGTGGGGCCTGAGTGTGTGATAGTGGGGCCTGAGTGTGTGATAGTGGAGCCTGGGTGTGTGTTAGTGGGGCCTGGGTGTGTTAGTGGGGCCTGAGTGTGTGATAGTGGAGCCTGAGTGTGTGATAGTGGGGCCTGTGTGTGTTAGTGGGGCCTGAGTGTGTGATAGTGGGGCCTGAGTGTATGTATATGAGTGGAGCCTGGGTGTGTGTATATGAGTGGAGCCTGGGTGTGTGTATATGAGTGGAGTGGATCCTGGGTGTGTGTATATGAGTGGAGTGGATCCTGGGTGTGTGTATATGAGTGGAGTTGATCCTGGGTGTGTGTATATGAGTGGAGCCTGGGTGTGTGTATATGAGTGGAGCCTGGGTGTGTGTATATGAGTGGAGCCTGGGTGTGTGTATATGAGTGGAGCCTGGGTGTGTGTATATGAGTGGAGCCTGGGTGTGTGTATATGAGTGGATCCTGGGTGTGTGTGTGTGCCTACGTGTGAGTGACTGAGTGTTTGTTTACTTGTGTCGTCTACGTGTGGGGTTTCACTGTGATTAGGATTACCAGGCTAGTCACTGGATTAAACAACTGATTCTCCTCTTACTGTATATCTGGTGTCAGATGCTTTGGTGAACCGTCTGTAATGTAGACATAAGCTGCCAGTAGCCCAGTCTTTAACCCCCCACCCCACCCCAACACAAAACCCCTCTATCCTCCTGCACATAAATGGAGCCACTTACCATGTGTTGTACAGTAAGTGGCCCTTAGCATGTACAGTACATCCAGAGTAGGTGAACTGACTGTACGTCCCAGTCAGCGTCAGTAAAGCCTTCGACAAGAACAAGTGACACCAGTGGTCACCTTGTTAGAAAAAGGACGATTACTTATTTTTGTAACACACACACATACCAGAAGTAACACCGGGTAACAGAGAAACTGTTGGAGAGAGTTATGAGGAGGAGAGGTCAGGTGAAGAGGTGTACTCTGGTACTACAGGCGTACTTTGGTACTACAGGTGTACTCTGGTACTACAGGCGTACTCTGAAACTACAGGCATACTCTGGTACTACAGGCGTACTCTGGTACTACAGGCATACTCTGGTACTACAGGCGTACTCTGGTACTACAGGCGTACTCTGAAACTACAGGCGTACTCTTACTACAGGCGTACTCTGAAACTACAGGCGTACTCTGGAACTACAGGTGTACTCTGGTACTACAGGCGTACTTTGGTACTACAGGCGTAAAGGATTTATTTTCTAACCCTTCGTACGAGCCAATTCTCCCTACAGGAAAGTTGTTTATAACTCCAAAATTACCTAGGAAGGGAAGTTAGGGTTAGTGAGCTAAGGGAGGGGGGTAAGGGTTAGCATGGAGAAGGAAGGGGGTTAGGGGATAAGGGAAGGAATGGTTGGGGTTAGGTATTGAGTTGAGGTTTTAGGGTTGGAGTTTGGGATTGGAGGAGGGTTAGTGATGTTAGGCTGAGAGCCAGGAACCAGGGCATGGAGGTAGGCTAGACTAGTGGCAGAGAAGGAGAAAAAGAAGGGAGGAGAGGCGTCAAGGATGCACCCAAGGATTCCACGAGGGTCAGGGGAATGGGTTAGGGTCAGGGGAATGGGTTAGGGTCAGGGGTTGGGTTAGGGTCAGGGGAATGGGTTAGGGTCAGGGGAATGGGTTAGGGTCAGGGGAATGGGTTAGGGTCAGGGGAATGGGTTAGGGTCAGGGGAATGGGTTAGGGTCAGGGGGTGGGTTAGGGTCAGGGGAATGGGTTAGGGTCAGGGGAATGGGTTGGGGTCAGGGGAATGGGTTAGGGTCAGGGGGTGGGTTAGGGTCAGGGGGTGGGTTAGGGTCAGGGGAATGGGTTAGGGTCAGGGGAATGGGTTAGGGTCAGGGGAATGGGTTAGGGTAAGGGGAATGGGTTAGGGTCAGGGGAATGGGTTAGGGTCAGGGGAATGGGTAAGGGTCAGGGGAATGGGTTAGGGTCAGGGGGT
Organism: Borostomias antarcticus; assembly: GCF_949987555.1. Lineage (NCBI taxonomy): Eukaryota > Metazoa > Chordata > Actinopteri > Stomiiformes > Stomiidae > Borostomias > Borostomias antarcticus. The sequence goes on from NC_140236.1 coordinate 34,395,143, forward strand.
GGGTTAGGGTCAGGGGAATGGGTTAGGGTCAGGGTTGGGGAACAGCTCATGACTGTGCAACACTGCTACACTTAGGGTCCAGGTTACAGCTCACTGGACAGCAACACAAACACAGGCACTAAAGAGCTTGAATCTGAATAGAAAAAACATAGATGAAAGACAGACAGAGCAAAAAGTGGACAAAGACAGAGGTGAGGAGGTGGACAAAGACAGAGGTGAGGTGGTGGACAAAGACAGAGGTGAGGAGGTGGACAAAGACGGAGGTGAGGAGGTGGACAAAGACGGAGGTGAGGAGGTGGACAAAGACAGAGGTGAGGAGGTGGACAAAGACAGAGGTGAGGAGGTGGACAAAGACGGAGGTGAGGAGGTGGACAAAGACAGAGGTGAGGAGGTGGACAAAGACGGAGGTGAGGAGGTGGACAAAGACAGAGGTGAGGAGGTGGACAAAGACAGAGGTGAGGAGGTGGACAAAGACGGAGGTGAGGAGGTGGACAAAGACAGAGGTGAGGAGGTGGACAAAGACAGAGGGGAGGAGGTGGACAAAGACAAAGGTGAGGAGGGGTGAAGAGGAAGAGGGGGAGGAGGAGGAGGGGTGAAGAGGAAGAGGGGGAGGAGGGGTGAAGAGGAAGAGGGGGAGGAGGAAGAGGGGATTAAATGGGTCGTTACTTTGGCTCCTCTCCCAGACTGAGAGATGACACTAAATCTGTTAATTCACCCCCACCCTCCATATCCCCCTTTATCTTTTTCGTCCACGTGCTCATCCCTCCATCCCTCCCCCTCTCTCTCCCTCCCACCCCCCCCCCCTACTGGCTCCAGACTCCCTCCTCCATTTTTAGGATTACACTGGATTATATTTCTACCACTGTACAGCCGTGTCTCAATAGCTAATATGAGAGAGAGAGAGAGAGAGAGAGAGAGTTACGTCCCTGTCTGTGCTGCTTTGTGTTTGTGTCTGTCTCCCCCCTCAGGTGCTGTCTAATCATCTGTCCATCAAGTCCACCTGTGTTCCATTGTCTCCCTGGTCATCCAATCACCTATCTACCTGGCTGCGTTCCGAATACGTCTACTTTTTTTTCTACCAGTGTGTGATAGTGGAGCCTGAGTGTGTGATAGTGGAGCCTGAGTGTGTGATAGTGGGGCCTGAGTGTGTGATAGTGGAGCCTGAGTGTGTGATAGTGGGGCCTGAGTGTGTGATAGTGGAGCCTGAGTGTGTGATAGTGGAGCCTGAGTGTGTGATAGTGGGGCCTGAGTGTGTGATAGTGGGGCTTGAGTGTGTGATAGTGGAGCCTGAGTGTGTGATAGTGGAGCCTGAGTGTGTAATAGTGGGGCCTGAGTGTGTGATAGTGGAGCCTGTGTGTGTATATGAGTGGAGTGGATGATGAGAGGAGGTAGATGAGGGAGAGAGGAGGTGGATGCTGAAGGAGAGAGGAGGTGGATACCGAGGGAGAGAGGAGGTGGATGATGAGGGAGAGAGGAGGTGGATACTGAGGGAGAAGAGGTGGATACCGAGGGAGAGAGGAGGTGGATGATGAGGGAGAGAGGAGGTGGATACTGAGGGAGAGAGGAGGTGGATGATGAGGGAGAGAGGAGGTGGATACTGAGGGAGAGAGGAGGTGGATACTGAGGGAGAGAGGAGGTGGATGATGAGAGGAGGTAGATGAGGAAGAAAGGAGGTGGATGCTGAAGGAGAGAGGAGGTGGATGCTGAGAGGAGGTAGATGAGAGAGAGAGGAGGTGGATACTGAGGGAGAGAGGAGGTGGATGCTGAGAGGAGGTAGATGAGGGAGAGAGGAGGTGGATGCTGAAGGAGAGAGGAGGTGGATGCTGAGAGGAGGTAGATGAGAGAGAGAGGAGGTGGATACTGAGGGAGAGAGGAGGTGGATGCTGAGAGGAGGTAGATGAGGGAGAGAGGAGGTGGATGATGAGAGGAGGTGGATGCTGAAGGAGAGAGGAGGTGGATGCTGAAGGAGAGAGGAGGTGGATACTGAAGGAGAGAGGAGGTGGATACTGAAGGAGAGAGGAGGTGGATGCTGAAGGAGAGAGGAGGTGGATGCTGAAGGAGAGAGGAGGTGGATACTGAAATTGAACTGCAGAAGCTGTACGTTTGTACGTTTCTAATAAACAACAGTATATTTATTTTGGAATTGTCAAATCATTGTACAGTAAGCACAATCAAATCCATTACATGTGCAGAATTAGATTGTCGTGTCTATGATGATACTGTATGTGAAGATGGTGGAATTTCCAGACAGCATTGCCAACTAAATCATTTGTATTCCACTGTCTGTCATCGGCTGTCTGAGCTCCCAGCCTCACCAGTAGCTGTCATACCTGTAGGCTGTAGGAGCTCCCAGACACGCCGGCCAGCAGAGATCTGTCAGACATCTCCCACTGGGTTGTGGGTGGAGCTAAAAGTGTCCGTTCAGGCTCTGAGGTAGACCAGCCCCAAGACTGTCACATCTGCTATTAAGGTGATGGTTCCCATGACGACAGGCTGAACAGCTCACTGCTGACCTTCAGCAGATGTGGTTATATCCACGTTATAACCATATATCATTTCACAGCCTCACAGCATCCTCTGGCTTTTAAAACCCTATTGCCCTGGCAACTGGCAAAGCAATCCATCCATCTTCATCCGCTTATCCGGGGTCGGGTCGCGGAAGCAGCAGTTCTAGCAGGGGGCCCCAGACATCCCTTTCCCTAGCAGCATCAACCAGCTCTGCCTGGGGAATCTTTAGCCGCTCACAGGCCAGTGCGGAGATGTAGTCCCGCCACCTAGTCCTGGGTCTACCCCGTGGCCTCCTCCCAGCCGGACACGCCTGGAACACCTCCCTAGGGAGGCGCCCAGGAGGCATCCTCACTAGATGCCCAAACCACTTCAACTGGCTCCTTTCAACGCAAATGAGCATCGCAGTACTCCGAGTCTCTCCCAGATGACTGAACTTCTCACCCGATCTCTCGACCCATCCTTCATGACCATAGGTGAGGGTAGGGACGAAGATAGACCGGTAGATCGAGAGCTTTGTCTTTTGGCTCAGCTCTCTTTTCGTCACAACAGTGCGGTAAAGCGACTGCAGAACCGCACCAGCTGCTCTGATTCTCCGGCCAAACTCCTTCTCCATGGTTCCCTCACTCGTGAACAAGACCTCCAGATACTTGAAGTCCTTCACTTGGGGAAAGGACTCATTTCCCACTCTACTCTCACCAGTTTCCTGCTGAGAACCATGGCCTCAGATTTAGAAGTGCTGATTCTCATCCCAGCCACTTCACACTCAGTTGCGAACCTATCCAGAGAGTGCTGGAGGTCACAGGCAGGCAGTCCAAGGCATGTTTCACGAATACACAAATAAACAGATCATCCACTATGAAAATAAACTGTTCATAAATTTAAAAAAAAAAAGTTAATTCAAACTAATTATGATGACAGTACAAGGTGTTCATATTAACAGAAAACATGACTACAGCCTCCTTCGGTTCTGTTTTTGGAGTTGAGAGCTTGGGGTTTCAAACAAACGACAGCCACCCCTACACAGCCACATGGCATCGGTCTGGAGCTCTGGGTCCTTCCTCCAGAGTATTCCAGCCCCCTCTGTCTGTCTGTGTGTCTGTCGAGTACCTTTGGCCAGCTGTGAAAGACAGCGCAGAACTTTTTCTCCATCTGTCTGGTTCCCTGCATACTTAATCTTTATGTTAAGTGCTCAGGTTCTCTATTAATAACATAATCTATCTGCTTTCAATGATCCACCCCAGTGTGTTTTTCTGGCTTTTGTATGTAGTATATAGTCTAAAGTACTACATATAGTACACAGTATAGTCTCAATATAAAACAGAACAGTTTATACTAGCCTACATACAGTATATAGTGTATAGAGTAGTCTCCATATAGAACAGAAGTTTGTGTGGAGGTGCTTTCTCTTGAATGTCTTATGTTTTTCCCACATACCTCCCAGCACACAGCTGCAGAGGAGCTTGCATGTTCTCTAGATGCTGCGTTTCTTTGCTCCGCCCACACGTTCAATCATCCCCCATTGGCCTGTATGATGAGTGATCACGTTGCTTGGTAACAACAGCAAAAGAGCAATTAGAAGGGCAGGATTTGTCCAGATGTAATAATAATAATAATACATTTATATAGCGCCGTTCACAAGACCCAAGGACGCTTTATATAGTCACAGAAAGAGACAAGACAGACAGACAACAAGACTAGAACAAAACAACACTAACTAGCTAACTAAGATGACATCAGAGATGTCTCTGTGATGAGCCTTCACAGCAGCTGGAAGGAATGATTCTCACAAGGTACAGCACACACTGTACACACCTTACTGTCAGAGGTGAAGAAGCTGTGTTAGTAACAAATCATTTTTTCAATCAAATGTCAACATTAAATATCAATTAAATTACAGTTGGGTTGTTTTGATTAAATAAAGAAGACTCTTCTTTACGTAATCAAAACCATCAAACTGTTATTTAATTGATATTTAATGTTGACATTTGATTGAAAAAATGATTTATCAAAATGTATCAAAATGCACATATCTGTTTCTTCAAATGAACTCTTCTACTACTACTACTACTACTACAGTACCTCTCATGAAAATATGGTTTACTTCTTTTTGGTTGTTAGCCTGGTTAATCCTGTAAGAAGAGCAGTACTATAGCCTAGAGAACAACAGAGATGTCTGGTAAATAAATACATACAGTAACTAGAATTAGATATTAAAAATACTTAAACTTTATCTAAAAGATTAACAAGAGTACTGTATGAGAGCCAGTGCTCAGTCTCTATCAAAGAACTAACCACCACCACACATCTTATTCACTGTCTGGATGTAATGTAGGCTTACATCATACATTATGATTAATCGTACATTAACATCAGACGGTAATCACTGAATAAGTGATCACGCCTGAGCAAAAGTCCTGCTGGTAGAAGTCAGTGTGGCAGAGTGCAGAGCGGCTCGTTGATCTCAATATCAGCCTCTTGGCAGTGATCTGAGGGGGAGGGCAGCATTCCAAATCACAAAAGAGGAAAATCCACACTCATGAATATGTTCAAGTGCTTATTTTAACGCACGGTGCAGCAGCATGCAGACAACGAACACGTTTCAGCCCTCCGGCCGTGCAGATTTCCACCTTTTGTGATTAGTCCCCAGTTTGGGTTGGGGTTAGAATAAGGGTTGGGGTTGGGACAGGATCTAACCTTTAAGGCAAAGGGTAAAGGTTGGAGTGAAAGGATGAATATGTGAAGGTTTGGGGTATAGTCGCATAAAATCATCCCCACTGGGTCTTGAACCCTGGTCTCCTGGGTGGGAGTCCACTGCTCTCACCACTACTCTACTTGTGCAGCGAAGATCGGCGGGTTGATTTTGGTGTGCTGGGACTACTGCCTCTTGTGGTGCCAACAGAGAAATGCAGGCCAACATTGTCCGGAGTGACGGAGGGAGGGAGTGATAATCGGTCAAACGCTATCCTAGGTACGCAGGCCACGCACAAAAACAGGCTCATGACACAGTTGCTCATGACAACCAGAGTGGTCCAAACGGCTGGGTTTCCCTCCTCTGATCTGTAGGGGTCTGGCGCCCCCTGCTGTTAGGGAAAATATGACAGCACAGTAAACTAACTGAGGAAGACTACGTTCCCTTAACTCCTCCACAAGCTGGAATACTGTTGAGAGATACAGTACAATGCAATCATATGTTATTGATTTACATTCTTTATTTTCATAAATCTAGACATACTCGAGGTACATTAGATATTATACAGCGTAGTGCTCCAGAAACAGAAGCAGTATAACTACTACACATCAGCCTCTTAGAAGGAGGACAATCACAGCTCCTTTTCAATGATGGCACCTTTATTGTCATACAGCGACAGATCACTACTCAGATCACATTGTTTCTTGTTTAAATTTTCTATAAAATATAATTACCTTTTAGTCCATGAAAGCAGAACTAGATAGGCAATAATCAAGTTCTATTTGATAATAAGCAACAACTCATTTTTCAAGTTACAACGAAGGCAAACAACATTATCAGCAGTCGGAAAAATGCATGGGATTAGAAATCACATTCTAAGACAAGATACTTTGTCCTGTCCAGCATGGCCACAATACTCAGTTGGCATTAAATGATGACAGTGTTATAGCAAATGCAGACAACAATCATTTGGGATTTTCAAAAGTAGCAAATGCCATTCAAAAGGCATAAAAAAAGTTCAGCAGGCTTCGCTCGACAGAAAGGGAATGAGAGAGAAGGCAGGTGATGCTGGAGGAACTATATTGAGCTCTCTCTCCCTCCCTGCTGTTCCATCTCTCCCCCTCCCTGCTGTTCCATCTCTCTCCCTCCCTGCTGTTCCATCTCTCTCCCTCCCTGCTGTTCCATCTCTCCCCCTCCCTGCTGTTCCATCTCTCTCCCTCCCTGCTGTTCCATCTCTCTCTCTCCCTGCTGTTCCATCTCTCTCCCTCCCTGCTGTTCCATCTCTCTCCCTCCCTGCTGTTCCATCTCTCTCTCTCCCTGCTGTTCCATCTCTCTCCCTCCCTGCTGTTCCATCTCTCCCCCTCCCTGCTGTTTCATCTCTCCCCCTCCCTGCTGTTCCATCTCTCTCCCTCCCTGCTGTTCCATCTCTCCCCCTCCCTGCTGTTCCATCTCTCTCTCTCCCTGCTGTTCCATCTCTCTCCCTCCCTGCTGTTCCATCTCTCCCCCTCCCTGCTGTTCCATCTCTCTCCCTCCCTGCTGTTCCATCACCCTCCCCATCCCTGCTGTTCTATCTCTCTCCTTCCCTGCTGTTCCATCTCCCTCCCCATCCCTGCTGTTCCATCTCTCTCCCTCCCTGCTGTTCCATCTCTCTCCCTCCCTGCTGTTCCATCTCCCTCCCTCCCTGCTGTTCCATCTCTCCCCCTCCCTGCTGTTCCATCTCTCTCCCCATCCCTGCTGTTCCATCTCTCTCCCTCCCTGCTGTTCCATCTCTCCCCCTCCCTGCTGTTCCATCTCTCTCCCTCCCTGCTGTTCCATCTCTCCCCCTCCCTGCTGTTCCATCTCTCTCCCCCTCCCTGCTGTTCCATCTCTCTCTCCATCCCTGCTGTTCCATCTCTCTCCCTCCCTGCTGTTCCATCTCTCTCCCTCCCTGCTGTTCCATCTCTCTCCCTCCCTGCTGTTCCATCTCTCCCCCTCCCTGCTGTTCCATCTCTCTCCCCCTCCCTGCTGTTCCATCTCTCTCTCCATCCCTGCTGTTCCATCTCTCTCCCTCCCTGCTGTTCCATCTCTCTCCCTCCCTGCTGTTCCATCTCTCTCCCTCCCTGCTGTTCCATCTCCCTCCCCATCCCTGCTGTTCCATCTCTCTCCCTCCCTGCTGTTCCATCTCTCTCCCTCCCTGCTGTTCCATCTCTCTCCCTTCTCCACACTTGATGAAAGTGCTCTTCAGTTGTCATGACAACCCGCTGGCTGGAAGCCGTCAGGACCGGGAGGAAGGCGCTGAGTTGACGCTGTCTGGAAGAACAGGACAGGACAGATGTCTTGCTACATGTCTAACAGGACAGGACAGACGTCTGGCTACATGTCTAACATGATCACATGTCTCACTTTAAACATATTATTAAGTCATATGGTTTCGTTTCTTAAAAGCAGGTTAGGGAGAATGCAACTTGATTTGTGTCTATGGCTATCCTAAACACACACACACACAAATACAAACACGCATGCATGCACACACGCACACACACACACCAAATATAAAGGTGGACACAGCGCGAAAGGGAGAGACATGTACCAGAATAGTCCAAAGACTTGTTTCTGTTCTGGGGCAGTCTAGGTTTTTTCACAGGGGGTTTGCGATTTGGGGGCTTCTCAAGATTATTAGGGCTGTCCCTGTCAGTGCCTGGGGTGATGGAGACGGAGACACAAGGTGACAGGTTAGACAGGGACAGACGACGACACACGCGCACATGCACCCTTAACATTGAAGCTCACTGCATTTCTATACAATCTAAAAACTATGAGATGCTATTTGGAGGACGTCAAAAACAAGCAAATATGTTTATTATTATTATTATCATATTATCAAAGGTATAAACACCAGCATGTAGGCATGAGCACATACGCACACGTAGACATGTTCACGCACGCACGCACCCACGCACACACACACACACGCACATAAGAAGATTATGTACCTGTGTCACAAGACATGGCCTTTCTGTTCCTCTGTGGTTTCACTGGGGCTTGAGGTCTAATTCCTTCCTCTCCTGCACAGAATAAACACGTTACAGATCACACACTTCCATCACTGGTCATCAGTAGATCACACACTTCCATCACTGGTCATCAGTACATCACACACTTCCATCACTGGTCATCAGTACCTCACACACTACCATCACTGGTCATCAGCAGATCACACACTAATATCACTGGTCATCAGTAGATCACACACTACCATCACTGGTCATCAGTACCTCACACACTACCATCACTGGTCATCAGTACATCACACACTAATACCACTGGTCATCAGTTTTCTTGTGTCATGTGTCTTTGAAAGCTACCTTGACTGACAGCTCTGTCAGCCAATCTCAAACCATGTTTGTTGGTAGTAGAAGGTGGAGGAGGTGGAGGGAAGCTTCTGTCATTGGCTGAAGTCACAGAAGAGGATGTCTTTGGCTATGGGGCACAAGGGAAATCAAGACATGGTGGTCAGTGAATGTATAAACTGTATGATATATTAAATTCAATTCAAAGGGCTTTATTGGCATGGGAGACATACTGTACTGTATGCTTACATTGCCAAAGCACATCACAAAAAGTCACAAAATGTTTGAATATATATGTAAATACAAATTGAGTGAATAAGTAAATGTAATATTCACACATTTATTTAAATGTTAATTGTTCAGTTTGTATGTATAGTGTGTACTTTATAGACAGTATGTACAGTGAGGTGTGCAGGGATACAGATTGACAATCTTTACGGTGGGTGTGTTCATAACCATGAGTCATACACACGTGACATATTGAATTTGCACTGTCATGTCTGCACTGTCCTGTCCTGCACCCTGTCCTACAGTATGTCATCTGCACCACTGTATGCCTTAACCATAGTCAAATTCCTAGTACTGTATGTGTGAACCATATACATGTCCAATAGAACAGATCTTGAATCTTGAAAACAGATCTTGAATCTTGAATGAGTCAAATTCTAAGAGTGAAAACCTTTTCAGGAACGGGAGGGGGTTGTCCTTCTGTGTCTCTGCCCCCATCTCTTTTTACCACCCTTCCGCCATCTCGTTCTCGCTCTCCGACCTCCTCTGCACCTGGGGGTAAGAAAGGAGTTACGCCAGTAGGGCTGGGTTTAAAAAATAGATTAATCGATTCTGAATCGATTCATGAATCCCAAAATCGATCTTTTATTTAATGAATGAATGAATAAATGAAGGAATGAATAGTTCATTAATTCATTCAATGATTCATTCATTTATTCATTTTTGGAAATCAGTATCGATACCCAGTCCTAATATTGATGTGTTGCACAACTTGACAGTCATGTAATTAAGGTTACAGCTAAAAAACAGGTTTTAGTAACACTAACCGAATTGATATTGAATTGAATCAAATCGAATCGAATTGAATCGTGATAATCGATTCTGAACCTTGTGAATCGGAATCAAATCGATTCTTGAAATTCGAATCGATACCCAGCCCTCTACGCCAGCCTCTCCAGACATAACGGACCAATCAGTCCAAAGGAAATGGAGCGACTTAGCAGTGAGGGCTGCCGTACCAGAGCTCTCCTGTAGGGGTCTCTGTCTCAGTTTGGTCAAGCTGGGTTTGCTGCTCTGGGAAGGGGGGTCGGGTTTAGACACGCTGGCGACAGCTCGACCGGGAGGAAGCCCTCCCTCTCCTCCTCCTCCTCCTCCTCTCCTCCGCCCCTCTGCTTGTCCACCTGCGGTCCCTGAGTGTAGGTGTTTGTCTGGCTGTGGTTCCGGATGCTTCTGTCTGTCCAGCGTCGCCTCCGTGCTCCTCTGGGCGTCTGTCTCCCCTTTTGGCGAGGGGGTCTTGTCTGAAGGGTAAGGGGGCAGTGGCCGCTGAGCAAGATGCTGACCTGTGACCTGTGTGTCGGTCAGTCTGCCTGACCGCATGCTCTCTGTCCACTGTCTGTCCACCTGGATGTCTGTCGGTCTGCCTTCTCCCCACGTTCTGTCCGTGTGTCTGCCTACGGTCAACTGTCTGTCCATCTGCCTCTGTCTGTCGACTGTCCAATGTCGATCCTTTTGTCTGTCTGTGTGTCTACTTTCAGTCCAGTATTTATCCCACTGTCTGTCCGCCTGTCTGTCAGCCTGTCTGTCCGCCTGTCTGTCCGCCTGTCTGTCCGCATGTCTGTCTGCCTGTCTGTCTGCCTGTCTGTCTGCCTGTCTGTCAGCCTGTCTGTCTGTCTGTCTGTCAATCTGTCTGTCAGCCTGTCTGTCAATCTGTCTGTCCACCTGTCTGTCTGCCTGTCTGTCTGCCTGGCTGTCCACCTGTCTGTCTGCCTGTCTGTCAATCTGTCTGTCTGCCTGTCTGTCTGCCTGTCTGTCTGCCTGGCTGTCAGCCTGTCTGTCATCTGCCCAGCGTGTGTCTTCTGCAGGTTGCTCCAGCTCATCCTCAGGGTCAGATCTCTGTAGACGACACAGAAGAGAGAGACCGTCAGCCTGTCTGCCGGGCTGGAATGGCCGGCCTCGTGAGACCAGTTCACATTCTGTTTCTCTCGCAGATCAGTCTGGATACTCTCCATAGAGATCCGTTTGTGCCCGATCAGAAAACAATCTAGCCAATCAGCATTCTATGGCCTGGATTACACTAGCGAGGAGGTCCATGGCTATGTTTTTGAACGGGGAAAACGATCCACGATTACACGCAAAATTGCAAACGCATATCACATCACCATTAAAGAGCATATCAAACCGGAGATTTGTTTGAGCTACAGTAATCAATGGTATATTTTGCTAGTAGCATACTTTATAATGTTGTGAGTTTAAAATGCAGCTGTCGAGCCATCCAACCAACGGCAACAGTCACCAACAAATACATTTCCATCTCCGTTTGTGTTCCATGTCTGGTGAGCATTCCTTACTTTAAACATAATCTTTTTTTGTGACGAATCCAAAAAGATGGCCTACTTTTATTTAAATCTCTAACTGTTCAATCTCAATCCGCGCTGCTGTGATAACAATATTATAGCCTAACTGTTCACCTTATTTATTTATGTATTTATGTATTTATTTATAGTTGTTGTTGTTGTTGTTGTTGTAAGAGATGAATGGTTGTTAACTCCATGAACTCAGCCAGGTATATTGCCATTCATTTAAACAGTTCCCTTTGCTTCCTAACCACCATCTCATCTATTTCGTGTTGCGGCATTTTTTGTTTGTTTATGAGCACAATCAACTTTTACCAAGAAGACAAAATGAAGTCCATCCATTCACCCAACTTGGTCCTGGAGCGCAGCGTTCCAGATCAGGCCTGTCTCACTTGATTCACAACATCATCAGGTCGTCCACAGACGGGCCTCCCATCTTCCAAAGTTCCTCTTTTCATTTTTCCAGTTATCCAAACTCCATATCCAATTCCTATTTAAATTTTTGATCAATGAAGTTTTGAAAGTTCCTGCCCTTTTCCAAACGGTTTCCAACGGAGAGTTCCCAGACGGTTACGCGAAGCAGACCATCCAGCGCGTCTGGTTATGGAACGGGTGGAGTTACCTGTGAATAATCAGGCGTACCTGTCTGGCTGAATAAGACGGGGGTTTATAGCCCCCCAGAGCAGGCTGAGGCGGTTGCGAGCTCAGTGTCAACGTGTCCTCCCCCCTCTGGAGGTCCGGCTTCCTAGCGGGCGCCTCCCCGGGACCCCCCGCCCTGGCGTCCGTCCGGGCCGGCGGGGGCTGCAGCAGGGTGTACACGTTCTCCGTCGCGGTCCTGGAGGATGTAGACAGAATCACAGTCAGAGTCTAAGATTGTCCATAGCTAGTTTTCTCTTAACCCTTTTAACCCTGAAAATAAAGTGACAACATTTCAAATATTAATTGGATTTTCCCTATAATACTAGAAAGCGCAGTTTCTCAGCTTTCAGCAAGTGTTGGAGTGAGGAATTTTTTAGATTTGTTACATATTTTTTTCTATATTATTAAATATTTGTTAGATATTTTTAAAATGTTGCTGGTGACGTGGTCGTATTAAAAGGGTTAAATCAGGACTATGATGTGGGATAGAGAAGCTGATCTTGGATCAACCCTGGGATAAGTTATAATAACCAATAAGAGTTGGTATCAGCCTTCATTGATTAGAGTGAATCATCACACTGTTATGAGCTAATAATAGTGTATACACTGTCAGCTGGGAATCTCCCCACTGAGCAAAGACACGTCTAAAAGACGTCTTTTAGATGTCTTTTTCGGACGTCCAAAGACATCCAATTAGGAGCCAGATTGAAAGTTTTTTTTAGTTGTTTAGATATTGAACCCGTTCTGCACGTCCACAGACGTCTTAGAGGGGTCCAAGCCAGACGTTTGAATATTGAGGGGTCCAGCAACGTACAAATGGGGTTCTGGACTGACGGACGTTATTAAGACATGATCTGAACGTCTCCCTGACGTTGTGTGTTTGCTGGGTCTATGGCTGCGTGGTCATGCAGCCAGAAATTTAGACTAACTAGTCACAGAGCCCACATGCTGGGAAGGTATATCATCCAAAAAAAGATCTGTATCTATAATGACAAGAGGTGATTCATGTTAAAAGGTATCCAAAGAAACGTGAATCAAAACAATCCGTTCTTTATTTATTTACACTCGATTATATGGTTCCTTGTCGTCTAATAAACATGTTGAATCACTTGAATGTCTTTCCTACCTTGTAATTTCTTTGCAAAATGATATTTGGCTAATGTTTTGAAAACAACAAAGATGTGTGAAACGTCACTATTTTGTGCTCCGCGTATTGATGCAATGACGTAGTACTCGATTTTCGGGGACCACCTTCTCAAATTTGCTCTAGAGCGCATACTAGTGGACAAAAACTACATTGGGTACCTTTAAATGAAAGTGATTATATGCATCACAGGCCAAACACATACGATTATGTAACTGTGTTGTTTACAAGCAGTATGCTTCCACCTGTGTGTGTGTGTGTGTGTGTGTGTGTGAGTGTGTGTGTGTGTGTGCGCCCGCGTCACAAACCCTGTGGGTGCCATGGCAACAGTGCGACACTCCTCCCCACAGTCCTCCGGCCCCCGGCTGGAGAGGGGGGAGCTGCGGTTCCTACGGAAACCAAAGATGGCCAGCATGTTGCGTCTCTTCTTCCGTCTGAGCGAGTGGGCTTTGTGTAGCGAGGAGAGCTGGCTGGGGGAGGGACGGAAGCAGAGATGGCCCCAGTCACACTGTCATCCAACAATACTGTACCATGAGCACAACGCTATGAGTCGTGATGTATTGTTGTAAGGTGTGACCCTAGATCAGCCAGGACGTTCCAATCCACCCACTAAAAAAAGGAGTTGATCATTCTGTCTGATGGCAGGCTAACCCTGGCTTGCACCGGCACTGCTGGTCATTCCTCTGTTTCTATGTATAGAGTTGATTTGTGCAGCAAACGAGTCCAAGACAAATTTCCCTGAGGGGACAATAAAGTATATTCTATTCTATTCTATTCTATTCTATTCTAATCTAATCTAATCTAATCTAATCTAACCTAATCTAATCTAATCTAATCTAATCTAATCTAATCTAATCTAATCTAATCTAATCTAATCTATTCTATTCTATTCTATTCTATTCTATTCTATTCTGTTCTATTCTATTCTATTCTATTCTATTCTATTCTATTCTATTCTAAATCACTACCATGGGAACCGGGGTTCCTCTCTGTGCTGTTCCACTCCCACCACATCTGGAGTACCACAGCTTTATCTGCGGTACCTTCATTTGCCAAACGTTAAACAGTAAATGAAATGAGACTAGAAGCATCTGCTGTGTTCAGCGTGGGTGTTCTCTGGCGGGGAGCTGTCGTGTTTCTGATAGCCTGGGACACTCTGAGAGGACAGATAGCCTGGGACACTCTGAGAGGACACAGATTCTGACGAGTCTTAGGTTACACCAAAGCATTAGTAATGGTAAATGGACTACACTTATATAGCGCTTTTCCACCTTAGCGGCACTCAAAGCGCTTTACAATGGCCTCTCATTCACCCATTCACACACACATTCACACACCAATGGCGGTAGCTGCCATGCGAGGTGCTAACCTGCTCATTGGGAGCAATTTGGGTTTAGGTGTCTTGCTCAAGGACACTTCGACATGTGGACAGTCGGAGCTGGGATTCGAACCACCGACCATTCGATCCCTGAACGACCTGATCTACCAACTGAGCTACAGCCGCCCACATTAGTCTGTTGGCCTACATAAAGTAGTCTGTTAAACAGCTAGGACTGAAGTCAGGGCAAGTCACGTCACATCATTGTAGGTGTTCAAGTTGCCATTCTATTGCTTGTGTGGTCGTTATCATCAACATGAGAAAGAGGTCCTGCGTCTGTACCTGTCAGGGAGAACTCTTTTGGTGTAAAAATCTGGCAGTCCATCATCAAGAGGAGTGACTGCTCCATTTTCAGAGCAATGCTAAGAAAGATAGAGAGAGATAGAGATAGAGAGAGAGGTTAGCGATGTAGAATTGAAAAGTAAATTCATCATTGAGCCAGATGCCAATTTGTAAGTACAGTAACTACGGTAATATATTGTGCTGTGACAGAGATTGTTTGCAAATGTTTCCAGGATTTTTGGCCAAATATGGAAGCTTGGAGATGATGTCTTTTCTCTGTTCTCAGTAGAGAAAGACCACAGGGAACTCTCTCTATATCAAATACAGCATTCATAAGTGAGTATGAGTGAACATAGACTGCATATTTCCTGAGGTCCGCCCCCTCCTACCATGTCAGTGGGGGCGTGTCCTCCTCTGTGCCTCCGCGGGGGCCTCGGCCTCACCCGGGTCACATGGTGGAGAGGTGCACCCTGGGTAGGCAGCTCCGCCAGGCCCTCCCAGGATGCTGAACGAGAGAGGGGAGAGGAGAAGGAAGGGGGCGGGGAGGAGCTGGAATCATCACACAGGCCTGGGACAGAAGGACAGGATGGAGAGAAGTGAGAGAGATGGAAGGAGGTACGAGCAAAGCAGAAGGTAGACATGGGTTAGGGTTAGGGACATGTTGTTAGGGTTAGGGACATGTTGTTACAGCTGGAATTATCTTGACTATGGCGTTGAAAAACATAAAAGCAAAATATAAAAACAAAATAGTTTTGATGTCTGACTTGCAACCAAATGCAATGTAGTGACAATTGTCAATTGTAGTCACAGCTCTTTATGCTTAGGTAAAAGTAAGTAGCCATGAGGACCAATGGTGCTAGAGCCTAGTGACCCATAGGGGAGGAGTCTATCTCCTGATTCCTTAGCGTGAGGCAGCTTGATGTGCAAGTACACCCCCTGGACATGATGCTAGTATGTCGCAGGGATTTACCCCCAGTCCAACCCTTGATGCTGAGTGCCAAGCAGGGAGGCATTGGGTGCCATTTTTTTATAGTCTTTGGTATGACTCGGCCGGGGATCGAACCCCCAACCTCACAATCTCAGGGTGGACACTAGCCACAAGGCACTGAGCTGGTGGCATTATGATAATGACTAGTTAAACTCTATCCAACTCAACGAGGGTGAGGGTTAGGGTTAGCTAGATGACCATGGGGTTAGGGTTAGGGTTAGGGTTAGTTAGGGTCAGGGTTAGTTCTGGGTGTTAGAGACACTCACTGAGCCTGGTCGATACAGGCCGTATCCGCCTTGTTCTTGAACTGTGCTTCTTAATGGCTATGGTGTCCTAGAGGGGGCAAACAGAACGGAGGGTGTAGACGTTAAATAAGAGTCACACAAACACAAACACACACACACACACGCACACATACACACAAATACACACACACACACACACAAACACACACACAAATACACATACACACTCACTATGCTGGTGCCCAGCTCCTCATCGGTGATGTCCAGAGAGTCTCTGTGTCGATGTGACCCTCGACCGGTCCCGCCGCCACATGTCCCCTCCCAGCTGCTCACCTGAGACACCTGGCGGGTCTGGAGCATGGAGCAGCTGTTAGACACACACACACACACACACACACACACACACACACACACACACACACACACAGAAGAGCACACACACACACACACACACACACACACACAGAAGAGCACACACACCACACACACATACACACACACACACACACACACAGAAGAGCACACACACACACACACCACACACACACACACACACACACACACACACACAGAAGAGCACACACACACACACACCACACACACACACACACACACACACACACAGAAGAGCACACACACACACACCACACACACACACACACGCGCACACACACACGCGCACACACACACACTACACACACACACACACACACACAGAAGAGATCACACACACACACACACACACACACACACACACACACACACACACACACTACACACACACACACACACACACAGAAGAGCACACACACACACACAGAAGGACATACAGCATGCCCATACCAGGGTCTTGTGGGTGGCGTAGAGCTCCTGTAAGATCTGATCCACAATGGAGTTGGTGAGATAAGACACTACTGAGAGTTTAACCTCCCTGAGAAAGAGAGCCAAAGAGAGAGAGAGAGAGAGAGAGGGGTGAGAAACAGAGAGAGGGAGGGAAGGAAGAGATGAGGGAGTGAGTATGATAACATGTGACACACCAATTGATCCAATCGAGGCAGGCTTAATCTCTTTATAGCCTACTCCACAAGCTTTAACTCCCTCCCTCTCCCTTCTTCCCTCCCTACCTCTCCCTCCCTCTTCCTCCCTCCCTCCCCTCCCTCCCTTACTCCCTCCCTCCCTTACTCCCTCTCCCTCCCTCCCTTACTCCCTCCTTCCCTTACTCCCTCTCCCTCCCTCCCTCCCTTACTCCCTCCCTTACTCCCTCTCCCTCCCTCCCTTACTCCCTCCTTCCCTTACTCCCTCTCCCTCCCTCCCTCCCTCCCTTACTCCCTCTCCCTCCCTCCCTCCCTTACTCCCTCCCTTACTCCCTCTCCCTCCCTCCCTTACTCCCTCCCTCTCCCTCCCTCCCTCCCTTACTCCCTCTCCCTCCCTTACTCCCTCCCTCCCTCTCCCTCCCTTCCTTACTCCCCCTCCCTCCCTCCCTCCCTCCCTCCCTCTCCCCCTCCCTCCCTTCCTTACTCCCTCTCCCTCCCTCCCTCCCTTACTCCCTCTCCCTCCCTTCCTCCCTCCCTCTCCCTCCCTCCCTCCCTCCCTCCCTCCCTTCCTCCCTCCCTCCCTTACTCCATCTCCCTCCCTCCCTCCCTCCCTCCCTCCCTCCCTTCCTCCCTCTCCCTTACTCCCTCCCTACCTCCCTCCCTCCCTTCCTCCCTCTCCCTCCCTCCCTCCCTTACTCCCTCTCCCTCCCTTCCTCCCTCCCTCTCCCTCCCTCCCTCCCTCCCTCCCTTCCTCCCTCCCTCCCTTACTCCATCTCCCTCCCTCCCTCCCTCCCTCCCTCCCTCCCTCCCTCCCTCCCTTCCTCCCTCTCCCTTACTCCCTCCCTACCTCCCTCCCTCCCTTCCTCCCTCTCCCTCCCTCCCTCCCTCCCTCCCTCCCTCCCTCCCTCCCTCCCTCTCTCCCTCCCTCTCTTACTCCAGCGCTCGGTGGATGTCCTGCGCTGCTTTCTCCATCAGCGCCGTGCGAATGGCGGAGCGGGGGATGGACACGCGCTCAGACACGGACGAGAGCGGAGGACTCAGCCGGTCGGCCGCGGCGGAGGAATGAGGACACAGCTCCCGACAGAGAGACACCATGGAGTCCACGATCACCTGCGGACCAGTCCAGGGGGTCACCCGTTGGTCATCTAACGTTTCAGTTGAATAGCTAACAGGAGATGCTAAGATGTGATGTAAAAAGTGACATATTTTTTGACATAGTGACATAGATTTTTTACTTACTTTCTATTCTCTTTTACCATGTATGATTTGTTTAATTTTGCACTTACTTTCTATCCTCTTTTACCATATATGCTTTGTCGTGTTTTATTCTCTTATTTTTATAAACT
>NC_140236.1:34418306-34468306 GCF_949987555.1 Borostomias antarcticus
TGTGTGAAACGAGCCATCTGGCGTGTGAGGTTATTATCACAAATCACCAGTAATAACTGAGGACATGGAGATGACGGCGTTGTTTACAAAACAGAACTGAGGACAGTAGAAAAGAGAGATGACATGCGGAGAGGGTTGATGAAGGGGTCGGGGGAGGAGTCTGAGGCGCTCGCCTTGGTCAGCGCCTGCTCCGTCCTCTCGGGGGCGCCGCGGTATGCCTGGCTGATGTCACCGAGGGGGAGGGGCATGTACTGCAAGGTAAAATTACTGACAGAGAAGAAGAGAAAGAAACAGGGAGGGGGAGAGCGGTTTGAGAGATGAGGGAGACGAGCGGGTTACGCCCCCATGGTTACGCCCATGGTTACGCCTCGTTACGCCCATGGTTACGCCCATGGTTACGCCTCTCGCAAGCTCAGCACTTCCGGTGAGTCGAACTGCTGAGAACGTGAACTCAGAGCAGGCTGGCGTGCTTCAGAGCTCTGGTTGATGTGGCACTTTGACCCCGTTTACACCTTGCATTAAAATGTGTCTCCTATCGAGATTGTATCTAGATAATGATTTAGCCTGATTACATTTACACCTGGCATTAATATGCGTTTCGATTACCTTCAACCCGATCCGTTTGAGATCCGATCGACTCTGTCCAGCTGACAAGCAAACGTCACATCCTGTTTGTTCTTGAATATTTTCGTCTGACTAAATTGAGAGTAGACACATTTGTCTCGACTGGACTCCAACCTTGACCAGGATCCATTTGAATGCTTTCTTGCTAGTTGCCATGGAAGCCTGCTCCTTGCTGGTCTGGAACCGGCGCGTTCCAACGGCTACGTATTTCCGCCCACGTTGTTGATATGTGGAATAAAAACGCATTTCCATTTACGCTTCTATTAAATGTGGTCGAAATGCGTCCCTGACCACCTCCGGAGGTAGTTTGGCCGATCGGATCGGAATCCGTCCTCAAAACGTTTTGGGCGCATTTACACCTGTATTTTCACATGGTTTAGCACGATCAGCAATCTGATCACCAAAAACGCATTTTAATGCCAGGTGTAAACGGGGTCTCATACAGCTGCTCTTCATGCAGCTGGACACTTCTTCCTGCTTCTTAACTCTAGCCTTTAGTTCTCAGCCAAAGCAGCAACATCTTGTATTAAATAAAATGTAAAAAAAAACGAAAAAAATTTCAAAACGAAAAATATTTATTAGAACACAAAATGTTTCCCTGTTTTTTATGGTTGGTGAGTGAGAGTCTCTTCACTCATCAACAATATATTCTTAGGGCTCATCTAGCCTAACTGAGGTATTTTGATACACACGTTCTGAATGATGTTGCAGTGAAATGTACTGTACTGTACAGTGTGTGTGTGTGTGTGTGTGTGTGTGTGTGTGTTTGATGGTTTAAGTCTTACTGCTCCAGGGCGCGAGCCACGTCCAGGAACCCTGCAGCTGTGGTGTTGTTACAGTCCCACGCCACACTCCTGAGAGAGAAACACAAACGTCCATAACACACCACAGTGTGTTAGCATCAGAAGCTAAGTTATAGGCTAGTTTACAGAAGCTAGGTTCAGCTAAATTAGGCTAGGTTAACATTAAGATGTGTTTGGGTGGGTTAAGCTAAGTTCAGGAATAAACATTAACGTTAGCTAACGCATTTGGGAAGGAGGCTAAACCATTTTTCAGCAGTTTTGAGTTTGTTTCACAATGAAAAGTACTTTATAAATATAGTGAATTATGTATTATTATTAAAGTCGCACTGAAATGAAAAAAGAATTCTGTCCCATTTTGGTTCACATAATTGGTCATAGTGTTCACCTATTCAACGATGTATGCCAAATCTTTTACTAAATTCTACTTTTGTTTTAATCTTATATCAAAGTATATAATTTCTTACTTCCTGGAAAACGGTAGGTCACGTGCAATGACGACAACAGGTACCTTAGATTTTATTCCAATAATCTCACAACATCCACCCGTCAATCAACGCTATCCTTTTATCGAATCTGTCTAAAGTCTTAAAACCCGTCCACTTGTCAATGTTCCAATCAAATTCCTCTAAACCTATGTCCCACCCTCATAGCTTGTTTGCGTCGGAAAAACGTCAAACTACGGAAGTTAGATGATCTCAAACGTCCGTTTCAGTGCGACTTTAATCATCTCCTTCTACAGAGCAGTGTCCCCCCCTCCCTCGTCTCTGCTTGCCTGAGTGTGGTGTTGATCTGCAGGGCTTTGCTGAGCATCTTAGCTCCGATGTCCTCCATGTGGTTCCCACTCAGGTCCACCTTCCGCAGGCAGGCGTTGCTGCCCAGCGCGTTCACCAGCACCGTGCCCCGAGAACGCAGCCGCGAGTCGGACAGGGACAGGGACTGTAGGCCCTGGGGAGGGACAGAGGGAGGGGGGACAGTCAGCCAGGGACAGGGACTGTAGGCCCTGGGGAGGGACAGAGGGAGGGGGGACAGTCAGCCAGGGACAGAGACTGTAGGCCCTGGGGAGGGACAGAGGGAGGGGGGACAGTCAGCCAGGGACAGAGACTGGAGGGTCTGGGGAGGGAAAGAGGGAGGGGGGACAGTCAGCCAGGGACAGAGACTGGAGGGTCTGGGAGGGAGGGAGGTGGGACAGTCAGGGACAGTAGGGAGATGTGTGGGGGGGGGGGGGGGGTGACAGTAGGGAGGCAGGGGTGAGCAGGCCGAAGATGTGAAGAAGAAGAGCATGATTAAGAATGTGGACAGAAGGGTGTGTGTGTGTGGGGGGGGTTGTGACAGAAGGGTGTGTGTGTGTGGGGGGGGTGACAGAAGGGTGTGTGGGGGGGGGGGGGGTGCCACCAGGTACATAACAGGAAACATTTATTATACAAACACCAACAACATAGCTAGTAGGTTGGAGGTAGGGCGCACTTCTCAAAAATACTTGAAGAGTACGCTGCTGGACTCAAAAGTAAAACTCAATTCAACAGGGCTGTCTTTTTAAAGAGAAGAACAGACAGAGCAGCACGCATTATATGAAAATCAGAGGCAATAATTATCTTTCAGTTGAGACACGTTTCAGCCGAGAGCCTTCCTCAGAGCGCCCACGTTCTGTCTGAACCGACAGGAATAAACTGTGAAAGATCATTTTTGTGTCTGATATTCATTCAACGCGTGCTGCTGTCTGTTCTTTTCTATAAGCCTGCTGAAGCAACGTGTCAGAGCTTTTTACAGTACCAGGCTCGGTGAATAATTCAGAGAGTTACAGTATGTTACACTCTCCAGCACTAGGCCTGAGCACTGATACACACTACGAGACAGAGGAGAGATGAGCGGGTGAATAAGGAAGGCTAGAGAACTCAGGAGCTGTTTAAATGGGTTAGTCAACAAACAGACTCCATTTTGAACTCTTGATTCTATGATATGATAATAAAAAAGACTTAATAAGTAGCAGGAAAAGAGCTGCGCACTTGATATCAGTCACTAAGCTGTGTTCAGAATCGCTCCCTCGTTCCCTTACTCCCTATTCCCTATATAGGGTTCACCATGTAGTGAACTACCTAGGGAACGGAGAAAAAGGTGAATTGTGGGTAATAAATAGTGGACTATATAAGGAACGAAAATTCTGTGGAGAATTCGGACACTACAAACAAAATGGCTGACGCCCTATATAGTGCACTTTATAGTGAATATGGAGCGATTCCGAACACAGTCCTAGTGTTGGTTTTGTCTCTGGTCAGTCAGGTACAACGGTCATAAAGCTGCCAAAGAGGACTCGCACACAAGAACATAACCAGACTCAGTCTTATCAAAATGTTAGTGGATTTAGAAGGGATCAAAAGAAATGCAAACGTTTCAGTTCACGCAGTGACTATCGTCAGTGCAATATGAAGGGTGTGGGTGGCATTGCCCATATGAAGAGTTAATTTGCAAAAACAGATATGTGCATTTTGATAAATCATTTTTTCAATCAAATGTCAACATTAAATATCAATTAAATAACAGTTTGATTGTTTTGATTACGTAAAGAAGAGTCTTCTTTATTTAATCAAAACAATCAAACTGTTATTTAATTGATATTTAATGTTGATATTTGATTGAAAAAATGATTTATAAAAATGCACATATCTGTTTTTGCAAATGAACTCTTCATATATAGCCTTGTCAGTTCACAATCACTTTCCAAAGCTTGATTGGGCCCACCTGTGGCCTCCTGCACTCAAGAGCATGTGACCAATTAGCAGGTTGCTAAAGCAGAAATTGCTAAACGGAATGAAGTTTGCACAGATCCACCCTAGTGCACATAGAAGCATCAGCGCCATCAACACCAGAGACATCAATATACACATAATATACAAAACAGCCATAGATATGCAATACACAAATTCAAGTATGTAGGCTGCATTCATACATCTAAAACAGCAGGCCTACATCTTGCAGACTAGTGGTAGGGTCAGGCTAGTGCAAGTAGACCAACTCAGAAAGAAGAAAAGACTTGCCCTTGTCCTTTCTCTAGCACTGTGACTGATGTGGCTGATGGCACTTATTCTTACAAGGCTTTACTGATGATGACTGGGATGTACAGTCGGTTCTACTTATTGTAAGTCGCTTTGGATGGAAGCATTGGCTTAATGATTAAAATGCAAATGTAAAAAATATAAATGTTTATCAGGCGCTACTAGTGTACCATTTTAAAAATTGCATCACCTGACACAATACTGTAGCACTCGTGTTAAAACAGGCTATACATAATTTGTTTGATTTGATGGCGAGCACATTAATTACCATTTTCAAAATATAAGTTAATTATTCTGTGTGTGCATTAGTATGGCTATGTTCTAGTACAGTATGTCCACCAATCTGTTGTATGAAAGCTGAATATAAATGATCACTCACACATTCCTCCTCCTGTATGAGTTGGACCAGCTTCTGAAGGACCTCGTCCAACACCCTGCAAACACACAGCCATGAGAAGAGAGACCAGGCTCCATACCCCACACACACTCGCGCACACACACAGACACACACACACACACACACACACACACACACACACACACACACACACACACTGAATATCTGCAGTACTGTACCTGCTCTTAACGTTGAAGTTCTTGCCCAGATACAAGTGCTTGAGGGAGGGGTGTCTAGAGAGGGCTGGTAGGACTGAGAGCAGGTCTGCATCAAGCCCTGTAAAAACACACACACACAAACACACACACACAATGTGAGCTTAACACACAGTTTATACACACAGCATGGTTGAGAGAGTGGGGCATCTGTGTGAATCCAGGCAGAGCAGTATTCCTGGTGTCTGAGCAGCAGTCCTGGGCTGCGTTCCAATACTTCTACTTTTTACTACCAGTACGTACTATAGCTGCCTCTACAAAGTACATACTTTGCACGCACGGTTCTGTGTGTGGTGGTTCAGTAGTAGTAGTCCTGGTTCTGTGTGTGGTGGTTCAGTAGTAGTAGTCCTGGTTCTGTGTGTGGTGGGTCAGTAGTAGTAGTCCTGGTTCTGTGTGTGGTGGTTCAGTAGTAGTAGTCCTGGTTCTGTGTGTGGTGGTTCAGTAGTAGTAGTCCTGGTTCTGTGTGTGGTGGTTCAGTAGTAGTAGTTCTGGTTCTGTGTGTGGTGGTTCAGTAGTAGTAGTCCTGGTTCTGTGTGTGGTGGTTCAGTAGTAGTCCTGGTTCTGTGTGTGGTGGGTCAGTAGTAGTAGTCCTGGTTCTGTGTGTGGTGGTTCAGTAGTAGTAGTCCTGGTTCTGTGTGTGGTGGTTCAGTAGTAGTAGTCCTGGTTCTGTGTGGTGGTTCAGTAGTAGTAGTTCTGGTTCTGTGTGGTGGTTTAGGACTAGTAGTCCTGGTTCTGTGTGTGGTGGTTCAGTAGTAGTAGTCCTGGTTCTGTGTGGTGGTTCAGTAGTAGTAGTCCTGGTTCTGTGTGGTGGGTCAGTAGTAGTAGTCCTGGTTCTGTGTGTGGTGGTTCAGTAGTAGTAGTCCTGGTTCTGTGTGGTGGTTCAGTAGTAGTATTCCTGGTTCTGTGTGGTGGTTCAGTAGTAGTAGTCCTGTTTCTGTGTGTGGTGGTTCAGTAGTAGTCCTGGTTCTGTGTGGTGGGTCAGTAGTAGTAGTTCTGGTTCTGTGTGTGGTGGTTCAGTAGTAGTAGTAGTTCTGGTTCTGTGTGGTGGTTCAGTAGTAGTAGTCCTGGTTCTGTGTGTGGTGGTTCAGTAGTAGTCCTGGTTCTGTGTGTGGTGGTTCAGTAGTAATAGTCCTGGTTCTGTGTGGTGGTTCAGTAGTAGTAGTCCTGGTTCTGTGTGGTTGTTTAGGACTAGTAGTCCTGGTGTCTGAGCTCGCCTCACCGTTGTCTGAGATGTCCAGCGTGGCGATGCAGCAGACCCTGGGGAACAGCTCCTGGATGACTGCAGCTCCCAATGACCTCAGCTGGGACACACACACACACACACACACACACAAACAAACACAACGCAACATGTGAGACAGTCAGACAGACTAAGGAATCCTCTCCGGTGGCGTCCGGCGCAAGGCTGCCACAAAGGCATATTCCGTGGTCTCTAACACGCCCAAGCCTGGCCCCTTATGGTGTAAAACTCACTGTCAGTATACTGGACAGCGCCAGGCAGGTAAAGCAGACAGTGGAGCTCTGGCTAAGCGGACAGGCCGTGTTCAGCACCATGGGCAGCGTGGACAGGCCGTGTTCAGCACCATGGGCAGCGTGGACAGGCCGTGTTCAGCACCATAGGCAGCGCGGACAGGCGATCGACGGGGTTTACCGCCCATTCATCGTTGCCCAGGCAACCCTATGCTCCAACTGCACCCAATACCGCAATCAAGCCAGGACTGGGAGCGCACCGGCTGGAGCCAATTAGCTAACGAGCCTCCACAACGCTGAAAAGCCCAGCCTGGGAGACAGACAGCAGTGTTAGGACTCAATGAGTAGCTGACCTGTGTGCTGGTGCTGACAAATCGAACTCACTTTATTGAATAGTGCCAATGTCGTGTTCTTGTTGTCTTCAGGAGCGACGCCGCCGCCCTGACCAGACCCCCACTGCTCGTGGACGGGGGGAAAGGGAACCAGGCCGGCGCTGCCAAATATTTTCTTTTGTTTTTCATTTTTGCCTCTATTTGAGTTCACCGCTTGAATAAATACGGAAAAAATAGCTATTCCTGTGGACATTGGTTGCTGTGCTCCAACCCTGTTCCCCTACCTGGGAGGTAACAAGACAGACAGATAGACAGACACGTAGACAGACACGTAGACAGACAGACTCGTACCTCACAGCCACTGATGTCCAGGTGCAGGTCAGTGATGTGAGGGTTGGTGGTCAAACCAACAAAGAGAGCCCTGAAGACAAAGAACAGGAAGAAAGTTAGAGATAGGAATTCCACAGGAACAAACAGCCCTTTTCATCTCTATTGTGTGTGTGTGTGTGTGTGTGTGTGTGTGTGTGCGTGCGTGTGTGCGTGCGTGCGCTCACCTCAGGACATCGGGGGGCAGTTTCATGGAGGACAGGCTGACGTGTGTTAGACTGAAGGCTGAGCTGTAGAACTGACGAAACAAAGGCAGGCTGTCCTTCACCTTCCTGCAGGAGAGAGAGAGAGAGAGAGAAAGAAAAAGAGACGGGCCAGAGAGCAGGACAGGAGAGACAGAGGAAGAGAGAGAGGAAGAGGGAAAGCCTTGTCATTCTTTTATTACTCCCAGATTCATGTGGTCGGCCGATCAGCGACGATGGGAGATTCTCCCAGACTGCGTGAAAAAACAACCTAGCAACCGCTCACAACTGATTGTGATTGGTTTAAAGAAATACAAAGAACATTTTCCCCCCTATCCTCAAATGGTAATGAATAGCCAGACTTTTCTCCAGCGCTGGCACAGCATAAGCGAAGTGTGGAGAGAGGTCTGGCTATGCAAGACTAATGTGTACTACCGTAGGTAGAACAGGTAGTAGTTCCTATAGTCTCAACACCAGACCCATGAGAGTTCTGTCGCTTATACACTACGTAAGCTAACTACGTTACTGCATGCTGCAGATCTCTCTATGGGTCTGGTGCTCAAATCCTGGCAATCCATTGGTTTCACAGCAATCCCTGCGACACCGATCAGTAACGACTTTCGCGATCAGGCGTTCCCACCTGTAGATATGCCCCGCCCATCTAACCTGGGCTAGAGTCTCTCATTTGCTGCTACGACCTGTCACTCTTTCAATTTTGAACCGTTGATACGCCCTCAGAACACTAGCTTGGGTGGCGAACTGGCACAGACTCCCACTCTATGATGTAGTATGCAGAGCTCAGCGATTCAACGTAATATTTGAGTCTGGAGAGACTATAGTTTCTATGGAGGGTAAGTGAGTGGTGCGGTGGAGCTTTCCCTGAGAAGAGAAAGAGAAGAGAATATCTCTGCATATAAAACATGACTATCTACAGTAATATGCTACATGATATATCAGTTTAAGCCTGGCTATTTCTCGTTGTAAACAACGTTATTATATTTCTATTATATATTTCTTATTGAAGGGAGGGGGCAGAGGTGCGGAGAGACGGGGGAGAGGAGGGGGGAAGGACAGGAAAGCGAGGGGGGATGTGGATTGCCCAAAAATAATAGCAAAATTAATTTGGGGCAAATTCTTTTTTTAGCAATCTTCATAGACGTCACCAAATCCAAAGTGCGGATGTGACTGACCTGTGGGAGAAGGAGTTTTTTGAGAGGTTCAGGTAGGAGAGATCAGCGCAGCATCCCCTCAGAAGAGACCCAAACAGCTGCAGGAAAGAGGGGACACACACAGTGGTGCTGCACAGTGTTAGCGTGGGAGAGGGAGAAGACGAGATTTGGACGGTTTTCAAGGAGGAAATTGAAAGATGGATATTAGAACTTTGGCAGTAAAAGGAAAGCGTTTCTCCGAGCCAGAGATTACTCACTGAGTCAACTGAGCAGTCTGTGCCAGACAGATCCAAGTGCACCAGACAGTTTGGCTGTGATAAGAACAGGTACAAATTCTGGAGAGAACAAATAAATCATATTGGATTTAACGGAAATATCGACACGTAAATGAAAAACTGCACTTTATTTGTACCTCCGCCCCCAGTGATAGCGCAGGATGAGAGGTAATGTTTTGGGTGACGTGGGTGCGTTTGTGTGTGGGTTTGTGAGTACGTTTGTTAGCAGGAATACACAAAAACTACCAGACCAATTTTCACGACACTCGGTGGAAGGGTGTAGCATGGTCCAACTTAGAACTCATTCAATTTTGAAGCAGATCGGAACCACGGGCCGTCCTAACATGGCCGGCCATTCACCTATATTCATTTTTTGAACCAGGATTACGCAAAAATTACCTGACTGAATTTCATGAAATTCGCTGGAGGGGTGTAGCATGGTTCAACTTATAACCCCTTCCATTTTGGAACAGATGCAAATCACAGGTAGGGTCCATGGGCTGCCCAAACACAGCCAGACTGGCCATACACCTCCATTCATTTTTTGATTATGCAAAAACTACTGAACTGATTTTCAGGAAACTCAGTGGAGGGGTGTATAATGGGCCACCTTAGAAGCCATTACATTTTGGAACAGATCTGAATCACAGGCCGGAATCCACGAATGAAAACAAAATTTAGAACGAAACCATCTTGTTTCTACACAGGTGTATCTATTCGTCTGATTTCATAGGATTCTATGCAGTAGAGCCAATCAGATAAATAGATACACCTGTGTAGAAACAAGATGGTCGTGTCTGGGACTACATTTTCGCTTTTATCCAAAGCACTTTACAATGGCCTCTCATCCACTCATTCACACACACATTCACACCCCAATGGCGGCAGCTGCCATGCAAGGTGCTATCCTAGCCTGCTGATTGGGAGCAATTTGGGGTTCAGTGTCTTGCCCAAGGACACTTCAACATGTGGACAGGAGGAGCCGGGAATCAAACCACCGACCCTACGATCATTGGACGATCCGCCCCCTAATCATAAGAGAGTTGTGTGTGTGTGTGTGTGTGTGTGTGTGTGTGTGTGTGTGTGTGTGTGTGTGCTGAGGGTCTCCTGACCGTGGCGTCCTCCCCAGACAGAACCCCAGGGTTCTTGCTCAGGTCCAGATGCAGCAGGGAGTTGGAATACTCATCACTGGAGCACAGGGCCTGAGAGAGAGACACCACACCTGAGAGAGAGAGAGAGAGAGAGAGAGAGAGCAAGAGAGAGAGAGAGAGAGAGAGAGAGAGAGGGAGAGAGAGGGAGAGATAGAGAGAAATTAGATAGATAGAGAGAGAGATAGAGAGATAAGATACAGAGAGATAGAGAGAGAGAAAGACAGAGAACATAGATAGAGAGGGAGAGATAGAGTGAGAGAAATTAGATAGATAGAGAGAGAGAGAGAGATAAGATACAGAGAGATAGAGAGAGAGAAAGACAGAGAACATAGATAGAGATAGAGAGAGTGAGTGAGAGAGAAAGAAATTAGAGATTAGATAGAGAGATACGATAGAGAGATGAGATAGATAGAGGGAGAGGGAGAGAGAGAGAGAGAGAGAGAGAGAGAGAGAGAGAGAGAGAGCCCTATAAGCAGTGGCTGGTATTACTTCCCGACCGTCCCGCCTGCTGACATGCGGCATGGCTGGGATGTGGGTGTGGATGTGGTGAAGGACAGATCCTGCTGCTGCATGTCTGGCTGGCCCAGAAAGGGGAGAGGAGGGTCCAAACCTTTGGAGGAGAGCGAGGTCTTGGAGAGGTTGAGAAGCCGCAGTCCTTTACTGAGGCGACAGATCTGCTGAATAAGGTTGGACACACCTGAGCCAGGCAGCAGACGATGGTGAAGATGAAATAGACATTCGGTTAGAGAGATTTGGGGACATTACTGTCACATGAGTGTAAAGCAGACTAAAGTAGGTAGCTGATGTGGGATACCCTGGTTGTCCAGCGTGTTGTGAGCCAGGTTGAGAGAGTGAATGGCAGACGCGGGGTTCTCTGAGAGGGCGATGGACATCTTCTGGGGAAAGTCTCTGTGACACATACATACACACACACACACACACGCGCACACACACGCGCGCTCACACACACACACACACACACACACATACATACATACATACATACATACATACATACATACATACATACATACATACATACATACATACATACATACATGCATGCACACGCACACGCACACACACACACACACACATACACATACATACATACATACATACATACATGTACGCACACGCACACACACACACACACACACACACACACACACACATACATACATACATACATTGATGCACGCACACGCACACGCACACACACACACACACACACACACACACACACACACACACACATACGTAGAGAGGAACACACAAGCCCCTGTGTGTTAGTACTGTAAATGGTAACAGGAGGGATATACAGGACAGCACTGAGGGGTGGAAGACTCACGATTTGAGCCCAGCGTTCTCCAGAGTGACCTCCTCCAGACTGGACGACTTACTGAGCGTGTGCAGGACCTGCTCTGTGACCTCTGACCCCTAGGAAATCAGACACAGTCACCCCAGGGCAGGTTTGTTTATATGACAATACTGACACTGAATATACACTTTATATGACAATATTGACATTCAATAGATTGTATATCTATGCATGCATTAAAAAACACTTTTTATGACAATACTGACATTCAACACAGGGAGATACGTACTATGCGCAGGTCTTTGCAGTATAGTTTGGTGAACCAAGTGTTATATGCCATTGAGGCAACGATTACTGCCAGGTCCCTGAAATTAAACAAACAACAATAAAAATGAGGGAGGAAATGGCTTTTCTGAGGGCTGTTATACAAGTGAAACCTTAAAAGCTCAAGCTGCCAAGAGTGCTACAGTATCTCGCATAGACTCACCCTAACCTCATCTAACATAGACTCACCCTAACCCCCTAACCTCATCTCCCATAGACTATCCCTAACCCCCTAACCTCATCTCCCATAGACTCACCCTAACCTCATCTCGCAGACTCACCCTAACCCCCTCTCCCATAGACTCACCCTAACCTCATCTAACATAGACTATCCCTAACCCCCTAACCTCATCTCCCATAGACCAACCCTAACCCCCTGACCTCATCTCCCATAGACTATCCCTAACCCCATCTCCCATAGACTCCCCCTAACCCCCTAACCTCATCTCCCATAGACTATCCCTAACCCCCTCTCCCATAGACCAACCCTAACCCCCTAACCTCATCTCCCATAGACCAACCCTAACCCCCTAACCCCCTCTCCCATAGACCAACCCTAACCCCCTAACCTCATCTCCCATAGACTATCCCTAACCCCCTAACCTCATCTCGCATAGACTCACCCTAACCCCCTCTCCCATAGACCAACCCTAACCCCCTGACCTCATCTCCCATAGACTCCCCCTAACCCCCTCTCCCATGGACCAACCCTAACCCCCTGACCTCATCTCCCATAGACTCACCCTAACCCCTAACCTCATCTCCCATAGACCAACCCTAACCCCCTCTCCCATAGAATCACCCTAACCCCTAACCCCATCTCCCATAGACCAACCCTAACCCCCTAACCCCCTCTCCCATAGACTATCCCTAACCCCCTCTCCCATAGACCAACCCTAACCCCCTAACCTCACCTCCCATAGACTCACCCTAACCTCATCTCCCATAGACTCACCCTAACCCCCTCTCCCATAGACCAACCCTAACCCCCTCTCCCATAGACTCACCCTAACCCCCTAACCTCACCTCCCATAGACTATCCCTAAACCCTCTCCCATAGATCAACCCTAACCCCCTCTCCCATAGACTCACCCTAACCCTAACACCATCTCCCATAGTCTTCTATTAATTTTTGGCTCCTTTGAGCTTCCGTAGCATAACATGTATGAAATAATATAGCAGTAAGTATCCAGGATTGGGTATAGTGTATAAGGATGTGTGTGTTTTCCCAGCAGGCCTAAGGGGTCGGTGGGGATGTGACGGCTCTGTCTGATCTCTCTCCGTCTCTCACCTGCTGTCCAGGTGGCTGAAGTCCAGCAGGTTGAACTCCCGGTTGTCCTGAGAGTGGTAGATTGTGTCCACATCCTACCGAGACCAACATTACCCATCAGTCCACTTGCTACCAAGTCTGAGCCCTCTGCTCAATGTTCAGGGTGGTATGGAACCCGCACTCACACACTCAACACACATTTTAACAATTTATTTGGTAAATAGTAAATGGACTGCACTTATATAGTGCTTTTATCCAAAGCGCTTTATAATGGCCTCTCGTTCACCCACACATTCACACTCCAATGGCAGCAGCTGCCATGCAAGGTGCTAGCCTGCTCATTGGGAGCAATTTGGAGTTCAGTGTCTTTCCCAAGGACACTTCGACATGTGGAGGCGCGATTCGAACCACCGACCCTACGATCATTGGACGACCCGCTCTACCACTGAGCCACAGCCGCCCCATATATGTCCACATAGAAAATAACTACATACTGGGACACAAACACTGAGGGTACAATCAGTATACAATCACAATTCATGGACCAACTTTCTTTTCCACACATCTTTCAAGGGTACAAGTAGCAGCGTCTCCGCCAGATATGGCAGCTGCCAATGACAGCAGAGACAGAGCAGGACTTAGCAAGGCGTTTAGCCCTCTTTTTGGGCATCCCAGTTTTTGGAAGCCTCTTATGACCAAGCTATGTGTATGTCCTAGGCTGCCAAATATGAACACAAGTTGACTGCATCTGTACCCTGGCTCTGAGATGGTATTCAGGTGAGGTTGGTACTTAATGACCTTGGTCATGAAGGCTTCCTCTAGGCTAGGGTCAAATGAGCAGGCGACCTCCAGAACACCTATCTGGATACTTCACTAGCCATGTTTCCATCCACTTGTCAATCGAATTGTGTGAGGATCGCTAAAAATACGAATGTGAATAAAGCCGGTGAACGTGCGTTTCCATCTAGACCTTTAAATCGGATAAAGCTTTTATCACAAAAGACTTTTATTGAACAAGAGAAAATCCGATGAGATCGACAGTACAAACTTTTTGTCGATTTTCATGACTTTTAATCGAATTTTACTGTTTCCATAAGGCATTTTTAATTCAATATAACTTAATTCGCATAAAACGTGTGGATGGAAACATGGCTACAGACAACAACATCTGGTGTATTAGCAGACAAATGTGTAAAACACACACACACACACACACACACATACATTCAGCACATACACAATCACATACTCAACACAACACACAACACACTTACACACTCAACACACACACTCAACACACACACACACACACACACACACTCAACACACACTCACACTCACACACATACACACACACACTCATACTCAACACAGGCACAGTCGCAATACTCTTACCCACTGGACCTCCTCCTTGCAGCTGATGCTGTTGTAGTCACACAGGGCGGCGTAGGTCTCCGAAAACCCTCCTGGTCACAGAGAACGCAACAAAAACCTAGCAGCGACACCACGATACCACTACAATAGACAGCTGAACATGAACATTTTGTGCATTTAAGTGTTTTACATAAATTGAACTCACTCAGCCTGCATGTGTGTGTGTGTGTGTGTCTGTGTGTGTGTGCGTGTGTGTGTTTGTGTGTCTGTGTGTGTGTGAGTGTGTGCATATCTTACCACAGGCCCTCTGGGTTTCCATGGAGCTCTCTGAGCTGGGAGAGTGCTTCCTGCTTCCCTCAGAGAGGTCGCTGTCTGAGTGACAGATAGATGGCCTGGAGGAGTCAATCACACCAGACACGCTTGACAAGACGTACAGTATAACCTAAATATCATTAAGTCTGGCCCTTCCTTTTTGTCAGGCTGATGATGGAGAACGGTGAGGCGGGCCTACTCGACACAGTGTGGAAGGTACTCACGCAAACACCGAGTTGTTGAATATTCGAGACAGGGCCAAGTTGACATGGCCGACCACATGGTTGAGGTGGTCGCGTGTCTGAAACCTCAAGGAGTATGTGTACTTGTCTGTGTCTATGACAACCTGCCCGGATACAAACAACAACAGTACATTTGGTGCTCTGTTACAGCTCTCATCCGTAGTTATGTACATGATCACTTCCTGTGTTGTTGGTCTGCGCTAGCGGTCTGACCTGGTCATCAGGGTGGGTGTTCAGCGACCGAATCTCCAAGAAGTTGAATGTGACCTCTACCTGTCAAGACACATGTGACCCTCATCAGCTTATGCAACGTATGAATGTGAATGAATGTTGGTGGTGGTCGGAGGGGCCGTAGGCGCTGATTGGCAGCCACGCTTCTGTCAGTCTGCCCCAGGGCAGCTGTGGCTACAGATGTAGCTTAACCACCACCAGTATGACTGTGTCTGAATGAATACTGGACTCTGGGTATCATGATGGGGGGTTTATAAATCCAACTTGATTGATTGATTGATACCAGAGTAATCCAAGGGCTTGTTAAAGAGCATGACAGTTGTTCAGTACATGCTGTATCAAAGTAACCTAGGGGCCTGGTTGTACATGCTGTATCAGAGTAACCTAGGGGCCTGGTTGTACATGCTGTATCAGAGTAACCTAGGGGCCTGGTTGTACATGCTGTATCAGAGTAACCTAGGGGCCTGGTTGTACATGCTGTATCAGAGTAACCTAGGGGCCTGGTTGTACATGCTGTATCAGAGTAACCTAGGGGCCTGGTTGTACATGCTGTATCAGAGTAACCTAGGGCCCTGGTTGTACATGCTGTATCAGAGTAACCTAGGGGCCTGGTTGTACATGCTGTATCAGAGTAACCTAGGGCCCTGGTTGTACATGCTGTATCAGAGTAACCTAGGGGCCTGGTTGTACATGCTGTATCAGAGTAACCTAGGGGCCTGGTTGTACATGCTGTATCAGAGTAACCTAGGGGCCTGGTTGTACATGCTGTATCAGAGTAACCTAGGGGCCTGGTTGTACATGCTGTATCAGAGTAACCTAGGGGCCTGGTTGTACATGCTGTATCAGAGTAATCTAGGGGCCTGGTTGTACAGTACATGCTGTATCAGAGTAACCTATGGGCCTGGTTGTACATGCTGTATCAGAGTAACCTAGGGCCCTGGTTGTACATGCTGTATCAGAGTAACCTAGGGGCCTGGTTGTACATGCTGTATCAGAGTAACCTAGGGGCCTGGTTGTACATGCTGTATCAGAGTAACCTAGGGGCCTGGTTGTACATGCTGTATCAGAGTAACCTAGGGCCCTGGTTGTACATGCTGTATCAGAGTAACCTAGGGCCCTGGTTGTACATGCTGTATCAGAGTAACCTAGGGGCCTGGTTGTACATGCTGTATCAGAGTAACCTAGGGCCCTGGTTGTACATGCTGTATCAGAGTAACCTAGGGGCCTGGTTGTACATGCTGTATCAGAGTAACCTAGGGGCCTGGTTGTACATGCTGTATCAGAGTTACCTAGGGGCCTGGTTGTACATGCTGTATTGTAAGACATGAGGAGATAGCTACCTTTGCCGGAACCTTGACCATCAGGAAATAGAGGCGCCAGGTGGTGAGGACCTGGGACAGAGAATCAGTTTAAATAAATCTATACTGATAACCACTCTACCTCACCTATACTCTCTCTCACCCACCTATACTCTCACCAATTCTCTCTCTCTCTCTATCTCTCTCTCTCTCTCTCTCTTACCAGTACCTCCTCATGAAAAGCAATTATATCTTTCCCTTGCCTGTTATCTCATATATATATATATATATATATATATATATATATATATATATATATATATATAGTAGATATATAGACAGATAGATGGATATAGACAGACAGACAGACAGACAGACAGACAGACAGACTGATTGATTAATTGATTGATAAAGAGAGAGAGAGAGAGAGAGAGAGAGAGAGAGAGAGAGAGAGACCACTCATTTCCCTCACCTCAAATAAACTGTGAGGGAGTTGCTTGTATTACTGTACATGACGGTGATGCGTTTGGGGTGCTGGTGGCAGCTGGGACAGACTGCGTTTGGATAAAGGGGCGTGAATCGTGCTGACGGAGAGAGACGGACCCATGGAGAGAGAAGTCCTTATATCAAAGTCTTCCAGATCAAAGGAAGTCAGCTCAGCATGCATCATCACGCTCATTTTGGGACATTATTATACATGAGTGCATTTCTGGAGCAAATATTTTCTCCTTTGATTGGGAAGGACTGAACCGGGCTATTTCAAGCACCCTTTCACATCATAACACTAACCTCAAATAAACGTTTGACTGACCCCTTCACCGAGCATGAACCCTAGTGGCTTTATTGCAAATCCCTGCATTAAATTGCCCCTGAGGAAGGCCATTTGTGCCGAAACATTGTGCCTTATTTATTCAATTCACCGTGGGAGCTAATTACAGTGTGTGGATATTCTCTCTTTTCTAGTATCTTTTTTGTTGTCGAGCACCTGTTGCACTTTTTTGATGTGCGTGCATTCCTCTGCTGCTATATCCTTGCATTAACCCACAATCCCCTAACCCTAACTACAAACTGGGCTGTTCCCAGTTCAAATATGTGGTCCTCTCCTCTGCCTTCTATTAACAAGATCATAAGGTAGAAGTGTAGTTAGTGTGGGTTACCCAGTTCAGTGTTTAACAGCATGTAGTAAAACAGAGAGGGATTCGATGTTGGAAAGGGTTCCAGCAGATAAGACATATCAAAGACCCTGAATATCAAAGGGCACACATGGAATTGGATTTGAGGGCAGGGGTGGTGGCGGTTTTTAGAAAGGGTGTTAAAATATTAAACTAGACTGCACTGGATAAGGGCCTTGATCTCCGCCTCTCGTGTGCATAGGTGAGAGTTGTAACTAATGCCGGGCTCACACTACAGGATATTCAAAATCCCAACTGATTTTGAAATCGAGTGTTCTCATAAATCATTAATCAACAGTTCATCACACACTACAGGATATTATTGTGACCGAGGGAGACCGAGGGATCGCGAGGTACAGTATAAGATTGAATCTATAAATTCCTCACATTACAAGATAATCTGGGCCGAACATCGGTACTGGCCAACGTTCCAGACCAGATTTCTCCTCCAAATGTCGGGAGGGGTGAATCGGGGATAATTCGGCCCAAAAATCCTGTAGTGTGTGAAATACGGTAACATTTAAGCTGATTTCCTGTCTCTAGCTAAAGGTGTGCCCCAGGGATCGGTGTTGGGTCCTGTCCTTTTCTCCATCTATATTAATGATATTGTCTCTACACTAACTGGCTGTCATGTTCATTTTTATGCTGATGATACAGTTATCTACTGTATTGCGGATACTGTTCAGGAAGCCATTGTTAATCTGCAGCGTGCTTTTAAGGTACTACAAGAAGCTCTCAGCAATCTTAAACTAGTCCTAGATCCTAGCAAATCTTAGTTATGTTGTTCTCTAGAGGTAGGACTATTGATTTTGATTGACTCCAACTTCCAACTGCTAATGGCCTGCATATTGAGAGAATCATGGAGTACAAATATCTTGGTTTGTGGTTGGATGATACTCTCTTTCAAGTTTCATGTAGATAATCTAGCCTCTAAACTGCGGCAGAAAATTGGCTTCTTGTACAGAAACCGTTCTAGCTTTCCTATGTTCAGTAGGAAAATAATTGTCCAAGCTGTTTTTCTATCAGTATTAGACTGTGGTGACACTATCTATAGACATGCTTCCGTGACAACCTTGAAACCCTTGGACTCTGTCTACCACTCCGCCCTAAGGTTTATTACAGGTGATGGATATGACTCACCACTGTGTTCTTTATCATAAGGTGGGCTGGTCATCTCTTTCTCTAAGGGGTAACTATCACTGGTATTTATTTATTTCCAAAGCCATTATTGGTAAACTTCCACCTTGCATCTCGTCTCTGTTGGACTGGAGCCTTGGCACCTACCAGACCCGGAATCTAATGATCGGCTTGTTCTCAGGGTTCCTTGAGTGCATTCTGAACTTGGAAGGGCTGCTTTTTTATATGATGCTCCTTATACTTGAATATGTTACAACAGACTCTAAAGCTTGAGGTCCTTCCTTCAGTCACAGAGTTTAAGTCCATGGCTCTAGAGATATGTACTTCAACCTGTAACTGTTTTTAATTATTATCATTATTGTACATTGCATTTGTTTTGTTGATTTGATTTCTGTCTCTGTGTAAATTCATCATCACTGTAAATTAGGGAAACCTCAGTGCTTCACGAGTATAAATAAAGGTTTGAAATAAAATTAAATGAAGTGTGAGCCCGGCATAAATTGATTTGAAGTTAGTAGTACCCATGTCATCATCATCCATCATGCTCCAGTAGCTTTTCAGTAGCTTGGCTTCGCCAGATCCAATTCGCAAAAATGCAAATGTTTGGGAAATTCTCTGTTCATTTTAGAGTTACAAGGGATGTTATCAACGTTATGTTCGCAGAACAAAATGAAATGTGGGTTAGTCATCGTATCACATGGGTACAGTTCAGTCATCATTTAAAACCCGCCCCATATTACAATACAAACGGTGGCGATTGGCCCGACCAATATCTGGTCGGGTGGAAATCACTTAGAACAGGTGGATGTCCAGACTGATCCATGGAGAGAAAGAGAATGTGAGCTCACGTGATCAGGGTGGCGACGCCAGGCTAGCTTTCCGGTGGCTGGAGTTAGCTAAATGGTACTTTTGGGAGGTGGAGGTGCAGATATTTACCCCAGTGAGGTGACACCTGCATTACTCATTGTATATTTAGCTGTGTACCCTTGCTACACTAAGCCGTACAAGCATAGACTCTGGCCCATAATTAAAGTGCTCAGTGACCCAGATAGCAGGGCTAGCATGGATGCAGATAGCATCCTGTGAGCTAGCAGGGACAGAGATCTGGAAATGATTTCATAGCTCTGCCCCACATGCTCTGATGTTAGTAGCCGAGTATCAAAGGGTCTGGCCAGCCCAGCCTCTGCTGTCCCCAGCAGGCCTTAGAGAGTTCAGCCTCTAACCCTACCCCTCACAGAGGCCAGCCTCTAACCCTACCCCCTCACAGAGGCCAGCTTCAAACCCTACCCCTCACAGAGACCAGCCTCTAACCCTACCCCTCACAGAGACAGCCTCTAACCCTACCCCTCACAGAGACCAGCCTCTTACCCTATCCCCTCATAGAGACCAGCCTCTAACCCTACCCCTCACAGAGACCAGCCTCTAACCCTACCCCTCACAGCCTCTATCCCTACCCCTCACAGAGACAGCCTCTAACCCTACCCCTCACAGAGACCAGCCTCTAACCCTACCCCTCACAGAGACCAGCCTCTAACCCGACCCCTCACAGAGACCAGCCTCTAACCCTACCCCTCACAGAGACAGCCTCTAACCCTACCCCTCAACGAGGCCAGCTTCAAACCCTAACCCTCACAGAGGCCAGCTTCTAACCATACCCCTCACAGAGGCCAGCCTCTAACCCTACCCCTCACAGAGGCCAGCCTCTAACCCTACCCCCTCACAGAGACAGCCTCTAACCCTACCCCCTCACAGAGACAGCCTCTAACCCTACCCCCTCACAGAGGCCAGCTTCAAACCCTACCCCCTCACAGAGGCCAGCTTCAAACCCTACCCCTCACAGAGGCCAGCCTCTAACCCTACCCCTCACAGAGGCCAGCCTCTAACCCTACCCCCTCACAGAGACAGCCTCTAACCCTACCCCCTCACAGAGGCCAGCCTCTAACCCTACCCCCTCACAGAGGCCAGCCTCTAACCCTACCCCCTCACAGAGGCCAGCTTCAAACCCTACCCCTCACAGCCTCTAACCCTACCCCTCACAGAGACCAGCCTCTAACCCTACCCCTCACAGAGACCAGCCTCTAACCCTACCCCTCACAGCCTCTAACCCTACCCCTCACAGCCTCTAACCATACCCCTCACAGCCTCTATCCCTACCCCTCACAGAGACCAGCCTCTAACCCTACCCCTCACAGAGACCAGCCTCTAACCCGACCCCTCACAGAGACCAGCCTCTAACCCTACCCCTCACAGAGACCAGCCTCTATCCCTACCCCTCTCTGAGGCCAGCCTCTAACCATACCCCTCACAGCTTCTAACGCTACCCCTCACAGAGACCAGCCTCTAACCCTACACCTCACAGCCTCTAACCCTACCCCTCTCTGAGGCTAGCCTCTAACCCTACCCCTCACAACCTCTAATCCTACCCCTCTCTGAGGCCAGCCTCTAACCCTACCCCTCACAGCCTCTAACCCTACCCCTCTCTGAGGCCAGCCTCTAACCCTATCCCTCACAGCCTCTAATCCTACCCCTCTCTGAGGCTAGCCTCTAACCCTATCCCTCACAGCCTCTAACCCTACCCCTCACAGCCTCTAACCCTACCCCTCACAGAGACACCAGCCTCTAACACTACCCCTCACAGAGACCAGCCTCTAACCCTACCCTTCACATAGACCAGCCTCTAACCCTGTCCCTACGGAAAAGCCTCTGCTGACCCCTGCAGGCCTCACAGAGACCCTGGATCAAAGGACTCCCTGCTGCTGCTGCTGCTGCTGCCGGGCACGAGGCTGACAGACACGAGGCTGACAGACACGCCCCTCTGGCCATCTCTCTCTGGGGTGGTGGGGGAACAGTTCTGCTGTCATTTATTGTACTTAGAACATAAATGACTATGATAAATACATGACAAATACATGACAAATACATGACAGCCGATTTTCCTTCACGTTCAGTCTGAATGAAGCACATTTCATGGTGCTACTCAATTGGTGAGCGTGTAAAATAAGGTAGCTATGGGCTTCAGGGTGGCATCGGCTGTGAAACCATGTCTCCTGAAGGCCAAGAGCACTAGGTCTGTTAAGGCCAATTCATACTTCGTCGTATGACACGTTTGAAAGTGTCGACAGACAGAAATGATGTCATTGTCAACACTTATTTGTCGGACAGAGGTGTCTTGCACCTACCGACTTTCTAATGTCGCAGACGCCGTCACTTTCGTTGCATAGCTGTGATTGAATAGCTAGATTGAAGGCACGTTCGTTGCCATGGATCGATCAGCCATGCGTCTGTAAGTTACCATGGAGGTGATCAGACACTTCGCTTAAGTATAAATACTAAATGTCGGTCACATTTTTTTTTTCTGTCGACAGACATTTGTCGTACGACACTTGTCAACTTAGTATAAATTAAGCTTTACAGCGCTTTGTTCATGACTAAGAAGATGGTTGCCCAATATATTCAAGGAAAGAACTCACCAAGATCCTGTCCTCTGACTTGCCATGTTTGGTGTCAAGCTTAACGCCACGAATAAACTTGATCGAGGACTTATCAATGATCTTCCTGATGCTTTCTGGGAATGAAAAATATATGAAGGTTAAACAAGTGCAGAGTGAACCTGTCGTCACCGACCCGAGATACATGTCAACAGCATGTACAGTAGGCTACAGTTGTAGAATGTTTAAAGTCGCACTGAAACGGATGGTTGAGATCAACTAACTTCTGTAGTTTGACGTATTTCCGATGCAAACAAGCTATGAGGGTGGGACATGCGTTTAGAGGAATTTGATTGGAACATTGACAAGTGGACGGGTTTTAAGAACTTTAGACAGATTCGATAGAAGGATAGCGTTGATTGACGGGTGCATGTCGTGAGATTATTGGCCTAAAATCTAAGGTACCTGTTGTCGTCATTGCACGTGACCTACCGTTTTCCAGGAAGTAAGAAATTATATACTTTGATATAAGATTACAACAAAAGTAGAATTTTGATTTTTTTTTTGGCATACATCGTTAGGTATGCAATTAGGTGAACACTAATTATGTGAACCAAAATGGGACAGAATGCTTGTTTCTTTCAGTGCGACTTTAAGTGGAGTGGGATTTTGTAGTTTGCAGCTAAATGAAAGGACTCAGTATGATAGCCTACATACACAACTTCTGACCACTGGCTTTCATTCACCCTGTTTCTTGTTCCGAGAGACGGTCATTAAAACCAAGTTTAGAAGAGAATCTGAAATCATTTTGTAAAAATACCTAGTATCTCGGGAACCATTCAAATATGACATTATTCTATACGTTAACGCTAAACTCTGATAGGTAAGAAGATACTCTGATATGTGAGTGGATGGACAGGTTCAGAGATGCCACTAAGTAGATAATCACAGCGCTTAATAGAGCGGTTAGAATGAGCCAACAGAGCAGAGCCGCCCCTGCGCATGCGTGTGGAGTAGTACTGGACCGCTGGAGTTGGGGTGAGTTTGCGCGCGCGTGCGTGTAGCGTGCGCGTGCGCGTGTCAAATCAATCCAACCTCCTGTTTAGACGGAGACTCCGCTTAAGTGAGGAATTGGTTGGGCGTGTGCTGAATCAATAAAGGATAAGCACAAATGGTTGGTAAGACAAGATGCCTCCCCCCCCCCATCCTCACAACACACCCAACCAACCACCCTCACACACACACAAACGTACACGTACGCACTCACACACACGCGCGCGCGCACACACACACACGCACACACACACACACGCACCCACACACTGCACGCACAGACAGACAGACTGCAGAAAAACGAACCTGTCAACCACACATTAGATGATTACATTCTTGCAATTAAATCTGGCGTGATTTGAAGCAGACCACACACAGAAGACACCACGGGTGATACGGCTTTTTCACAACGCCCCTTCTACGGCCCAGGCCTGGGGTTTTTACATTATTATATATCCCCTGCAGCATTTCGCGAGTGGGTCTCTCTGCTTTTCACAATCTTCCAAATGATGTGCAGATTAAACCATGCTCGTTTTCCAAACATGACACAAAAACAGCTTTGTGACAACTGCAGGTGTGCGTCTATTCGGTCTTCATGTAAAGCCAATCGACATCGTTGCATTAATGTTATAGCCTAATGACCATCACGAGGAATGGATTTAAAAAGGTTTATATTCTTACCTGTAATATCCTTGCTTACAACGACGAAAGAAGAGATAGTCGTGTCTTTAGAAGCCATTTCTGCTTGTCTTTCTCACCGCCCTATTCTCTTCAATGATACCATAGCACACCACCCGAACACACTGCCTTTAAAGCATTCCACCAGAGCATCCAAGCTGGACCTGTTTCTGGACGGTCTCTCCAGCCTACAGAGAGGCTGTGAATGTGAAAGCAAGGCAGTGGGGTTGTATTAGATGGAGCGGTATAGGCAGAAGGAGGGGTGAGACTACGGATAAGTTATTTCAGATGCATTGGACGATCAGATGCGGTCATAACGAAAGGATTCTCATCAGATAATGATGCCAATTGGGGGAAGCCTACGATATTTCGCAACTGTAATTGTTGTTTTCACGTCTCTATCTCTTAATGCAAAAACGTTCTTACAAAAGCAAAGGGAACATTTTGGATTTTTGTTTTTGATTGTGTTAACTTCTGTTTATATAGGAAGCTTTTTAACCCCTGGCAGGGGGACTGCATATCTTGGCTATAATTGGGTTCATTTACATTTTATTACAAAATGTTCATTCGGTCCATCTTTATCAAATAAAAAAAACCTAAACTTAAAATATATGGTAAAATAATGGTTGAAGCATTTGTGTGTGTGTTTTTTTTTAACAGTATATCGAATTTTGTATACGCTATTGCACTGTATTTTGTATTTGCACTGTTGTTTGTTTTGCACTGTCCTTGCACTGTCCTGTCCTGCGTGTCATGTCGTCTGCAACAGCGTATGA
The DNA here is from genome assembly GCF_949987555.1 of Borostomias antarcticus. Classification (NCBI taxonomy): domain Eukaryota; kingdom Metazoa; phylum Chordata; class Actinopteri; order Stomiiformes; family Stomiidae; genus Borostomias; species Borostomias antarcticus. The sequence continues at coordinate 34,442,978 of NC_140236.1, forward strand.
ACCCTAGTCAAATGTGTGTACCATATACAGTAGAGCCGTTAGAATGAGCTATGTACATGGCCAATAAAATGGATATAGTGAATCTTGGAAGTACTTATTTCAGTTGGTGGCCCGTCTCTGTGGACAAAACAGCTATTAAAGGTAGAAACACCTTTGTGTGCTCCTACGTCATCTCAGTGGAGCATCTTTGGTGGGCGATGCCGCTCTGGCCTTCATACTCTACCTGTGTACCAGCTAAGGCCTTCATACTCTACCAGCTAAGGCCTTCATACTCTACCTGGTGTACCAGCTAAGGCCTTCATACTCTACCTGTGTACCAGCTAAGGCCTTCATACTCTACCTGGTGTACCAGCTAAGGCCTTCATACTCTACCTGTGTACCAGCTAAGGCCTTCATACTCTACCTGTGTACCAGCTAAGGCCTTCATACTCTACCTGTGTACCAGCTAAGGCCTTCATACAATACTCTACCTGGTGTACTAGCTAAGGCCTTCATACTCTACCAGCTAAGACCTTCATACTATACCTGGTGTACCAGCTAAGACCTTCATACTCTACCTGGTGTACCAGCTAAGGCCTTCATACTCTATACCTGGTGTACCAGCTAAGGCCTTCATACTCTATACCTGGTGTACCAGCTAAGGCTTTCATACTCTACCTGGTGTACCAGTTAAGGCTTTCATACTCTACCATCTAAGGCCTTAATACTCTACCTGTGTACCAGTTAAGGCTTTCATACTCTACCTGCTGTACCAGTTAAGACCTTCATACTCTACCTGGTGTACCAGCTAAGGCCTTCATACTATACCTGGTGTACCAGCTAAGGCCTTCATACTCTATACCTGGTGTACCAGCTAAGGCCTTCATACTCTATACCTGGTGTACCAGCTAAGGCCTTCATACTATACCTGGTGTACCAGCTAAGGCCTTCATACTCTACCTGCTGTACCAGTTAAGGCCTTCATACTCTACCTGGTGTACCAGCTAAGGCCTTACATACGTCACCTGATGTGCTACCCAGCTGAATCAAATCAAACTTTATTTCTATAGGGCATGGCACATGTCTAGATCTACAGTAGAAGTAAAAAAAGCAATAGCTTGTATTGTACAACTCCCAGCTATAACCATTGTACCAATGTACATGTGTTCTTTAGTCAAAGTGACACTAAATACACATAGGCCTATGATCTAGAATAATGTGAGGTTGTCATGTCTGTATGGATCGGTAACTGGATAGAATCTATTTTACAGGATCAATTTCAGGAATAGGCAAGGAGAGCATCTGCAGACAGAGAACAGCACAGACTAGAGTTCATGTGAGTTAATTGTTGGTATGGTAATAGAGTACTGAGTTCTGATGTCATACGGATCGGAAGGCAATTCCCAATGCAATTAGACAGTTGTGATGTGATTAGAGTGCATTCTGTGCATGTAGTACACTAGCAGTAACTGTTGAGAGGTGCTCCATGGGTCCTGTATGAGCACATGTTCCACATCCAAGCAAGGGGCTAGTTCTGGTCTTGAAAGCCTGTAGTACTGTGAACTATATAGCTATATGCAACTCTTCTTCACTAGCAAACACAGTGTTGTCACGTTACCACAATGGTCATGGATGTTATTGGAAGGGGGGGTTACAAAGCAATAAAAACATTAAACATTAAAACGAAATAAAGTACAAATACAAAATACAAAACATCACACACATTGATCAGATAAACACAAAAACATAATTTCACATTAGACACAAAAATGTAGCCTATTAAGAATTACCGACCATTACAGGATTATCTCTCTAAAATGGCACATGTCCATGTATGTAGGCATCTGTCTGTATGTCTGTGGCATGATTATCTCGAGGACATGGCACTGTTTGAAGTTGGGAAGTGTGAAGCTGTTTGGAGCTGTGGTTCTCGAGAAAGCAGCAAAAAAATGTCTGGAAACCTGTGTAACAGACGTGATATAGATATTTTATGATATAAATTATATGAACTTTCTATTAATGTTTAATAATTAGCTGCTGTCTACCACCCTGTGAGGGCTGGCATAGTGTTGCCATGGCAATGCAAGGAGTGGTTTGTTTTCGCACTGAAGAACAGCTGTTAGGCTACTGTATGTTAGATGAGTTCTCTGAATCGCAATGTGTTTTTCATGAAAGGGTTATGCTCATAATAGTAATGTCTTTATTGAATTATCAGTTACATTAGTGTACATTATGTAATATAAATGCAAAGGGAGAACAGTTTGAGAACAAGTGACTTTGACTAATTCCTGTACCACCTCCCATAGAATTTGGATTTGAATGTAAACTAGCCTACTGTATGTAATCCTCATTTAACATTTTTCAACTCTGTCATAAGTGACTGTGATAATATTCTATGGTTGCCATAGAAGCAATTAAAAACAAACTGTTAAGACATTTTAATATCAGTCAAAACAAAACAAATCCCTCTGGCATTTTTCAAAATGTTTAGAATCCACTTATGTCATAAATGTCCCCAGGCATTGTAGTTGTATTCTATTAGTGATAGGACATGGTTGCTCCAGAAACAATATCAAACAGAATGTTGAGAAATCCCATCGAAACACCATTTCTGATTTGCTCTGAAAACAAGCACCATGTCTCAACTTTTCCCGTCAAAAAACACCTTACAAATTGGAGAAGTCTTCGCAATGGATAACATCGTACAAAACCAACCTGTGACAAACATCCAGCTTCCAGGAGGGTTTTGTCCAGGTGAGAGACATGGTTACCAATAATTCATTCATTCAACCTTAGGGAGTCAATGCCTCCTTTGCAAATGAGCCATTTTACAAAATATAGGCTACTCATCAACACAATAAACACAACTTTTAACAGTTTTTTCCAACCAGTAGGCTAAGTATTTTGTATAGCATGAAAGCAGTCGGCAGGTCATTGATGGCCTGGCTCTGTATTATTAAACCACTTTAGGCACTGTATCATGTTGGCAGAACTTAGAATTGTTCAAAGAAAAGCTAAAATCATTAATATAAATAAAGATAAAAACCAGACCTAAAACTTGAACCTGAAATCAAGATAGTTAGTAGCCTACTACAACAGTAGTAATCCCTTTTCTCCTGTTTTGTTATGCTAGGTATGACAGTGATGCAGGGTCCATGTATGTGGCAGCAGCACCAGGGGCCATGGCTCCACAGCACCCCCCAGGTCCACTACCCTTACCTGGGCATGGCCCTCGGATACTACACCCAGTCAGCCCCCCAGAGGGTATGTGCCAATCAGTTCCTGCGCAGTGCCCCTTATTGGCTGCCACACAAAAAGCTGCACTCTGACCAGTACCCTCCAAAGTGTTGGCCCGAAACCTACAGTATGGCATACCAGGCTGGATACCCCAGCTCCTACAGGCACATGCCTATGGATGCCAGGATGTGGCCCATTCTCACCACAGTGCCCCAGGCTACCAATAGCCTCATCCATCAGGCTGGTACCAGTACCTGTTTGGCAGAGCAGGCTGCAGGTCCTCTGCTCCAGAGCTGTGGCCCGAGGGCTGGACCCAGCACCCCCATCCCCACCTCTCTGACCCAGGTCAGTGGGACGGACCAGCAGGGAGCAGGGGACAGCTCTTTCCACAAGGTCACCTCCCTGGGTGAGGCCATGAAGATCTTCTGCTGTGAGCCTGAGGCCAGACAGGAAGCAGAGCCTGAGCCCGAGGACAGACAGGCAGCAGAACCTGAGACCTCTACTCAGATGCCACAGGAGCTGGGTTCAAGTCCCTCCCTTGTTTTAGGTATGTCGATGCGATGTGTGATTTGAAGCACATTTACTCCTCAAATTCAATCAATTCTAAGTAAGTTCTAAAAATAAAAATAAATCCCTTCCCGTCACTCGTCTGCAGGTGTGGTTCCCCGCTACCCCACGGTGGACCATTCTCTGGACCATGAGGACATGGAGGCTTGTGTGCAGCGGTTGCTGGATGCCCAGGCCTCACAGGAGGCTCGCGGCCCTGTAGCTGCAGTAGCAGCAGCACAGGATTCTGGGATGGAATTTTTCTACCAGGTGGACAGCTTGGGTTGCCTGTGTGACCTCCAGCTGTTTGGCCAAACTTTGGCCAGCAGTATTGAGGAGGAGAGCAGTCACATGGAGTTTCTGAGTTGATCACATTCAAATGTCATTTGTTTAGGTTTTTAATGTTCAATATTATTTTAATTAACAATAGCAATAATTTTAATAAATAGCAATACTTACAAAGTTTGGTCTGGGAATATTTTCTGCACATAATATGAATCTTTGCAAATGTAGGCAAAAATACAAATTAACAGCATTAAGAAGTAGCAATGTTTTTGGCGGTGTATTTTTCACCTGTTATCCATTAAGGTGTTTCTTAAATTCATTCAAATGAATGTGCTTATAACGTTACTCTCCAAACACAACATTGCAAGTAGCAGAACTACTGAAATAGCTGTGAATTTAAATGACATGGAATAATGTCTGATAAATTAGGATAGGTCTTGTCGCCTGGACAGTTCCAATGCTTCCAATGCTAATCCAGCACAATAAGAGCGGGATAGCCAGTTAGCTCAGGAGGCTTTGGTTATGACATTTCACAACGTAGCACTGTCCATATGCAATTCAACTCAACTTATTATTCGTATCCATCTTTCCAGCTGTTTGGGATCTTTTGGAAATTAGTAGAATTTGCAACCATTCGTCTCATACCGATGGGAGCAATCTGGCGCAAAGCACAGCATTTTACTCATGAGTGACGTACATAAGCGCGCCCGGCTTTGTAGTACATTTATGAAACGAATGGAGCAATTTCCAAAATTTGAAAGAAGGCGAAATACTGTTTGAAATTCTCGCAGTTAGTAGGTTATTACTGTAAAGACACTCACAAGTTTTTGTTTTGATAACTTCACCGAAATGGCTTCGTAGTAATTATTAGAAAATCCGGTCTATGGGAGTTTACATTGAAACTCCTCTCCGATAGGAACAAATCCGCCAGGGGCGCATGTTTTCACTTTCCCTCCCTATTGTGAGATGTACACGCCCGCACACGCAGAATGGGAACAGGCGCCGGGCACTGCACTTGTAGCCTACATTGAATCACATTAATGCTACTGTTCAGTAAAGTTTGCGCTCTTACATTTCGGATTTAATACATCGTATACTTAGGTGTGTTGAAAGAATAAAAAGGTAAAGGCTTCACTGACTGAATTCTGTCTGACAGTCTGAGTCAGTCCTCCGACCAATGAATGGCAGCAATGCGCTGGACGACGCGCCCAATCCGCGAAGAAGAACAAGCAGCTACGGAAGCCCACACAGTTAGCCACTAGCTAGCTAGACCATAGCCTATGTTATCATACATCCTTGGGCTGGATTCACTCGACTGACACATCGAAGTAAACGGACTAGGCAGCCGGGTTTTTTAGAGTGAGTGGCAACACGTTTGAATACTATGTGCGGTATGGTATGAGTGTTTATTAATCTTTAACTGTTAACCAACGTTATGAATGAGATGAGCTGCCCAACCCAACAGTAAGTTAGCCTAGTCATGCCTGGGTAAGTGGCTAGATTAACGTTTTATAGACAGAACAATGTTGTTGTTGTAGTGATAGTGAGTTAGTTAATGATGTAAGTGTTAATAACTAGTTATTTTGCTCCCTATTATTGATTACATTTGTAAGCTTGTCTTGTTTTAGCTACTAAAACCTCTGGCCAGAGGGTGGTCTGTGAGTTAGTCTGATGCCAAGAGGTTCTAGCCGACTGATGTCTGAAATAAATATCTTGTTTGTTTTTGTTTCTATTATATAGATTTGGATAATAACATCCCTCTCCTACGTCCACGATGGTGAGTCCTTTTCTGTATTAACGTTAGTCTAGTCTAGCTGTGTTGGTGTGGTGCTTCCCACTGAGCAAAGACACGTCTAAAAGACGTCGTTTAGACGTCCAAAGACATCCCATTAGGAGCCAGAATGAAAGTTTTTTTAGTCATTCAGATATTGAACCCGTTCTGCACGTCCACAGACGTCTTAGAGGGGTCCAAGCCAGACGTGTGAATATTGAGGGGTCCAGCAGACGAACACACGGGGTTCAGGACCGACGGACGTTATTAAGACATGATCTGAACGTCTCCCTGACGTTGCGTGTTTGCTGGGTTTATGGAGCTCCTCCCCATTGTTATTTATTCATTCATCACATGATGGCAGCGCAGTAGTCCAGTACTTACAGTACTTGGCCTAGTTTACAGTTTTGCGCTGAAAAATACCTTTTCTGCTGGAGTCTTGTAGCACAGATAAAAGATGGCAGCTGGCTGAACAGTGGGAAGTAGACTGAAGTAAGTCAACATTCTGCCATGAAAGATTTGGGCGTTTTAAATCTGTATTTGAGAAAGTATACACAAACAAAAATGGCTCTGTCCTTATTAAATAGTTCATACTTTCAGTGCAAACTACTTCAAGCAAGTATGCCCATCGTCAAGGCTCCACAATGTGAACCGTATGTCAATGTTTGAGGGGGGTCTCCTGGACTGCTGCATTGAAATCTCTGTCCTTCTTTGTGACAGCACGGACGAGTGAAGGTGAAGTCGACCGCGCAGCAGGAGGAGGAGAAGAAGATAGTGAGGGAGAAGAAACTGAAAATATACGTGGCTGCACGAGATGCTATTTTTAATAAGGTCTGGTTACACCTTAGGGCTGGGTATTTGCAAGAAGCTCAGGATAGGATACGGTATCGCAGTACGATATTATCATGCGGCACTGTACATTTTGTTACATTTGTACCTGTTATACATACAGTACCACACAAGGGGGTTTACTAAGATTTAATACAAGATCTACTTTCTACCATCACTAATCTGGCTAGCCTGACTGACTTTGCCAGCTAGCTTGTATTTGCTAACATGAACGGTCGCTGACTAATACACCCACTTTATCCCTCTAATACACACTCTATTCCACTAGTACGCACATTTCAATCTCTTTCTGTTTTCAGAGGAAGGAGGGTGTGCTGGATGACGAGGCCCTTCAGTTGACCCAGCAGATTCTCTCCTCCAACCCGGACTTCGCCACCCTGTGGAACTACAGGAGGGAGATCCTGCTACACCTGGAGACTGTTCGGTAAGGTCAACACAGCTCCCACCGGGATAAGTAAACATAATTATCTAGTGTACGCTCTCTGAAAATACCTACCTACATCAGATAACTCAACATCTGTTTGATTGACACCTCCCATTATCATAGTGGAGGAAGAAAGACTAAGTTCCACTGATTAAAAAGACTAAAGACTAAGACTAAGTTCCACTGATTGTCACACACCTGAGTGTGTGCAATTTATTCTCCGCATTTGACCCATCCCCTGGGGGAGCGGTGAGCAGCAGCGGTGCCGCGCTCGGGAATCATTTTGGTAATGTAGCCCCCCAATTCCAACCCTTGATGCTGAGTGCCAAGCAGGGAGGCAATTTTCCCATTTTTATAGTCTTTGGTATGACTCGGCCGGGGATCGAACCCACAACCTCCCGGTCTCTGGGCGGACACTCTACCACTAGGCCACAGAGCTGGTTAAGCTGGAAAGAAGATAATCAGATGCAATTGAGGACGGCGGCTGAGAGAGAAGCAGCTACTGTGGCTGAGGGGGCGATAAACCCTCACAGCAGAGAGATGAGAAATAGCGACGTCCATTAAGAAACGGCTCAAACAGCTTCGAGACGGACGTGCTGAGGGAGAGGAGGGTGGCGGTTCCTGTCGATATAGATGGCCTAGTTTTGATCTGTAATTCCGAAAACAGTCTCACTACTCAATTTGTACTTGGTTTTGATTGTGCTTCTTGTAACTGCTGATTTCAACTGCAAGTTCCCCATGGTGATCAATAATGTAGGCCTACAACCTACCTACCTACCTACCTACCTACCTACCTACCTATAGACAGACTCATTCAACCATGTTTCAGTAGTCACTCAAATATCAGGATCAGTGTTCAGAACTTAACTGTCTATCAGATCGATTTTGATTTGTGATTCTCATTCACATTGTGATCGCTCATCAGGGGTTTCCATACTGGCTGACTCCCCCTCACCCAGTGCATTATCTCAGTCTCAAGCTGGCACCAGTATATCTATATATATATATATATATATTGCAGAGTACTGATGGGAGAGATGCCCTTGTTGGGAGGGGCTGGAATGGGGACGCATCACTGGAGAGTTCCCGTGATGTGAGAACAGAGCCTCTGGCGCCCCCTGTCTGTGTATCAGTGTAGAACTGTGTTTGTCCCAGGGAGGAGGACGAGGTGCAGAGGACGTACGAGGCCGAGCTGTCCTTTCTGGAGTCGTGTCTAAAGGTGAACCCCAAGTCCTATGGCAGCTGGCACCACCGAGGCTGGGTGTTCGCCCGCCTCCCCCGGCCTGACTGGACCAGAGAGCTGGGCCTGTGTGACCGCTGCCTCGCCCTGGACGACCGCAACTGTGAGTCAGGGGGAGGAAGCGCTGGGGTTCAGTGGGAGAGGGGGTCAACATCGCAGAGGATTCTCTAGTTGGCCGTTGTGGGAGAAGTGGACTAGTTGGATTTCATTTTTCGCCTAATTTTTGGGGCGAGGGAGAGACATTATATATATATATTACCGTATGTTGTCAGTGTTCAAAAAAGGCCTTTGGTAATAGGGTTGAGACGGTATGGATTTTTGCATTACGGTACGGTACAGTATCTAGTTACACGGTACGGTTTACGGTATTTCACCGTATACGAGGTCTAGAGCCCTACAGTGCAACACATGATGGAAATACACACTATTGTAATTAAGCTCAGTTTATTAATAGCAAGCTTATATTAAATTACAAAATGAACTGTTGCAAGCAACTTGAAATGTGAAGTTTCAGCAGCGCATTATTGTGTAATACCGTAAACGTAATACCGTAAACACAGGGAATGTCACGGTTCTAATACCGTGGACATTTTATACCGCGGTTCACGGTTTTATGGTATACCGTCTCATCCCTATTTGGTAATGCCAGTAAAAAAAAAAAAAACGTCTTTGTATTGGTCTCTCCCTCGCCTACGGAAGAGCATTAGGGCCAACAACTGAGTTTATTATTTTTTTAAGCTTCAGAGTTTAAAGTCAGAATTTCTGACTTTAATGTCAGAATTTCTGACTTTAATGTCAGAATTTCTGACTTTAATGTCAGAATTTCTGAGAAAAAAGTCAGAAATAACTTCTGAGAAAAAAGTCAGAATTTCTGACTTTAAACTCAGAAGCTTAAAAAAAAAAAAAAAAACTCAGCTGTTGGCCCTAATGCTCTTCCGTACTCGCCCCTCGAGACATTAGCCTTCCATCTGTTCAAATATCTGAGCATATTTTCAGATTTTTACACATCTGATAGGGTTTGTTACAGAGGGGATGCTCAAGATCAGTGAATCTGCACAAATATTCTGCACAGATCCCTGTGAACACGAAAAAGATGAAAAGTTGAATTTATTAGCTGAGCAAACAATGAAATAAACAAAAATTAGGTGAAATCCAACCAGTTGTCTTCTTCTCCCACAACGGCCGACTAGAGAACCCCTCTGCGAGCCCCAACGATATCTAGCATTTATGTGTCACACTCTCCCCCACTGTCCTCATCCACTCCTGTCATCCTATCCTCATCCCTGTCCTCATCCCCCTCCTGTAGTCCATTGCTGGGATTACCGTCGGATGGTGGTGAAGATGTCTGGGGTGCCGGTGGACCAGGAGCTGCAGTTCACCGACCGACTCATCGGCTCCAACTTCTCTAACTACTCCAGCTGGCACTACCGCAGCACCCTGCTGCCCCAGCTGCACCCCGAGTCCCCCGAGCGCCCCCCGCCCTGCCCCCGGCCCCCCCGCTCCTCCCCGCCGCCCTCCCCGCAGACACACTCCCACCGCGTCTGTGAGGAGCAGCTCCTTAAAGGTACGCTACACATCATGAGACATGTGACCAGCCACGGGAAAACCTGGCTCTGGAAAAATAGATGTTATGTTTTTCACACATTCTTGAAGTACAGATTCAGACCATTACTATGTTGTCATTGTAAACTGTATAGGCAGGGTTTTTCCCTTCATAGAGGATTTTTTGGCGCCCCCACAGAGATTTTAGCCAGGGTCGAAGGAAAATCACCAGTTCCAAAATGCTAAAAATTTAGAATAAAAATAGCAATTCAAATCCTTTCCAAATGTGTTTGATGGCTTGTTTCAAGTGCAGCCCATCCCTCTTTCTTGCATTGTCCATGGTTTGGACCACTATTAATTGAGATAATTAATTGACAGGCTATTAGTAACTTAAACATTTTGTCTTCATATCCATTTTGTGTCATGTCGGGAGATTTCCCACGATTGTGAAAAGTGAGCTCAGTCAGACAGTGAATCGTATAAAAAATTGCATGCGCATCAGCCCCCCCCCCCCCCCTGAGCATAACCCCCCAAAGACCTATTCTGAGCCAGGAAAACCCTGGTATAGGAAATCATTCACCAAGTTAAACCCTGGTATAGGAAATCATTCACCAAGTTAAACCCTGGAATAGGAAATCATTCACCAAGTTAAACCCTGGTATAGGAAATCATTCACCAAGTTAAACCCTGGTATAGGAAATCATTCACCAAGTTAAACCCTGGAATAGGAAATCATTCACCAAGTTAAACCCTGGTATAGGAAATCATTCACCAAGTTAAACCCTGGTATAGGAAATCATTCACCAAGTTAAACCCTGGTATAGGAAATCATTCACTAAGTTAAACCCTGGTATACAGGAGGAAATCATTCACCAAGTTAAACCCTGGTATACAGGAGGAAATCATTCACCAAGTTAAACCCTGGTATAGGAAATCATTCACTAAGTTAAACCCTGGTATAGGAAATCATTCACCAAGTTAAACCCTGGAATAGGAAATCATTCACCAAGTTAAACCCTGGAATAGGAAGTTAAACCTAACGCTTCAACATTAACGGAGGCCCAATAGTGCACATGTTGAATCTTGAGTCCTGTGTTGAGACGGTAAACCCACGCGCTCACTGTTATGTTTTCATGTTGAGACGGTAAACCCACGCGCTCACTGTTATGTTTTCATGTTGAGACAGTAAACCCACGCGCTCACTGTTATATTTAAGCAATAAACCACGAGAGGCCGTGTGTTATAGTGATTTTATAACAGCTAGGGGGCGTTGTTAGGCACGACGCGAAGGCCTCGAGTGGTTTATTGCTTTTATACAACGGTTACTACATCTATTAGTGTAAAATAAACACACAGCAATGTAAAATATTAAGATTTATTCAAAACGAAGCATCATTCCCTCAATTCCGCCGAGCAAAATAGTTCCCCTAACAAAAGGGTTGCCAAGCAACAACAACTACAATGCATTGGATCAAATGGGAGGTGCGTTAATACTGAAAATGGAATGATATGCGGTCCCAGGTGTGTGTTACAAAGTATTTTAACACGGCTTCCAGCCAATCAGAATCAAGAACCAGAACTAACCGTTGTATAATTTCATGTTAAACCCACGCGCTCACTGTTAAGTTTTCATGTTTTTAATTTCTTGAAAGTTGGGCACCTTAAACTTGTCTTCTAAATCCTGGAGCTCTGTGTTCTTATGTGTGCTGCATGCCTCAAAAAAGCAGAACTCCACTATCATCATTCCATACCTGATACAGTGACTGGCTGCTTGCCAACTGGTGAACTCAATTTAGCAATAGTTTAGTCACAGTACCAGGAAAGTAGCAGTGCACTGATATTGAAGCGACTTAAGACCCTTTGTATTGAAGCGAGTTAAGACCCTTTGTGCAGTCAGGGGCTTTAGGGCACACATCTATGAGGGCATGTCCACATCTTCTGACGTGGAAACAGACAAAATGTACTGTACCTTGTGTGACCAAAATAAGCATATTTTATCTAAAAGACAGCCGAGTTGTGGAAAGCCCAAAAAGACAGGAAATTCAAATGAGCAGCAGAACTATCCTCGGTAGTCAACCTCTCCAACACCGCCCTCACTAATGAACAGTTGTCAGTCTTGTCCAAAGGAATGTCATTCGCCCCTACACACAATACCAGTCTTTTTAATGCCCGTATTGACTTGTTCTGGTTCTATCGCAACCTCCATCTTAAGACTTGGTATCACCATCATTCATCTCATACGCATGAATACCCCAGTCTGGTCACAGTGCCTGACACACACACTTCTTCATATAGGGTACCTGAACAGGTGAACACATTGGAGCCTAGAGCTCCCCCTAGGTAAATTAGTACTAAGCCCAGGATACTACATCCTCCCCCTCTTAATTCAGTAACTAATCTGAAAAGAGTACAAGACATTTCAAACACATGTCTGAACCAAAAAACAGCTGCCATATTTTTTTCCCGCTTTGTTTAACACAAACCTTTTCAACTTTGTTTAATACAAACTTTTTTCTGATACCCATTGCAAAACAAATAATAATCATAGGATACTACAGTTTTTTTTTAAGACATGATCATTTGGGCTTTTCGGTCTAGTAGCAGACCTTTATTACCTACATATCTATACCTTTCTGTTATACCTTTCTGTTATTGGACTAACACCCACATCGTATGGATTTGTTGTTTTGTTCCTTCAGAGTATGAGCTGGTACAGAACGCCTTCTTTACTGACCCCAACGACCAGAGCGCTTGGTTCTACTACCGCTGGCTGCTTGGCAGAGGTGCGTATGAGTCCTCGTCCGGTATCGGCCATTCTTTCACCGTTATCCACACGTGAGCTTTCATTGTGTGTGTGTGGCCCCCTCAGCGGAGCGCGAAGAGATGATCAGCTGTTTGTACGTGAGCCGGGCGGAGGAGCGAGTTGTCGTGGCCTTCTCCAGACCGGTTAACGTGAGTACCAGCCCAGTCCCATCAACGCTGTCACTCCCCCTCTGGAACATTCTCTCCTGTGTATGACGAGCCTCATTCCTTGCGGTGGAAATTCTCAAGAACAAGGTGTTCTTAGGAATGATGTTGAATGCCGAGCGTCAAAGAGTAATGAGGAAGTTTATTAAAGAATACCGGTACAATGGTTTTCTCGAGATATGGTGCGTCCCTCAGAGCACGAGTGAGAGGACGAGCCCAGACACAAGTTACATGTTAGTTTTTATAGGATCCCAGTCATGTCAAGGGTCAATATGTTTACAAGAGATACAAATGGTGCTGTTATGTAGTGTTTCCCCACCCAAGCCACAAGGGGAAGTAGGTACCAGGTACAGGGCGGCTGTAGCTCAGTTGGTAGAACAGTGATCGAAGGGTCAGTGGTTCGAATCCCAGCTCCAACTGTCCACATGTCGAAGTGTCCTTGAGCAAGACACCTAACCCCAAATTGCTCCCAATGAGCAGGTTAGCACCTTGCATGGCAGCTACCACCATTGGTGTGTGAATGTGTGTGTGAATGGGTGAATGAGAGGCCATTGTAAAGCGCTTTGAGTGCCGCTAAGGTGGAAAAGCGATATATAAGTGCAGTCCATTTACCATTTACCAGTCTTCTCAGACATTGGGGACATGCTGTAAGTTAACTAGCTGTCATATAAGTATAAGGCCTATGTATGATTTCACATTGTTATTCTGGCGTTCTAATACCGACCAGGCATTTATACATGAAACATTCACATGGGGAAACAATCGCATGAACATGGGAATATACATAATGAGATGAAGCATACATGAGAACATGCATTATGAGTTCAAACATACACAATTCCATTCCATCCTCTTCTCTCGTCCTCCCGGCTCCTCCCATCTCAGGCCCTCTCCGTCGGTCTGATCCTGCTGTTGGATGGTCTGCCCCAGCGGGTGCAGTGGAGGAGTGTCCACCCCGGCTTCAAACACAGCCCCGTGTGGGTATCCTTTCCTAACGGCCTCTGTGCAACTCGCCGCGTTTGTTTGACCATTACAGGTCATCCCTGTGTTCATCACTAGCCTATTCACCACCATTATTAACATAGCTGTTGCTGATCAATCATCTAGATTGTATTTTATTTTTTATTTAACCAGGTTAGTCTCATTGAGATTAAACACTTTGCAAGCGAGACCTGGCCAAGAACACATCACAAAGTTACAGACGCATAATTACAACATAATACATCGCATAAATACAGATTGGGCATCTAACAATGAAAGATTCAATAAGAAAAGCCACATGAAGTTACACGTTGAAGGCAGGCAAGATTATTCCTAGCACTGTTTCCATTTACGTGTCGAAACATTTACAGACCTGCAATTCATTTTCCTCCACGACTTACATTTTTTAAATAAAATTGTTTAGTGAGACAGCTTCATAGTTCTGTGAAGGTCATTCCAGGCCAAAGGGGCAGACAACAGGAAGGCGTTTTTGTGGGACTCTGTCTGTGTCTTTGGTCAGCAGGACACTAGAATGCGCTACTGTGAAGAGATGGATAGACAAAGAAACGTTGACAGACATGGTGAGACAGACATCTCTATAGCTTGTGATGCAAGGTCAAGCTCTTGTTTTTTGGAGTTTGGAGATTTTTCTGTTTTTTGGGACTTTGGAGATTTTTCTGTTTTCTGTCGTGAAGTTCAATGTGTGCGTCTGTGTGTTGATGCCCCAGTACTACTTAATCCTTTAAGAGTTATTTATTCTTCATCTCACAGGGTTTTCACCTCGTCAGAGATTCTAATGAGTATTATTAAGATGGGATTGAGTAGATTCGTCTAACCTCTAACCAGTCTTGGTCTAACCTGTCTTGCGTGTTCTACATGTTTTGCTCTGCACTACCAGGGCATTCCAGCAGAGCCTGTCTGCACTTTTGTTCTGTTTTGACCCTTGACCTGCTGTCAGATCTGTGAGCTTCCACCAGGATCGATCAGCGACATCAGTAATGAACATAATCTGACGGTGCACTGGACCGAGAAACACACACACAGAGACTGTGCTTTATACACAGGTGAGGGTCTGTATACACAGGTGAGAGTCTGTATACACAGGTGAGAGTCTGTATACACAGGTGAGGGTCTGTATACACAGGTGAGGGTCTGTATACACAGGTGAGAGTCTGTATACATAGGTGAGAGTGTATACACAGGTGAGAGTCTATACACAGGTGAGAGTCTGTATTCACAGGTGAGAGTGTATACACAGGTGAGAGTCTATACACAGGTGAGAGTCTGTATACACAGGTGAGAGTCTGTATACACAGGTGAGAGTCTGTATACACAGGTGAGGGTCTGTATACACAGGTGAGGGTCTGTATACACAGGTGAGGGTCTGTATACACAGGTGAGAGAGTCTGTATACACAGGTGAAAGTCTGTATAAACAGGTGAGAGTCTGTATACACAGGTGAGGGTCTGTATACACAGGGGAGAGTCTGTATACACAGGTGAGGGTCTGTATACACAGGTGAGAGTGTATACACAGGTGAGAGTCTGTATACACAGGTGAGGGTCTGTATACACAGGTGAGGGTCTGTATACACAGGTGAGAGTGTAGACACAGGTGAGAGTGTATACACAGGTGAGGGTCTGTATACACAGGTGAGGGTCTGTATACACAGGTGAGGGTCTGTATACACAGGTGAGAGTCTGTATACACAGGTGAGGGTCTGTATACACAGGTGAGAGTCTGTATACACAGGTGAGAGTCTGTATACACAGGTGAGAGTCTGTATACACAGGTGAGAGTGTAGACACAGGTGAGAGTGTAGACAGGTGAGAGTGTAGACAGGTGAGAGTCTGTATACACAGGTGAGAGTGTATACACAGGTGGGTGAGAGTGTAGACACAGGTGAGTCTGTATACGCAGGCTAGAGTCTATACGCAGGCTAGAGTCTGTAGACGCAGGCGAAAGTCTATACACAGGTGAGTCTGTAGACGCAGGCGAGAGTCTGTATACACAGGTGAGAGTGTCCTCCACAGTGAAGCTCTATGTGCTCGGGTCTTGTTTTTCGCTGAGCAACATCCGGTACGGCTTCAGCTCACCTCCCACACCGCTGTCTCCCACAGGTCGATCTGAGAGCTGGTGCCAAGACTCTGCCACCGAACTGGAACTATTCAGGTGTGACCTGTGGATGGTGCACACACGCGTCTCGTGCTTATCAGACCTGTTTTCCATGGCGTGTGAACAGCTCCGGGTTGTCTTCTCTCCGTAGGAGCGAGCTGTCTGTGGAGAAGACGTCTGTGTTGCAGTCTGAGCTACAGTCCTGCAATCAGCTGCAGGAACTGGAGCCGCAAAATAAATGTAGGTGCAAAGGCGGCCGTAGCTCAGTTGGTAGAGCGGGTCGTTCAATGATCGAAGGGTCAGCGGTTCGAATCCCAGCTCCGACTGTCCACATGTCGAAGTGTCCTTGAGCAAGACACCTAACCCCAAATTGCTCCCAATGAGCAGGTTAGCACCTTGCATGGCAGCTACCGCCATTGGTGTGTGAATGTGTGTATGAATGGGTGAATGAGAGGTCATTGTTAAGCGCTTTGAGTGCCGCTAAGGTGGAAAAGCGCTATATGAGTGCAGTCCATTTACCATTCACTGGTCTCAGTTTCACTAGTCTCGTTCTTTTATTATGAGCCATTATTTGATTCACATTTAGTCTTTACTGGCTTTTTACGAGGAGTCCTGTTGTCAACTGTTTTTTAATTGCAGAACATAAACGATCTCTGACCCGCCCCATCTTTGCAGGGTGCTTGCTGACCATCGTTCTCCTCATGAGAGCACTAGACCCCCTGGGGTATGAGAGAGAGACCCTGGCTCACTTCCAAACACTTAAAGTGAGTACTCTAGTCTAGTACACTGGCTTTTTCTTTAAAAGTGTTCAAGCTACGCATTGTAGGACGCCACATTAGGCCCTAACCCTAACACCGTATTAGGCCCTAACCCTAACACCGTATTAGGCCCTAACCCTAACACCGTATTAGGCCCTAATCCTAACACCGTATTAGGCCTTAACCCTAACACCGTATTAGGCCAGTTTCTGTGGGGTTTTTTTTTTTTCTCCAGTGGATTGCACATTGGCACAACAACCTCTAGGGGGCATCAAGGTTGGGGTTTGGGTTAGGGCACTGTAGGAATAGTGGGCACGTCTACTCTTACGGCAGTGATGAGACTAAACTGCCCCCCCCCCCACATGCGCACACTTTTTTGCACATGCATGAAGGAGGTCCTGGAAAAGGTTCTCTAGAAAATAGTGGGAACTCTGTCACAGTACTGTGTTGGGCTACATTAGCCAAATGTGCATGAAGTCACCAAGTGCGTGTTTGTGAAATGTACCCTGCTCATTCCCCCTGGGGGGTGTGTGTGTGTATATATATATAATTTCCATGGTGATTTCAGACACAATAAATTCCACTGCATCTGTATTGAGACATGCTTTTTTCAGCATTACTGCACTCTGTTGGCGTCATGTATCACCTCCTGCTGTGATACAGAGATAAGATGTACTTTAATCATCCCCCGTGGGGTAATTTGGGCGTTTACAGCAGCGAGAAGGTACAGAATGGGTCAGAGTAAAAAAATATACATTAGAATAAAGAATATAGATAGAAGAGTACAACATATGTACATATGGTACATACAATGTGTATAAATACAGAGAAACCTGCTGTCACATGATTTGCTTCTGGCGCTTTCCAGAGTTGATTCAGCTGACTGTCTGGTCTCTGTAAAGGAAAAAATCTTACTTGGTTTAGTTTAGATTTCAAAGAACACGCTGAGTGGTCGGTCAAGCTGGTTTTAAACAAAGGCAATAGTTTTATTCTGTTACGATTCTGCAGTCGGACTCTAGCACAGGAAGTGAATCCGGGCAGAGTGAGTCAGATGTGGACGAGGTCGATAGGTTATACAGTTAAAAAGGAAGTGACATAGTTTCAGGATGAAGAGGACAGGGAAGTGATGTCACACAGGAAGAATTTGTAGTTTTAACAGACTGATCTATGAGAACGAACTACAAAGTTAGAACAACAGTCAAGTAGGAAAACGGAACACTTTGGTGAGACTTGAATTTCATTCCCATCTCCCACACAGGAGGCGGACTGTATGCGCTCTGCGTACTACAGCGACCTGTGCAGTAAGTTCATGATCGAGAACACCATTCTGAAGATGGAGTACGCAGAGGTCCGCGTCTTCAGCATCTCTGACAAGGTCAGTTGGTCACTGTCTTTATACACTGGGAGCATTCGTCATTCTCTTCTTTTTTGGACACTTTTGGATCGATCTCTCTCTCTCTCTATCTATCTCTCCCTCTCTCTCTTTTTCTCTCTCTCTCTCTCTTTCTCTCTCTCTCTTTTGTTATTTCTATATTATTTATTTCCTTTCACATTATTTCCTTTGTCTCTCTCTCCCCTCTCCCCCCCTCCCGTCTCTCTCTCCCTCTCTCCTCTGTCTCTCTCTTGTTATTTATATATTATTTATTTCCTTTATTATTTCCTTTATCTCTCTCTCTCTCTCTCTCTCTCTCGACAGAACCTGACCACGTTGTGTCACCTGGATCAGCTGCTATTGGTTACTCATATCAACTTGTCCTCCAATCAGCTGGTCAGGCTGCCTCCTCAGTTTGCCATGCTGCAGTGCCTGGAGGTAATACACATCCCATAATAAACACATACATCCCGTAATAAGATTTTTTTTATTTGTCACGTGTAATGTACGTGTACAGTTACAGTGAAATGTTGCTGCCGGCTCCACAGGTAAACTTCGATACTCAATTTACAATTTACAAGTTACAAATTCACAAATTACACTATAAGCATCATTTCTATAGTGTACAGATATAGGTAAGATAAGACAGATACTGGTCTGGATGGATTATGTGCATGCTATATGGATATGAATAAATAAGTAAGGGGCATGCACTTGAGTTCTATACTGGGAGGTAATACATCCCATAATAATATACCACTTCGTGGCTGAGTTGCTGTCGTTCCCAATCGCTTCCACTTTGTTATAATACCACTGACAGTTGACTGGAATATTTAGTAGCGAGGGAATTTCACGACTAGGCTTGTTGCACAGGTGGCATCCTATCACAGTACCACGCTGGAATTCACTGAGCTCCTGAGAGAGACCCATTCTTTCACACATGTTTGTAGAAGCAGTCTGCATGCCTAGATGCTTGATTTTATACACATGGAAGTGATTGGAACACCTGAATTCAATTATTTGGATGGGTGAGTGAATGTCTTCAGTACATAGCTCTGAGGTATGGCTACAGTACAGTAGCTCTCTCTCTGAGGTATGGCTTCAGTAGCTCTCTCAGAGATATGGCTGCAGTACAGTAGCTCTCTGAGCTATGGCTACAGTACAGTAGCTCTCTCTCTCAGAGATATGGCTGCAGTACAGTATCTCTCTCTCTGAGGTATGGCTACAGTACAGTAGCTGTCTCTGAGGAATGGCTTCAGTAGCTCTCTCAGAGATATGGTTACAGTACAGTACCTCTCTCTCAGAGATATGGCTACAGTACAGTAGCTCTCTCTCTGAGATATGGTTACAGTACAATAGCTCTCTCTCTCAGAGATATGGCTACAGTACAGTAGCTCTCTCTCTCAGAGATATGGTTACAGTACAGTACCTCTCTCTCTGAGGTATGGCTACAGTACAGTAGCTCTCTGAGGTATGGCTTCAGTAGCTCTCTCAGAGGTATGGCTACAGTACAGTAGCTCTCTCTCTCTCTCTGTTTTAGGTTCTGGAGGCTGATGACAACGCTCTCGAGGACCTGGAGGGTCTGTATCATCTCCCCAAGCTGGAGGAAGTGTCCTTAAAGAACAACAGTATCCTTCTGTCAGGCTCTCATGCCCCAGTATTGACTGAGGACTCAGGTTGTTTGATTTAGAATCTGCAGTGAAATCGTTACTTTGCTGCATCGTTCCATTCATTTGGGTACGTTTCACATTAAGCTTT
Organism: Borostomias antarcticus; assembly: GCF_949987555.1. NCBI lineage: Eukaryota > Metazoa > Chordata > Actinopteri > Stomiiformes > Stomiidae > Borostomias > Borostomias antarcticus. Next base: position 34,462,802 of record NC_140236.1, read on the forward strand.
ACAAACGAACAGAGCTTCGTAAACAAAGCCATGTGGTTGTTAATTGGACTAAATATTTGAACATGTCTAACAATGCAATGTGGAGAATGGGACATTGATGACATTTTTGAGCTAATATTGAGGGATAATGCATGTTTAGCCCTGCTTTAAGGTTACTTATGATCATATACAATGGTTCAGATCAAAACGTTGACAAAACTAGCACTTTTGAGAAAGTCTGATAATTGCTCTACCACCGTTTTGGTCATACAATGGATGTGGGTGGGCACCTTGAAAAATCATTCAAAAAAACATGTTAAACTCTCAATTTCAAAGACAAGAAACTCACAGAGGTGTTAGTTGGCGTTCTGACATATAATTCGCCATAAAATAACATTCTAGTTCATCTGGAAAGGCTTTTTTAAAATATTTAGCATAGAACTATTTAGTCGCAGCACATACGTGTGTAAACTTCCGCAAACCAGGTAGCCTAGCAACATAAACAATAACAATAGCTGCCGTAAGTAGTTCCGCTTCCGGAATCCCCTCTGCGGATTGATCTACACAGCTACAACGGTCGCTTCAATACAAGTCAATGGATTTCATAAAATGATTAATAAAACCCTACAGGATTCATACCTTGCAGCGAATTTGATGTCAGAACACCAACGGACACCAATTACCCCCTCGGTGATCTTCTTGTCTTTGAAATCGAGAGTTTAACATGTTTTTGAATGATTTTTCAAGGTGCCCACCCACATCCATTGTATGATCAAAACGGTGGTAGAGCAATTATCAGACTTTCTCAAAAGTGCTAGTTTTGTGAACATTTTGATCTGAACCATTGTATATGATCATAAGTAACCTTAAAGCAGGGCTAAACATGCATTTTCCCTTTACTACTCCTTTAAGTGTCTTGCTGCACCATTCTTTCTCAGTCCATCAGCAAGTTGCCCTTTATATTGATGTGAAATCATCTTACCGATATAGGTTAGACATTTTCTTTGACCTCAATTTGCAGAAATCTCCAAGCTTTCCGACTGTCAACCTCTGACTTCCTGCCCGAAACTGACCCGCCTTGATCTCCGGGGCAACCCCGTCACTCAGACTGCCAACATCCCATCGGCGTTGGCCGAGCTTCTGCCTTCAGTCACTGACTTCCTGCTCTGATTGGACAATGGACAAGCCCACTAACATCAGCATAGTTGTACGTGTGTGTGCGTGCGTGCGTGTGTGTGTGTGTGTGTGTGATTTATGTGGACATGCATGTACAGTATTTGAAAAGAAGAAAGGTGCTCAAGTGTCTCTACTGCTACTCATCCCACTTGATTGGGGAGGTTGATTCACAGCCCCCATGTAGATTTTAATGCCTGATACCTGTACATACAGTACAGTAGCATCATTGAAGAAAACTACACCTACCTAGAACTACATCAAAGCTACACCTCACAAAGAGAACAAAGACACTCAGAAAAGTCGCTTTGTGTGACTACGTACTGTATGTATGTACTTATGTGTATTGGTTAGTTCACACTTGTATGGTGCATAATGTATGTATGTATGTATGTCTGTATGTGATGCGTGTTGACATAAAACAACCAAATGCATGCTGACACTGATAGAAGATAATATTACCATGTTTGGACATGGATGAATGGGGAGGGGGTCCCGTGCTTCAAGCTTTAAACGGGAAAGATGTATCTGGAGGAAGCCTGAGACATATTGACTGTTAATGATTAGTATATTGCATCACATTGGCCTCAGCAAGCTAACGGCATATGATTTATACATGTCGTATATACTTTAGGTGTGCCTGTGTATGGTTGATACCAGCAACAATGGATCATTAATGTATAGGCCCATAAATTAATGTCAATGTGACTGAAAGAGTGTAAGTGTAAATATGGGATTACGTCATCACCACATGCCCACCTCTGGTATTAAAGCAAGGGTGAATTCACCCCCGACAAAACGTTGCAAAACGTTTATTAAAATGGAAACGGTGGTGCGTTGAACACGGTGTGTTGCACCTATGACAGCTGAGAACACAGGTCGATGTTTAAAATTACACTGCCCAAATACAGTAATAGGCTACTTCGTACAGTTTGTACAGTTAGTTGATGAACCCTGGTTGCAGAACATTTCCACGACATACGCGGGGAAGTGCTGCCCGCACCGCAACCTGGCCGTCACCACTGACCACACAGCGGGGTCGCCAACACGGACTCTGAGGAATCTGGATAAAGGTTATTATAGTTAACGAAAACTAACTATAAAACGAAAACTAGGTGTGAAAAAACATTTTAGTTAATTGAAATAAAAACTAGACTTTACAAAAAAACGATAACTAACTAAAACTGTATTGTGTGTTTACTAAAATAACTAAAATTATTGAGAAAATGTCCTTAGTTTTAGTCTTTTTCATTTCATACATAAGCCTAGTATTTTGGGTGGATATGAAATCTATCCTCCATTTTATTTAGCTGTGTCCCTGTGCAGGAGTAACCTGACGTGCGCCAGATGGATTGTTTCACACGGAGTGAGCTCACAAGATCAGGATGGTCTCACCAGGCTTGCACAGAAGAAAAAAACTAATACTGAAACTAATAAAAACTTAACTAAAACTAAGCATTTTCAAAAACTAAAAACTAAACTTTAAAACTAATCAAAACTAAACTGAAATTGAAAACAAATAGTTAAAACGATATAAAAATAAAAACGAATGAAAAAAACAAAACTATTATAACCTTGATCTGGATGTGAGCCTGGATGACCAACGTATGTTCTCGACACATATCACATGTTACACAGATTCCTGCTGTACAACATCAGGAGGATTCACCATTTCCTCACTGATGAAACGGCTCAGGTGTTCATACTGCAACTCCCTCCTTGCTGGGGCACCTGGTGTTCAACCACCCCAAGTTCTCCCTCACAACTTCCCCTCATTCTCTACACTGGCTCCCTAGCAGCTCGCATCCATGCATAGTCACACAGATAAAAACTCTGGTATTACCCTACAGGGTAAGGAAAGGAACAGCTCCCTCCTACCTTAACCATTACATTACAGTCATTTAGCAGATGCTTTTATCCAAAGCGACTAACTATAATTGCATTTGCAGTGTATTTCAAATGCACAATCTTCTTGTGGAACAGAACTTCAAGGAGGCCAAAAACGTTGAATCATCACTTTATTGAGCAAGCCTTTACATGGGTCAAATCTTCGGCAATACTAAAGTTTCTCTTACGAGGCGCCGAGCTTATATGTCCTGGCTTCAGGCCAAATATCACATGACAAACAAATTTGCATACAAATAATGTTCATAAACTCCAGTTATGGTCACAAATGGTTGAACTACTATTCTAAATGGTCAATAAGCTCTGCCCCCTCTTCGGGCAGTGGGGCTGCTTGAGTTCTTCCTGTATCCTCCTAGGATCGCGTTACAAACTGTAGGCTACTGACCTCAGAGGTGAACTTTAGGTCACGCTGACCCAGAGACAGGACAAAGGAATGCTGACTCGGGGGCAAAGACCTCTGTTAAGACTTGAATTAACACAGTTCAAACTAAAGTGGAGGTATTTCATTATTCTAATGAAATGATTACTACATGAGAGTAGTTTTTTTATACAGTATAAAAATATACTACACATTTAACGTGGGAAAAGCCAATGTTCTACTACTTGCCAGAACTCAAAAGTATCTCCTTTCTAAAATAAGTGACTAAGAGCATAATCTAGTGCTGAAGGCAAAGTGCAAGAATAGCAATCTAAAATGCAATAGGTGCTTAAGAGGGTGGATTGTTGTAGTACTTCTTGAAGACATGGTCAAACCCTATACCCCCCTCCCGACCGCTACGCTCTGCCACCTTGGGGCAATTGGTTGCCCCATCATTCAGAGGCCCCTGCGGTCAATCGACACGGTCACAGCTCTTCTTTGTCCTGGCCCCGCAGCGGTGGAACGAACCGCCCACTGATGTCAGGACAGCAGAGTCACTGCTCATCTTTCTCCACAGGCTCAAAACTGACCACTTCACAAAGTAGCCTACTACTAGGATGCTCCCACTTAAACATCTATTATATATCTTATTTGGATACTCTTGCACTTTGACTTAAGCACTAGATTATGCTCTTAATGACTTGTTTAGAAAGGATATGCACTTGTTAGCACTGATTACCTACATTAAATGCAGTTTTTGTACGTCGCTTTGAAAAGATAAAAAATTTAAAAAAAGTCTGCCAAATCACTATAATGTAATGCAATTTTCCCGGGTACCCCCAGAGGTTAAAACAGTAGACTTTATTGCGGAACGTTTCAGAGGAACAGAGTGGAACCAGATGTTACAATAGGGGATCTAATTGCAGATCATTTCAGAGGAACAGGGTCAGCAGATGAGGGCGGCCATGATGCGTCATTAAAAAATGATGGGAGGAATGATTTACACACATTTTTGTCACTCCTTTCCTGACCTGACTAACTGAATAGACTAGGCGTGTCTTGTGTCATTACTGTGTGTGTCTGTCTGTGTGTGTGTGTGTGTGTGTGTGTGTGTGTGTGTGTGTGTGTGTGTGTGTGTGTGTACGTAAGGCCCTTGGAGCTGAGCTAAATGGAGACACCACCACATGGAAGTATGTGGCTAAACTAGTTGGTCTTTCTGTATCTTCGGATAATGATCTGTTTCCTGGTGTTTTAGGATGTCCTGAGGAGGAGAATGCTCAGATGGTGTAACCCATGACTGTGTGGAGAGCTTTGTTTGCTCTTACTCAGGGGCAGCCAACCAGATTTGTGGGAAATGAACTCTTCACATAGAAGTGAGAGGGACACAAAGTTCACCCATGTATGTGTCAGATATTGATTCTGGCTCCTTTGGCACACTCCTCACTACAGCAGTCTGCCTACATGACTAACCTACTCACTACAGCATTCTCCCTACATGACTACCCACCTCTCACTACAGCAGTCTGCCTACACATGACTACCCACCTCTCACTACAGCAGTCTGCCTACATGACTACCCACCTCTCACTACAGCAGTCTGCCTACATGACTACCCACCTCTCACTACAGCAGTCTGCCTAAACATGACTAACCTACTCACTACAGCAGTCTGCCTACACATGACTACCCACCTCTCACTACAGCAGTCTGCCTACATGACTACCCACCTCTCACTACAGCACTCCAGCCTACTCAAGGAATCCCTTTCACCTGAAGTTGCACCCAGTCTCTCTACTACTCTACGCAGTCATTGTTATCACCTTTATCCCATTGAACTTGATTGTTTTGATCATGTCTTATTTGGAGTTAGATATAACTGAGGTTCGGTAGGAGAAGACAAGCCACAGCTTAACACAAGGCAGAGGCACCTGACTTTCACACCCTACCAGAACAACGCAGATCGATGCACCTGCCCCGCCTACTCGCTCACTTCCTATCAATGAACACGTATAAATACGCACCTAATCTACCTGACATCTGCTATCCAGGTACCATGCAAGGCTCTGCTGAGCTCCAGGAAGCCCGTCGGC
>NC_140236.1:34473306-34495806 GCF_949987555.1 Borostomias antarcticus
TCTGTGGACCTCATGAAAGCCAAGACGGGCCAGAACCGTACGGAGCATCACACGGACCGTTACCATGGTGACGATGACCTTATCATCCGCCGGGGAAAGACGTTTCAGATGTGGCTTGAACTTTCGCGACCATTTGACCCCAAAACCGACAACCTTCATCTTAATCTTAAAACAGGTCAGTCAGTCCTGGTGTTGAGTTGTTACACAATGTGTAATTGCTGATGCACTCCTAGTTTCTCAATGTCACTAAAGGGTTAGGGTTAAGGTTCTTGAGGTCTCTAAAGGGTTCTTGAGGTCTCTAAAGGGTTCTTGAGGTCTGGGTTAAGGTTATTGAGTTCTCTAAAAGGTTATGGTTCTTGATGTCACTAAAGGGTTAGGGTTCTTGAGGTCTCTAATTTTGTTTTTTTATTGATCCGTAGCTATGCAGGCTGTTCATCCACCACCTTTTTTCCCACTTCTGATAGATTGAAAAAAACTGTAGACATTCTGTGATATTGATGATCCCCACAATACAACAGGCAGTGAATGACTAACATTCATCATTTTACTGTACACAATTCACTGAAAAATATGAAGTTAGTTTCAAACAGGTTCAGGTTACTAAAGCTTCAGATCTACCTCTCTGGTTTAAAAATGTGCATAATGTACAGCGCCTGAATACAGGACGGACTGTAGAGATAGAGGAGGTTAATCGTTTAGTTTTCATTCCAGCCAGCTCATAACTGCTATTTCAGTCAAATTAAAACAGGACCTCTGGTTGCACAGACATTTAAAACCGAGAGCAGAGGATTGTACATTTTTGTTTCATATATTCTGTTTACTTTATGATATTCTTATTTCTCATTCTGAGAAAGTACCTGGGAAAGACATGCACATGACAACAGAACCACCTTTATGAGCCGTCACATGACAACAGAACCACCTTTATGAGCCGTCACATGACAACAGAACCACCTTTATGAGCCGTCACATGACAACAGAACCACCTTTACGAGCCGTCACATGGCCAGTGAGCCTGGGAAAAGAAGGACATTTTCTAGAATTTTCTTTTCATTTTTTCTTTCTTTTCATTCTTTTTGGAGGGGCTGTGGGGGGGGGGGAGTTATTTTAAAGCTTGAGTCATGTGTGATGGGAAAGTGCTCCAATTAGAAACCTATACTTCTCATGGTCCAAACCCCCCCCACTGCCATCTCTTTCTCACCAGAAAAAGCTTAACTACCAAGTCACAAGTTAATCTTGTGTATGTGTTGTGTGTGTGTGTGTGCGTGCGTGTGTGTGTGTGTGTGTGCGTGCACGGGTGTTTGTGCGAGGAGAGATTGTCAATGTGATTCTCTGTGTTTGCGGATGGCAGATATATCTAGATACAGTCTGGATACCAGACACATTTTAATGCCAGGTGTAAAAGGCTGTAGCTGAATCAGTAGTAACACACATCTGATTCCACATTCTTCATATTGTTTGTCCCTAGTACGTCTCCTAACGTGTGTGTGTGTGTGTGTGTGTGTTCGTGTGCGTGTGTGTGTGTGTGTGTGCGTGCGCGTGCGCGTGCGCGTGCGTGCGTGCGTGCGTGTGTGTGTGTGTGTGTGTGTGCGTGTGTCTCGGCAGGCCGTCTGCCCACAGTATCCAAAGGCACTCACATCATCATCCCATTGGTGGAGAGCCTGGAGGACGACCGCTGGGAGGCCAAGATCGTCCAACAGGACGGCAACAGGATCAAGTTATCTGTAAACACCCTACCCACAGCTGTGATTGGCCGATATAAGCTCATTGTGGAGACGCACAGCCCTAAGGGTGAGGCCCTATCAACGCACGACCCTGCCAATGACATCTTCATCCTGTTCAATCCCTGGTGTGAAGGTAGGCACAACATACAGGGTCATTTGTTTTTTATTGTAAAATATATTTTTGGGGCATTTCTGCTTTATTATATAGGACAGTGTAGATTGACAGGAAAGGTGGGAGAGAGAGAGTAGGTTATGCAGCACATGTGGACAAGAGGAGCAGACAATGCAGCACTGCCTCATCTGCCCTCTACTACCCAACCAGTGCAGCTCAAAGGACCTCGCAGTGTTCAATAAAAATGCAAAGGACTGTGTAAAGACATGGGAAACTGTGATATAACCAACCAGCTTCAAAGACACGAATGAGAGAGATGCAGCACATGACCCGGGCCGGATTCGAACCCAGGCTGCTGCGGTAAGAACTAGCCTTTACATGGTATGCACTTTGAACCCATGAGCCACCGGGCAGCCCCAAGTGTCATTGGTTTAAGCGAGAGCCAATCCACAACATCAACCAATTTCAAAGATTCTGACACCCAGGAGATAGATCTGTATCTGTCATAGATAGATGATATATCTGTCAATGCCAGAGATAGGTAGAGATATATCTGTCAATGCCAGAGATAGGTAGAGATATATCTGTCAATTTCAGAGATAGGTAGAGATATATCTGTCAATGTCAGAGATAGGTAGAGATTGATCTCTCAGTGTCAGAGATAGGTAGAGATATATCTGTCAATGTCAGAGATAGGTAGAGATATATCTGTCAATCCCAGAGATAGGTAGAGATTGATCTCTCAGTGTCAGAGATAGGTAGAGATTGATCTGTTAGGAGATAGATCTGTCAAAGCCAATCATAGCTCAATGTCTGGGCAGTTCTATGAACGCTAATTAGATGAGCCACCAGGGACGTGCACAGATAGACACTAGGTGGTGCTAGAGCACCTGACCTTTGCCCTCTGGACCAGGCAAGTGCCCATTTGAAAGTTAGTTTTAAACCTTTTTTTTTTTACAGTGTACTTTATCATGCACAGCAGAACATTGATTTGGCTCATTTACCAATTGCAGCATAAAGCCAAGAAAAGAAAGAGAGAGGGAGAAAGAGAGGGAGAAAGAGAGGGAGAGAGAGAGAGAGCTACAGCTATGGCCTACAGCAGGCAGACAGCAGTTCCGCGCGCCGAGGTGCCCTTATTTCTCACTGAGCACCTGCCCCCCAAAATGTCTGTGCCACTGTGAGCCACAGATGGGATTAATAACGTTAGAGGAATTTGGCATGAAGGATATTATGTTCAGAGACACAATACTCCACCCTACCCTCAATCCAAGATGATGACATGAGTCTGCTGTGACCGAGGTCTCCCTCCCTCCCTCTCTGTCAGATGATACAGTGTTCAGGTCTCCCTCCCTCCCTCTCTGTCAGGTGATACAGTGTTCAGGTCTCCCTCCCTCCCTCTCTGTCAGATGATACAGTGTTCAGGTCTCCCCCCCTCCCTCTCTGTCAGGTGATACAGTGTTCAGGTCTCCCCCCCTTCCTCTCTGTCAGATGATACAGTGTTCAGGTCTCCCTCCCTCCCTCTCTGTCAGATGATACTGTGTTCATGAGGTCTCCCTCCCTCCCTCTCTGTCAGATGATACAGTGTTCAGGTCTCCCTCCCTCCCTCTCTGTCAGATGATACAGTGTTCAGGTCTCCCTCCCTCCCTCTCTGTCAGATGATACAGTGTTCAGGTCTCCCCCCTCCCTCTCTGTCAGATGATACAGTGTTCAGGTCTCCCTCCCTCCCTCTCTGTCAGATGATACAGTGTTCAGGTCTCCCTCCCTCCCTCTCTGTCAGATAATACAGTGTTCAGGTCTCCCTCCCTCCCTCTCTGTCAGATGATACAGTGTTCAGGTCTCCCTCCCTCCCTCTCTGTCAGATGATACAGTGTTCAGGTCTCCCTCCCTCCCTCTCTGTCAGGTGATACAGTGTTCAGGTCTCCCTCCCTCCCTCTCTGTCAGATGATACAGTGTTCAGGTCTCCCTCCCTCCCTCTCTGTCAGATGATACAGTGTTCAGGTCTCCCTCCCTCCCTCTCTGTCAGATGATACAGTGTTCAGGTCTCCCTCCCTCCCTCTCTGTCAGATGATACAGTGTTCAGGTCTCCCTCTCTGTCAGGTGATACAGTGTTCAGGTCTCCCTCCCTCCCTCTCTGTCAGATGATACAGTGTTCAGGTCTCCCTCCCTCCCTCTCTGTCAGGTGATACAGTGTTCAGGTCTCCCTCCCTCCCTCTCTGTCAGATGATACAGTGTTCAGGTCTCCCTCCCTCCCTCTCTGTCAGATGATACAGTGTTCAGGTCTCCCTCCCTCCCTCTCTGTCAGATGATATAGTGTTCAGGTCTCCCTCCCTCCCTCTCTGTCAGATGATACAGTGTTCAGGTCTCCCCCCCTCCCTCTCTGTCAGATGATACAGTGTTCAGGTCTCCCTCCCTCCCTCCCTCCCTCCCTCCCTCCCTCCCTCCCTCCCTCCCTCCCTCCCTCCCTCCCTCCCTCCCTCTCTGTCAGATGATACAGTGTTCAGGTCTCCCTCCCTCCCTCTCTGTCTGATGATACAGTGTTCAGGTCTCCCTCCCTCCCTTTCTGTCAGATGATACAGTGTTCAGGTCTCTCTCCCTCCCTCTGTCAGATGATACAGTGTTCAGGTCTCCCTCCCTCCCTCTCTGTCAGATGATACAGTGTTCAGGTCTCCCTCCCTCCCTCTCTGTCAGATGATACAGTGTTCAGGTCTCCCTCCCTCCCTCTCTGTCAGATGATACAGTGTTCAGGTCTCCCTCCCTCCCTCTCTGTCAGGTGATACAGTGTTCAGGTCTCCCTCCCTCTCTGTCAGATGATACAGTGTTCAGGTCTCCCTCCCTCCCTCTCTGTCAGATGATACAGTGTTCAGGTCTCCCTTGCTCCCTCTCTGTCAGATGATACAGTGTTCATGGACGATGAGCAGGAGTTGGAGGAGTATGTTCTGAATGACGTGGGCCGGCTCTACTACGGCACGGAACGCCAGATCGGGGAAAGAACGTGGAACTACGGACAGGTGAGGGACTGTGGAGGAAATGACCAAAACGTCTTGATAAAACCTGAGGGACCTCCTCCCCCTCTCTCCCTCCCTCTCTCTCTCTCTCTCTCTCCCCCTCTCTCCCTCCCTCTCTCTCTCTCTCTCTCCCTCCACCTCTCTCTCTCCCTCTCTCTCCCTCTCTCTCCCTCTCTCTCTCCCTCTCCCTCCCCCTCTCTCCCTCCCTCTCTCTCTCTCTCTCTCTCTCCCCTCTCTCTCTCTCCCTCCCTCTCTCTCTCTCTCTCTCTCTCCCCTCTCTCTCTCTCTCTCTCCCTCTCTCTCTTTCTCTCTGTCTCTCTCTTTCTCTCTCTCTCTCCCTCTCTCTCTTTTTCTCTGTCTCTCTCTCTCTTTCTCTCTCTCTCTTTTGTTATTTCTATATTATTTATTACCTTTCACATTATTTCCTTTGTCTCTCTCTTGTTATTTATATATTATTTATTTCCTTTATTATTTCCTTTATCTCTCCCTCCCTCTCCCTCTCCCTCTCTCTCTCTCCCTCTCTCTCTCTCTCTCTCTCCCTCCCTCTCTCTCTCCCTCTCTCTCTCTCTCTCTCTCTCTCTCTGGTCTTGTCTCAGTTTACTGCTGGGATGCTTGCCGCCTCTCTCTACGTTCTGAAGAAGAGTGGGACTCCGCCCTCTGGCTGGGGAGACCCTGTTAATGTGGTGCGAGTCCTTTCAGCCATGGTGAGTCAAACCTCTGCGTTTCAAACCAACGCTTCCTTAGTACTTCCTAACTCTATTCTGCCAGCTCAGTGCTCAGTAGAAAGTGTCCCCCCCCCCACACACCTCACTGTTATCCCAGATCAACTCCTCTGATGACCGTGGCGTCCTGGTGGGGAACTGGTCAGATGTGTACACGGGCGGGACGGCGCCCACAGTGTGGAGCGGCAGCGTGGACATCCTGAAGACGTACCACAAGGAGCGAGGCTCCCCTGTTAAATACGGTCAATGCTGGGTCTTCTCTGGCATCACCACCACAGGTAAGCTGTGTCTCTGTTTATATATATATATATATATATATATATATATATATATATATATATATATATTATGTCATGCAACAGTAAGAAGTGAAACAGGAATGATTTTTAATTTTATTTAATTTTATTTAACCTTTATTTAAGCAGGGAGTCCCATTGAGAATATTTTTTATATAAGGGAGCCCTGCATACAATGCATGTATAAATACAAAATACATAAATATTGACATACAAGGTACAGTATAAAGAATGTGCACAGTTGATACAATGTAAGGAACAACAGACATACAGTAAAAGCGAGATAAACCAGTACACTATTCATTATTACAGCTTATTATTGATTATTACCGCTTATTACCGCTTATTACAGAATGTATTGACCTCTCACCTCTGACCTCCACACCTCCCTCAGTGCTGCGCTGTCTAGGCATTCCCTGCCGCAGTGTGACAAACTTCAACTCTGCTCATGACACAGACGTCTCCTTGACAATGGACATTTACTTTGATGAAGACTTAGAGCCAATAAATCACCTGAACACTGACTCCATATGGTAAGCAGAACACTTTCTGTCGTGCTACTTTAGTATCTCACCATCACTGCCAACATTTCTGTTGTGTTAGTATCACACCATCACTACAAACATTTCTGTTGTGTTAGTATCACACCCCTGGACAACATTTCTATCATGCTGGTGTAACCAAGTGTAACTGGGTTCTTGTGAGTCCTGATTAGGTAACGAGTTGTTGGTTAAACTCACTCCCCCAGTATAAATACCATCCAACCGCCCCTGGTGTAGCTGGTTAAAACAGTGTCTGTCCCATGGGAGGTTTGAATCCCACCCCGGGCATGCCGAAACATATGGGTTACACTGGTGCCGTGACCCAGATGCCCTGTGGATGTGGAGTACGTTTAGGGGGGTGAGTGTAACCAAGTGTAACTGGGTTCTCATGAGTCCTGAGTAGGTTTTGAGTTGTCGGTTAAACTCACTCCCCCAGTATAAACACCATCCACCCCTGACGATGCAGAGCTAACTTTTCGGTGGCGTACCTGGTTAAAACGGTGTCTCTCCCGCGGGAAAACCACGGTTGGAATCCCACCCGGGGGTTTGCCGAAACGTATGGTTACACTAGCATCTCACCTACACTGCTTTACAACATTTCTGTCGTGCTATAGCATCTCACCATTGCCAGCGTGCAACATTTTCCTAATATCTGTATCGCTAGTACATTGTACATTGTCTCCATTGTCTACATAGTACATTGGCTCTTCCTCCGTTAAATGCAATTATTGTTAGTCGCTTTGGATAAAAGGGTCTGCTAAATGACTGTCATGTCTAATGTAATGCTAGGTAATGTACAGTATGTAACATCTTCCCCTCTCTCTCTCTCTCTCTCTCTCTCTCTCTCTCCCTCTCTCTCTGTAGGAACTTCCATGTGTGGAATGACTGTTGGATGGCCAGACCAGACCTCCCGGCAGGTATGGGTGGGTGGCAGGTTGTAGACTCCACCCCTCAGGAGACCAGCCAGGGAACATTCCGCTGTGGCCCCGCCTCCATCTCAGCTATCCGCGACGGCAAAGTGTTCCTCAAACACGACGCGCCATTCATCTTCGCAGAGGTTTGTCTATATTGCACATGTGACCAAGGCTGAAAATTAACACCTGCCACCAGACAAATGCAGGTAAAATTTTCAATTGGCGACTAGATTTCGGAAGGATATCTGAAAAAAATATATACTTGGCCGGTAGATTTTTTCATCTACAGTCCCCTTGGCAGGTGACTCACCGTGAGCCAAAAAAGTTAATTTTCATCCCTGCATGTGACCCATGTTAATAGCTTGGGATTCGAACCCCACGTTCGACAAGGTCTCTCGCTTGTGAGGCGGAAACGCTGACAGTTGCGCCAATAGGGACGTCCCTCTTGGAGCGACTGTCAGTGCTCCTTTGAGGCGTTTCATCAGCTACCAGGAGTTTCACCAGCTACTCGCGCTTCACTCAATTACACACACATCCACTTGACTTGAATGTAAAAAAATATTTCTCATCACTGATTGGTTGGTAAGATAAGAGACGATAATGACAGACACAGAGTGATGACCTCATGACCTTCTGTGAACGCCCATGTGTGTCCATGTTGTGCTGCAGGTGAACAGCGATAAGATCTACTGGCAGAGGCAAAGAGACGGCACTTTCACCCAGATCTACATGGAGAAGAAGGCAGTGGGACACAACATCACCACCAAGGCAGTGGGCTCCGACCAACGGCATGACATCACGCACCTTTACAAACACCCAGAAGGTATCGAAACGTACAAGAAACAACATCAAATATGTCTCCAGTTTCACACAAGAAAACCGGAGGGCAATTATCTCGTTCTCTGTTCCAGGCTCAGAGCAGGAGCGCATCGCGGTAGAGACCGCCTGTCGCTACGGCTCCAAGCCAGAGACCTACGCCTCCCCCTCGGCCGAGGACATCGCCGTCCAGGTGACGATGGAAGGGGAGGGCCCGCGCATGGGCGCCGACGCCCGGCTGACCATCGTCCTGCAGAACACCTGCTCTGAGAAGCGCACCGGCGTCCTCCACAGCCAGGTGGCGGTAATGTACTACACCGGCGTGCACAAGGCCACCGTGAAGAAGGACAAAACCCAGGTGGAGCTGCAGCCCAACGAGGGTGAGGGACACGGCCTGCCTTCCGTCATGTCCAGCACTGACACTGATTTAAACGGCAGATTTATACAAATACATGTTATTTCAGGTTTCGGCTTTCCTTATAATATAATGAACATGATGTGGACATTAAGTCTGTTTGTCATATACATGTTTAATATAACCAGAACAAATGATAAACTTGTGTGTGTCAGTAAAATGGACAGTTTTGCCGTTTTTGATCTATGCACAAATGATGACAATTTTGACAATGTTCCACCACTTGGACTTTCATGGGCTTTTGATATGTTAAATGGGAAGATTTCATTAGCCGTATATAACATAAATAATTGCTGTTACAGTCTGCAGTCCTGGGTTAGGTGACATTTTCTCACATATTGCCTAGCCTACAGTATATGTATTACCAGGCTGTTCTGACTACCTCATGTTCTCCTCTCCTGGTCACAGTAAAGAACATAGAATGCATTCTTGAGTACCAGCACTATCAGGACCAGCTGGTGGACCAGGGGGCCCTGATGCTGACCCTGTCAGGCCGGGTCAATGAGACCCAGCAGGTTCTGGCCACACAGTTCAGCTTCCGACTCAGAACCCCAGACATCACCATCAAGGTGAGAAGAACCCTGCCTGTGTACAGTACCTGTCCATCATTAGTCACCTTTTACAATATGGTGTGATGGTTGGGGGGGGCGGCTGTGACTCGGGAGGTAGAGCGGGTCGTCCAATGACTGCAGGGTCGACGGTTCGAATCCCGGCTCCTCCTGTCCACATGTCAGAGTGTCCTTGGGCAAGACCCTGAACCCCAAATTGCTCCCAATGAGCAGGCTAGCGCCTTGCATGGCAGCTGCCGCCATTGGTGTGTGAATGTGTGTGTGAATGGGTGAATGAGAGGCCATTGTAAAGAGCTTTGGATATAAACGCTATATAAGTGCATTTACCATTTTGTTATTTCCCGGTTTGGTCTCCCCTAGCCTATCGGGGAGGCCGTGGTGGGGAAAAAGATGGCGGCTGAGATCTCCTTCACCAACCCGCTGCCCCGCCCCCTGAAGGGGGTGGTGATCCGTGTGGAAGGGCTGGGTCTTCAGAGCGTTCGAAAGATCGCCGTGGGGTGAGGAACACACGCAGACGAATAAACGCGCTCATTTTTTACAAACGGATGCATTTCTGAGTGTCTCTCCTGTCTTCTGCCTCAGTAACATCAGCAGCCATGCTACAAAGACTCTGACAGAGACCTTTGTGCCAACGTTGTCCGGACCCAGGAAGCTGCTCGCTTCCCTGGACTGTCGGCAGCTCAGGCAGGTCCATGGAATTGCCAACATCAACGTGTTGGAAGCCCAGTGAGTCCAGCCGGTCTGCTTGATGGCCGAAGCCCAATAACTGGACATCTCCCTCTCTCTCCTGCTCTCTCCCGGACCACTGATTGTGATGTTTGGTGATTTACCGTCCCGTTATGAAGTTATATTGTAGCCTGGACTGGAAATAGCTAAAAGCTTCTGGGTTATAATCAGAACATCTACTACATTATCTCCAGATCTCAAGGTTATAATCAGGTGACCTCCAGATCTCGACAGTAGGTTATAATCAGAGCATCTCTGACCTCCAGATCTCTAGGTTATAATCAGAACATCTATAACCTCCAGATCTCTAGGTTATATAGTCTGGTGTTGAGTGCTCTTCATACCCTCTACTGAGCATGTGCAGAAGAGTTTCCTGGAACAAAGACAAGGTATATGCACATGCCCCAAAAAATGGTGCTGGACCAAAAAAAGAAAGAAAATGTTTGCACACAGTATACTGCTGTTCTGCTTTGTTCACCCCTCAAACATCAACCTAACCCTAACCCTAACCCTCAAACATCACCCTAACCCTAACTCTTTCCCCAGGAAGGACTTCATCAGATTCAGATACTTTGTTTTTACTAATAATTTGTTAAACTATCCTGTTAGGTGCTTAGAACCATTCACTCACAATAATGTATAATTACCTGATTCACAACTGTTTCTACTTTATACCTGGTTATTCCTGGGCCAGAAGATGAAATACACCCAGCTATTTTCATGTGAAATAGATGCTAAATGAGGTATACCTGATGTCACAGTGTTTAAAACTTTTGTAACGTGGCAGCTATTACAGTAATGTTGGTTTAACGATAGTTTGAGCCTGTAATAGTTTAAATATTTGAAAATACTGTACTGTATATCGCGCAATTCATGTGTTAATAAAACATTTTTGTAATTTTTAACCTACTGATTTGTATGAAAATGCAAACAAACAGACATTCCTCAGTGTTCTCTTCTCTAGTAAAGTGGTGTGCGCTCTGAAGATAAAAATAAACATGCACCTTCTCTTTAGAATAGTTGACTGTTTCAAATAATAGACTGTTTCATATACTACTAGACTGTTTCATATAATAGACTATGTTTCATATACTACTAGACTGTTACAAATAATAGACTATGTTTCATATACTGTACTACTAGACTGTTTCATATAATAGAATATGTTTCATATATACTGTTTCAAATAATAGACTATGTTTCATATAATACTAGACTGTTTCATAGACTATGTTACCAGTATAGGGTTTTGTGCATTGTGATGAGGAGGTGTCCACTCTGCCTGGAGGGTAAATAAAGATGTAACCTCTATTTCACTTCAAATCATGACTTCCTTCCTTTGACTATTGGAACTTACAACTAAAAGGTGACGTGTACACACGTTGTATGAAGACTGGCACATCTGTGAAAATGATGCCTGAACATTTACTTTCAATCCCTTACTAATGCAATCTTCTCTTTCTGTATGTGCCCCTTAGCATGCGTGTCTGAGCTGCAGGAGAAATGTGTTAATATCTTTCTGACCACAAGATGGCACAATTGTCATTTTGATGACAAGAATGTTTCTATGGCTACTCAGAACGTGTTACAATGACTGATGTTTTGATCTCCGGTTTGTGATGCTGATAGAAGGTAGACTGAAGCTGCATGTGCACATATAATCACTTATTTCTACAACGCCAAAGATGCTTAGAAGCTGAAGAGCTGCTATTGCTACCGTGCTGTGGAGCCCCCCGAGGGACTGTCTGGTTGCCCTCGTGATCACCCTCTACACATCTTAGATACACCATACATGTACGTGTGATCTCAAAAATAAGCAACAACATGGTAATCGTTGACTGTGCATCACAATTGTTTACAGTATATTTCTTGGGACACCATGGAAATCTCAACTGTTTTTTGTGTTTTAAAGTCTCAATCTTAATATCATAACGCCTCCATTCTTAATTACCTAGATCACCACACCAATAGAGGGTGCACTACAGTGTGCTGGTGAACTAACACCATGCTATGACGCAATCAGTGACATAACCATACTCAGATCAATGAGTACTCTAACCCTCATAGGGTGTGTGTGTGTGTGTGTGTGTGTGTGTATGTGTGTGCGTGTGTCTGCATGCGTGCGTGTGTGTGTGTGTGTGTGTGTGTGTCTGCGTGTGTGTGTGTCTACTCTGCACGCGTGTGTGTGTGTGTGTGTGTGTGTGTGTGTCTGCGTGTGTGTGTGTCTGCACGTGTGTGTGTGTGTGTGTGTGTTTAAAGAGTGGACTGCAGAGTACTGAGCAGAGTGGGTTGGCTCAAAGCTGAGGGCATTGTCTCTGTCATGTCATCTCATCTCCACGTATGGTGCATTCCAGGCCACCCGTAACTCGTGTTTTTCCGACCTCCTACACGTGAAAATGCTCTGGAATGGCAGTCAAACCCGTAACTTCCCACCCGGCAACTGGGAGTACATCGACCTGTACGAGTTCACGGGTGGGAAGTTACGGGTTTGACTGCCATTCCAGAGCATTTTCACGTGTAGGAGGTCGGAAAAACACGAGTTACGGGTTGCCTGGAACGCGCCATTATTCTCAGGGTGACATCAACACAACACGAACAGATCCCAGACAGATCCCAGACAGATCCCAACAGATCCCAGACAGATCCCAACAGATCCCAGACATATCCCAGACAGATCCCAACAGATCCCAGACAGATCCCAACAGATCCCAGACAGATCCCAAACGGATCCCAGACAGATCCCAACAGATCCCAACAGATCACAGACAGATCCCAGACAGATCCCAAACAAATCTCAGACAGATCCCAAACAAATCTCAGACAGATCCCAGACAGATCCGTTATATAAAATGGTTATATTCAGCTCATGATTCAAAAAGAGTGGCATTAGTGATCAGATGAGTGGAGGAGAGGGTAAAGGATTCTATATGGTCAAGAGTCTTTGTAACTCATCCACATAGTAAACAAATCAGGGATTTACCTCAAAATCAGGCTAAGATGTACATTGTATGACTCAGAGTGATGAAAATGAGGCATTCTGTATTGTGACTCTTTAAAAAATTCTAATTAAAATGAAGAAATGTGTCTGAAAAAGCACCAAACAAATCAAACACATTATTCAGTAGTCATGACATAGGATGTATCTCAACCAGTATTCATTTCGTCAGTGACGTGCTTAGAGACTTTGTTCTCACAAGGTTTGGCAGCAGGCTCACACTGCAGTACGTGGTTGCCTGGCCTAAATCTGCTACCGCATTGTAAGACTTGCCAGACACTAGTAGGCCCACACACTATATTTCCCAGAAGCATATATATATTTACTTTACTTGTTTATTTTCCTGTCATGTCTCTCCCTGTAAAAACATTTTTTTTGTAATATTTGACGTTCAGCAAATGTTGGTTGACATGATTCATGGCAGGCATTTCAGACTTGTGCAAGCTAGTGACACTAGTGACATATGTGAGGCACCACACTAAGAAAGGTTCTGGCTTCCTGTTAGAGATCAAAATCAAAACTGCCAAGTATGCATATATACCTACCTCAATAACATGCAAGCACAAATGTATACCTAGCTCAATAACATGCATGCATGCACACATGTATACCTAGCTCAATAACATGCATGCACACATGTATACCTAGCTCAATAACATGCATGCACACATGTATACCTAGCTCAATAACATACATGCACACGTATACCTAGCTCAATAAAATGCATGCACACATGTATACCTAGCTCAATAACATGCATGCACACATGTATACTGTACCTAGCTCAATAACATGCATGCACACATGTATACCTAGCTCAATAACATACATGCACACGTATACCTAGCTCAATAAAATGCATGCACACATGTATACCTAGCTCAATAACATGCATGCACACATGTATACCTAGCTCAATAACATGCATGCACATGTATACCTAGCTCAATAACATGCATGCACACATGTATACCTAGCTCAATAACATGCATGCACATGTATACCTAGCTCAATAACATGCATGCACATGTATACCTAGCTCAATAACATGCATGCACACATGTATACTTAGCTCAATAACATGCATGCACACATGTATACCTAGCTTAATAACATGCATGCACATGTATACCTAGCTCAATAACATGCATGCACATGTATACCTAGCTCAATAACATGCATGCACATGTATACCTAGCTCAATAACATGCATGCACATGTAAACCTAGCTCAATAAC
The DNA here is from genome assembly GCF_949987555.1 of Borostomias antarcticus. NCBI lineage: Eukaryota > Metazoa > Chordata > Actinopteri > Stomiiformes > Stomiidae > Borostomias > Borostomias antarcticus. Next base: position 34,487,381 of record NC_140236.1, read on the forward strand.
ATGCATGCACACATGTATACCTAGCTCAATAACATGCATGCACATGTATACCTAGCTCAATAACATGCATGCACACATTTACCTAGCTCAATAACATGCAATCACACATGTATACCTAGCTCAATAACATGCATGCACACATGTATACCTAGCTCAATAACATGCATGCACACATGTATACCTAGCTCAATAACATACATGCATTATGTGTATACCTAGCTCCATAACATACATGCACACGTTTATACCTAGCTCAATAACATGCATGCACATGTATACCTAGCTCAATAACATGCATGCACACATGTATACCTAGCTCAATAACATGCATGCACACGTACACCTAGCTCAATAACATGCATGCACATGTATACCTAGCTCAATAACATGCATGCACATGTATAGCTCAATAACATGCATGCACATGTATACCTAGCTCAATAACATGCATGCACACGTACACCTAGCTCAATAACATGCATGCACACACGTACACCTAGCTCAATAACATACATGCATTATGTGTATACCTAGCTCCATAACATGCATGCACACATTTATCCCAAGCTCAGTATTACTTTATCTTAGAGATCCCCTGACATAAGAGTATAACTATAGTCACATCACTCAAAAGGCCTTCGGTTTCATTATAAATTGAGATGAGCTACCTAGTTAGTCAACTATCAGCAAACATTCAACAGACTATCCTCTTACGGCCAGTCTAAGAGTTGATTGTAATGTTACACAATGTGCTTGTGTGTGTGTGTGTGTGTGTGTGTGTGTGTGTGTGTGTGTGTGCGCGCGCGTGCTTGCGTATGTACTGTATGTGAGTGAGTGAGTGAGTGAGTGAGTGAGTGAGTGAGGTGGGTCTTTTTACATGTCCGTATCAATGACTTATTGTACTCTTTCCTCACCATATCCAGGAGAGCTGTGAGTAGTGTGTGTGTGTGTGTGTGTGTGTGTGTGTGATTTACATAATTTGCAATGGACAATGCAAAAACTAAGGGCTCATAATTGCTTCTCCACAGCTGATCACAGAGCGTGCGTCTGTTAGCACGTGTTTGTTAGTGTGTGTCTGTAAGTGTGTGTGTGTGTTAGTCTGCTCTGGAGTGACAACAGAGGGCTACCTTCGTCATTTACTGTACTCTGCACAGACTCCCATTGTCTGCTCATTGTGTGAAGCCAGCTGTTGTGTTCTGTGTGTGTGTGTGTGTGTGCGTGCGTGTCTACGTGTGTTTGTGCATGTGCGTGTATGCGTACGCACATGCTAGTGTGACTGTGAATCTACGTTTGATTCTCTGTGAGTGCCTGTGACAGGGGCGGACTGGGGCTTCATTTCCTGGCCTGAAATATTCACCCAGTCCGGCCCTGGCCTGTGATGACCTCACTGTCTGTGCTCAACACTGCATTTGCTCAGTGAAGTGGCAGCAGCATTACAGGGGTTAGGGGTCGTTGCGTAATGAAGTAGCAGCAGTATTAGGTAGGGATGAGGGGTAATTGGGATGAGGGTTTAAGAGGGGGATAGGACGGTGTGGTGTATGTATCCAACGTATCCAACCTATGCTGTATTCTTCTTTCCCTCTGCTGAAATGCCAAAATCCCCCCACAGGGATTATTGAAGTTCATATATATCTTTTTTTTTCTTTCTTTTTTACATTGTTGTAGACTGGAAAAGGAGTTTGTGATTAATTTGAACAACATGTTCCTGTTATTAATGTATTTATTTGGAAGGGATAATGTATAGTTAAGTTAAAACAGTTTAGGTCTTAATCATACCAGTGCCTTCTGTCGTCGTCATCAGGAGAACTGACCATACAGGCACACAATAACACACACAAATACACAATCTATTTTTCCATTTTAACCTTGACCTGTTCAGACGTCAGAGAAACTGTCTGGTTTGCCAGATTACTGTGATCACCCACAGCTGAGCCCCCCCCCCCCCCCCCCACACACACACACACATGTCCAGAGACCCCAAGGTCACAGCACACACACGCCGGCCAGAAATCTCATCAGGGCGTTTGCCAGCTCTAAAAATGCAGTTAGAGACTGAGACTAACTATTAATGGAGTAGTAAAGGGGGAAATCATGTTTAGCGCTGTTTTAAGGTTACTTATGATCATATACAATGGTTCAGATCCAAACGTTGACAAAACTAGCACTTTTGAGAAAGTCTGATAATTGCTCTACCACCGTTTAGGTCATACAATGGATGTGGGTGAGCACCGTAAAAAATCGTTCAAAAAACATGTTAAACTCTCAATTTCAAAGACAAGAAACTCACCGAGGTGTTAATTGGCGTTCTGACATATAATTCGTCATAAAGTAAGATTCTAGTTCATCTGGAAAGGCTTTTTAAAATATTTAGCATAGAACTATTTAGTCGCAGCACATACGTGTGTAAACTTCCGCTTGAACTGATTCCGATCTCGCGCAATGCCTTGATCTCGGGTCACCAACCTCTGCACAAGTAGAGTAGTGGTGAAAGCAATGGACTCCCATGCAGGAGATCGGGGATGATTTCATTGACTATACCCCAAACTTTCACATGTTCATCCTTTCACTCCTACCTTTACCCCTTGCCTTATAGATCAGATCCTGTCCCAACCCCAACCCTTATTCTAACCTCAACCCACACTAGGGACTAGAAGAAGAACACCAAAATCAACCCGCCGATCTCCACTGCACAAGTAGAGTAGTGGTGAGAGCATTGGACTCCCACACGGGAGATCCGGTGGGAATGATTTTATGGGACTACCCCAAACCTCCACATTTTCATCCTTTCACTCCAATCTTTTTATCCCTTACATTTGTCCAGAAACAGAAGTTGAATGAATTGCAGCAAAATAGTTAATGATACAGGAATCATCAGTGTAACTGCTTTAGCTACTGACCGCTATCATTAATGTTATGGAAGCTGCTGCTAGTTGTTGTGAGCTGATGAGCTAACTGGCTATCCAGCTCTTATTGTGCTGGATTAGCATTGAAAGCATTGAAACTGATGTGTCCAGGCGACAAGACCTATTTTAATTTATCAGACATTATTTTATGTCATTTCAATTCATAGCTATTTCAGTGGCAAGACTAGCGTCCGTCCTACCAGTCCTGAACAGAAACAAGCCAGCCACGCACATAAGCCAGGCTGGACCTGGCCTGGTTTATCTCAAGCACCATGTTGTCCTTTTCTTAATTTCATACTTGGCATAAACATTCTTGGCTGTAAACATAAAAACATGTTTTATCTGGATAAATAAAGGGTTTTATTTAAAAGTAATCTGAAAGGAGCTGAAAGTAAACCCTTACTTTACTTTTAAATTGTGGTAATCGGATTACGTTACCGATTACAATTTTTAACAAGAAACTTGCAACTGTAAGGGATCGCTTTTTAAAAGTAACCTTCCCAACCCTGCTCACGGGCCCATCCTAACCATAACCCAGCCTGCTAACCCGACAAACCCTAACTAACCCTACCTCAAACTGCAACCCATCCCCTAACCCGGCCTGCTAACCCGACAAACCCTAACTAACCCTACCTCAAGCTGTAACCCATCCCCTAACCCGGCCTGCTAACCCGACAAACCCTAACTAACCCTACCTCAAGCTGTAACCCATCCCCTAACCCGGCCTGCTAACCCGACAAACCCTAACCCTAACTAACCCTACCTCAAGCTGTAACCCATCTCCTAACCCAGCCTGCTAACCCAACAAACCCTAACCCTAACTAACCCTACCTCAAGCTGTAACCCATCTCCTAACCCGGCCTGCTAACCCGACAAACCCTAACCCTAACTAACCCTACCTCAAGCTGTAACCCATCCCCTAACCCGGCCTGCTAACCCGACAAACCCTAACCCTAACTAACCCTACCTCAAGCTGTAACCCATCCCTTAACCCGGCCTGCTAACCCGACATACCCTAACCCTAACTAACCCTACCTCAAGCTGTAACCCATCTCCTAACCCAGCCTGCTAACCCGACAAACCCTAACCCTAACTAACCCTAACTAACCCTACCTCAAGCTGTAACCCATCCCCTAACCCGGCCTGCTAACCCGACATACCCTAACCCTAACTAACCCTACCTCAAGCTGAAACCCATCCCCTAACCCGGCCTGCTAACCTGACAAACCCTAACTCTAACTAACCCTACCTCAAGCTGTAACCCATCCCCTAACCCGGCCTGCTAACCTGACAAACCCTAACCCTAACTAACCCTACCTCAAGCTCTAACCCATCCCCTAACCCGGCCTGCTAAAATGCACCACCTACTGTACCAATGCCGAAACAAACCACTTGGTGGGAGTGTTCACTGATCCAGTAGGCTACTTGCCACAGGATTAGACATCCAGACAGAGGCTTTTTTCTGTGGAGAAAGTGTAGCATTAACTGGTCACCCAGTGACTAACTCTCACCCGGAGTAGACACCTCAAAATAAGTGTAAAATGAGTCATGGTTTTATCTTCTATGGAGAGTTGAGTTTTGGGGGAAACTCTTATAGGGTTGTGTGTCACTGTGGGATACTACTACTACAAAAAGTGTAATTTGTCATGGAAACCCCAAAGTGTGTTCTTGTGTTCTGCGTATTATAGTGTATGTGGCTGATGTAAAACTAGCCATGATCATAATAACGAGAAAACCCTCAGTAAAACAACATTGTGCTTTAAATAGTGAACAACGCTCAACACTCAACTTCCTGAACGCACCCTCGACACGACACCCCTATCTGACCACTGTCCTAACAAACAGCTACAGGGTGGAGAATGGAAAAGTCCTCCCTCTCTCCCCCATTTCCTCTCCCCCGTTCCTCGTGACCAATGTTGCTGAGCTCTGTGGGGGGGATAGGGTGGTCAGGGGTGGAGAGAGGCTATTTACCACACTCTCTGTGTGGGAGCCCCACCTGGAAAACACAGGCCTGTTGGCTTTGTGTACACATACCGAACTGCAATGCCTCCACACTGTTTCCACCCAGGAGATGGGCTACCCAGAAACCATGAACACTTTTCCTCTCTGTCCCCCCTTTTGGCACTGTTCTGTAAATCATTCAAAACCTGCGGTTAGACGATTCTGTTTAACTGTCTCTCCTTTTTTTAAACTCGCTGACACGTTGTTGCCCAAGTGAACTGTGTTCAATGTCAGTAGAAGGACAACACAGAACTGTTTTCTCTTTGTACTGAACGTCTCAGGGATATCCTCCTACACAAACATACTCACACACAAGCACATGAATACATACACACACACACACACACACACACACACACACACACACACACACACACACACATACACCGGGGATCCATAAAAGCATATCGATCTGTCACTTGAAAACCAACACAGCTGCACCCACAGACCTCTGCAGGACCAGAGTGGTGCACAGCATCCTCCGAGGCATCTTGCTGTCGGGATTTACCAGGGAATTCCAGCATCAGATCCCTCCCAGCGTCCCAGCATCCTCTCTGTCTTCTTGACTGCTCCTACAGTGGCTTCCAGGAACCGGTGTGCTCGGCTGTATGGGGTGTGTGTTTTAAATCCCATGGTTGACAGTTAGTGAGCGGTAGCTGGAAGGTGATAATGAACTTTTTGAGTCTTCCACCTGTGCGCCAAAATCCTCAATGTTCTCTCTATGCATAGGCCATTTTGTATTTCTATGTCATGCACTGTGCATAGGGCATCATTCACATAACGTTTTGGATTCAAATTTTCACAAATAGTGTGTACCTATTTGTGAACAGGATATGCATTAATCATTTCACACAATGAAATAAAAATGGCTTCCATAGGACGTGTTACTGTACATTTTCATAAAACAAAACAACCAAAAAACGTTGCTCAACAGACAGAACTAACAAGAGCCTCTGGATCCCAGTCACGCTGAAGCTAAGCAGTCACAAGGGGGCGGTAGGCGACCGTAAAATGGCAGTGAGTTGGTCTTGTTTTTCTAGTCGGTTGGCCTTGTTTTTCCCCCGGATTGCACCTCAGGATGAGGAAAGCAGCGGTGGAGTGGGCCAGACAGTCTAGACTAGCAGCGGCTGGAACGGATTCCTCCCCTCTTACATCAACGGTGGCTAGACTATGAGTCACGGGCAACTCTGACAGTTTAGGGGTACTGTCTAGAAGACTGGACCACAGGAAACAATTCCCCCAGAGAGAAGAGAGAGAGAGAGAGAGAGAGAGAGAGAGAGAGAGAGAGAGAGAGAGAGAGAGAGAGAGAGAGAGAGAGGTGTGGGGGGAGACAGCCTGGTAGCAACCATCCCAGTTACCGACTAGATTTGTAACATACTGATAAACAATGTTTTCCCTCAGTTGACTTGAGGTACTGAGCCAATGCCTGTGGTTGGATGCATTTTTTTTATCAGAGCTAGACAATCGGTGTTATGGGGTCTAAGTTGTTTTCTTTCAGTCTATGCAATGATCATCTCACCAGACTTCACTTTTGTTGAAGGATCTCGAAGGGTTGCATGCAAATACTTGGGGATTTGAATGTGAAGGGTATGTGTGCAGCACTCTGAACTTTGAACTGTCTGTTATTAAAGCTGCCTGCAGGCACAGACAGAAAATGATCCTTGTCCTGAGCAACTGTGTTGGTTTTAAAAGGCCTACATGGCTGGGATGATCTCGCGGTCTCGCAATCTGAACATTTCTGAGTGCACTGGCCTGCAGCAGCTGTGTAACATATCAGATTTGGGCTACTAGCAAGAATACAATAAGAAATATTTAGAATAGCTGCTCACACTTTTTTGATTGTTGATTCACAAATGTATTTTTTGTTGGGTAATGGGGATGCAGAAAAAAGAGAGCAAAGGAGGCATGATGGACAAGAAAAATAAGTGCCCTTGGGGTAAAAAGAAGTGCCCTTGGGGTAAAAAGAAGTGCCCTTGGGGTAAAAAGAAGTGCCCTTGGGGTAGATAGACCTGCAGCAAACATGTCAACAAGAACACATGCACTTAGGATACCTTGAGTTCCTTGAGTTTGGTGGCCTGCCTCCCTCACGCTGCCCTGCTTCCCACCACCCCGTGGCTCCTCCCCCTCATGATAACCAACTGCCACGCCCCCTCCCATGGTAGCCGGACGCCACACCCCCTCCCATGGTAGCCGGAAGCCACACCCCCTCCCATGGTAACCGGCCGTCACACCCCCCTCCCATGGTAGCCGGGTGCCACACCCCCTCCCATGGTAACCGGACGCCACACCCCCCTCTGTAGAGAGCGACTGACTGTATGTGTACGTTAGGGCCAGACTGATGAGAGGAACAGGGTCCCACCGACGCGCCTCATAAATCTTGTAGTGGCTGGCCTCTAACAGCCTCTAACAGCCTCTATCAGCTAGATCAACAGGGAGCTGTGGCCCTTCTCAGGCCCCGGCGTCACACTCCCACCCTCCGTGATTCACCAGCAGTCAGGAGCTCTCCTATAAATCACAGTTTATATATCGCCTCTGGCCCTGGGTCACGTAGGCTAGGCTCTGCTTGGGGCAAAGGACAACCATTGTTTATCTCCTATCTATGTATGTATCTTCTATCTATCTGTCTATCTATATGTCTGTTTATCTATCTACCTATATGCTTGTCTATCTATCTATCTATCTATCTATCTATCTATCTATCTATCTATCTATCTATCTATCTATCTTAAGTTTTAATTGATAAATATTGATTATTAATTATTTTGGCATTTTAAATGCCAAAATAATATATACATAACAGTGAATCGCGGGGCAATGTGAAGCCCCCTCATTATAATGACTTTATTTTTAGTTTCTGTCTGACGATCAGCTGAGGAGCGGTCGGGAGGCGTCGGCTTACCGTCGGGTCGGAGTGACTTGGGCTTCAGGTCACTGTGCTCTCGCGTTCTCCCATGACCCGGGCCTGAGGTGTGAAACCACCATGAGGTCTCCCCCCCCCCCCCCCAGAGATAGCAGGGGCTAATCACACTGTTGCTTTTGACACCCAGGCCTGGGGGCAGCTAGCAGACGGACACCGTTCCCAGGGCCGTCTGCCCGCTCCCCTGCTGGACATCCAGTACACGGCCACGGCAGTTTCAACTGCCCCGGGTCAAATAAACAACTGGTGTGAAGAATAGGTGTGTGTGTGTGTGTGTGTGTGTATGTGTGTGTGTGTGTGTGTGTGTGTGTGTGACACTCATGATTCAGCATGTTGTCTAATATGGGTTTATATGATGGATATGGTGCACTCTTGTATATTTTGATTTGTTAATCTATCTGTTTATCTGCCTAACTGTTGTGTACATGAAGGAATGTGTCCACAACAGTGTTCAAAACATTCCAACAATAAGTTTGTCTGTAAGCATCTCCTCATGACTCAGGTACTTGTTCTCTGCCCTTATTGACACACTTAGTCATTCTCACCACCGTACACACACACACACACACACACACACACACACACACACACACACACACACAGGC
>NC_140236.1:34500806-34508306 GCF_949987555.1 Borostomias antarcticus
GGAAGATCCTACTGTGGTCATGCTGACGTTGGAGTGGGCTATGCCTGTCTGCTCAGCTCGAGGACCACCTTCAAGAGATCACAACGAGAACAGGGTTTCCTGAGGATGTGACTCCATTGAGGCGTGAGGTTATTTTGAAGACCAGTCAGTCAGGTTTACCTACAGTACTGCCAAGATTCCCTCATTTTCCATATTAGCAGATCTCCTGTAGTTCACAGCCCGAGGCTGCAGATCTTTGATGCTTACCGGCGTCTGTCAGATAACAGTTTGTGAGAATCAGAATTGGATTCATTTCACCAAGTAGATTTACACCTACGGGTCGTTCAATGATCGAACGGTCAGTGGTTCGAATCCCAGCTCCGACTGTCCACACGTCGAAGTGTCCTTGAGCAAGACACCTAACCCCAAATTGCTCCCAATGAGCAGGTTAGCACCTTGCATGGCAGCTACTGTGAATGGGAGAATGAGAGGTCATTGTAAAGTGCTTTGAGTGCCGCTAAGGTGGAAAAGCGCTATATAAGTACAGTCCATTTACCGTTTACTTTGGTCTGTTGGTGCATGACAATAAGCATTGTGCAAGGACAAGACAGCACAGTGCAAAATACAATAACAAAGTGGTAAATGCAATACCAGTACAGTACTAATATACAAACATGTACAAAATAGACAGTGTCAGTAGGGGTCACGTGTCAGGGGTCATTGTTGATGTGGCCAGTTGTGGTCTCCTGCCAAAGGGGAGGCGTTCACTTCTATCTGAAGTCCCTAAACATCTCCTCTGTCCTCAGTGCGTTGAGCTCCATGTTGTTTTGGCCGCACCAGGACATCAGCGAGGTGTGACTTCAGAAACATCCTGACATAAACTTCCAGACTCTTTACACGAGTCATGGTGTAAATGTACTACACACAGAGAGTACATCTCCATTACCATCGTAGCTATCTAGTACTGTGTTGTACTGTATATCTCAAGGTCTGGTGTGGTGCGTCATCTCTGTTCTCAGACGTCAGCAGCTGCCTTGACCAAAAAAGAGGACCCACACTACACATCCCCCTACACTAGTGCAAAGTGCCCGTTCAAAGCATACTTGCCATGACATAGCGGTGTCCCCCCTTCCTTTGTAGTATGCTGGCTGTTGTGGTTGTTCTGCGTGTTGCTACAGTGTGCATGCCTGTTGGGGGTCCGGGTAGTTCTGTGTGTGCCGGTGCCTGTACAACTTATTGCAACTATATTTCTCTTAAATGCACTAAATAAAATGACTTCACTCATACAATAGGTTACTTGAAACAACTCCGCTTCCTTAGTAGTCTATACTAAGAAGCTAACCCTTAGCAAGTGGGCGAGGTGCAAGTAAAAAAGAAAACAACCTAGTTGCTTTCTATCTATCTATCTATCTATCTATCTATCTATCTATCTATCTATCTATCTATCTATCTATCTATCTATCTATCTATCTATCTATCTATCTATCTATCTATCTATCTATCTATCTATCATCAGTGATTAAATATGTGACCCATACAGTAAACTCTGCAGGGCTGCACATGTTTATAAAGCATTACTCTGCACCAGGGGCAGCTAAATCGATCATAATATCTTGTATATACTGTATTTTGTTTGCACTGCATTGTGTAATTGCGCTGTTTTTTGTATTGCATTTGCGCTGCCCTATCCTGTCCTGCACCCTGTCATATGTCGTCTGCATATTTAACCCTAGTCAAATTCGTATGCATGGCCAATAAAACGGATCTTGAATCTTAAATCTTGAATCTTAAATCTTGAATCTTGAATATCAGATAAATTCACCATTCAATCATCACCACAAACCAAAACAAATGCACCCGAACTACTCTTCTTTACTGCAAAACTGAAACTAATGCACCCATAACTGAATAAAGTCTTACAACTCTGTTTCAACAGTGTGGAACAACCAACTATTGATCTGTAACTGTGCCATGAAAGGTGTGAGAGTTGTGATCCTAGAGAATGTTTTGTGCCTGTGGCTGTATTTGAAATACATTACATAAGAGGATATTACATAAATGTACACTGATATGTACCGGTATTAGGGTAAGAAATACTACCACCCACACACACACACACACACACACACACACACACACACACACACACACACACACACACACACACACACACACCTAATTTCCATATATAAGACCATGATGATGATGAATCATGACGTTCATATATAAAAACCTTCAATTTAATGTGTCAGTGTAAGCATCAGAATGTGTTTGTGTGTGTGTGTGTGTGTGTGTGTGTGTGTGTGTGTGTGTGTGTGTGTGCGCGCATACGTGCGTGCGTATGTGTGCCAGTGAGAGCATCATACTACTGGAAGTCACATGGTTCCTCTGAGTACCCCCCACTTCCTGGTCCAATTCCTACTATGCCCTTATATGGTCATGCACAAGGCACAGTCCAACTGACAGTGCTGTGTAGCGTAGTTCGTCACCGAGCTCCTCTCATCCTCCGTCTGTCTGTCTAGCACCCTGCTACCTTCACCTCCCCTTAGCTGAGCTAACGCACTGCACATTTACACACACGCACACACACACACACACACACACACACACACACACACACACACACACACACACACACCACAAACAAAACACTGTGATAGAAGACAAGTGTGAGCTCTCCTATTCTGTTTGCTGTATGTTGTAACATGTTCTTTGTTCATAGATCATCACGCTGAACCCATTACCACATCATGCAACTATACAAACACGTAGGCGATTAGGTATTGAGTGTTTAATGCATGTCTAAGCATTGAGTGTTTAATGCATGTCTAAGCATTGAGTGTTTAATGCATGTCTAAGTATTGTGTGTAACAGAACAACACATGCAATTTGAAGTGTTGCTGGGGATAATGACAGGTGTAAAGTGTAAAAATGTTCATTCTACAACGGAGAGTTTGGATACTTGATTCTGATTGGCTGCGACCGCATAACAATTAGTATTAATGCGATAAGATCAAGCGGTAGGCTATGCTTTGCGTAGCAACCTCACCTTTTTCGTATCCTATTACAAAAACGCACTCATCAGTCCGACTCCAACACTTCCACACCCCTACCAGCAAAAAGGAGTGCTCTGGAGAACTGTTTTAATAACTGCACCATAGCTGGAAATATTCAAATAAACGAATTATGCCTTATGGCTTATGTGAACAAGGCCAACATATAGGCCAACAAAATAGGTGAGATTGCCTATGTTGCCTGGCAACCATTTAATTCAGAACTATAGCATATCGCAGAAGATTTTATAAATACTAAAATGATAAGAATGATTGATAAATAAATGATTGAATGTTACTACTGAGTGTTTTTTGTGAATATATATATATATGTAGTAACCGTTGTAGAAATATATATATATATATAGAGAGAGAGAGAGAGAGTGAGAGAGAGAGAGTGAGAGAGAGAGAGAGATAGATAGATACACACGTGTATTTTTGATGTAATGTTCCAGGTTGTAAGGCAGCCAAGGGCAGGCGTTGTTGATTGATTTTCCTCTCCTAGATTACCAAGGACAATGTTGTGACTCCCTCAACATTGTGTCATCGTGTCCTTGGTTATGTATGCCCACGCCCACGCCCCCCCTCCCCCCTGGCTTGTCCTAGAAAGTTCCAGTGACCCCCCCCCCCCCCCCCATCAGACCCCGCCCCTCTACAGCTGCTGGCAGGCATGGTCGAGGTGTTTGTCGGGCAGCCCTACCCACCATGCACGGCGGCTCCCTACCAAACATGTCCCTTTCAACCACGCAGTAGTGAGGTCCTACCAAACACCCCCAAACACTCCCCCTCATTTACCTGTCTACACAGAATCCCCCCTCTCTCAATTCTTTTCATTCAACCATTGAGCAGATGCTCTCATTAAAAGTGACATACAATTAAGTGCCTTGCTCAAGGCACGATGGGAGGCAATCACTGATGGGAAATCACTTGTGAAGTGGTCTGGCTCAGTCTCCAACAAGGCAAGGCAAGTTTATTTGTAGAGCACATTTCAGCAACAAGGCAATTCAAAGTGCTTTACATAAAAGACAAAGTGAAACACATAAAAGGTCATATGCAAGCAACCTTTCAGTCACTGGTCTGACGGTCTGATCACTAGAACCCCTCTGTCTTCCTCTTGGCCTCTTGGTCTGGCCAGTCGTACCTGTCTCGCCTGCCCCAAAACTGGTTCACAAGGTTTCGCCTCCCAAACGAATCTCAGCTGAGAGGGAGTAGTGACACCTCCTCCCCTATCGTGCGTCCGGGTGTCAGAGGCGTGGGACAGGTTAGGGTTGTCTTGGCTCTTGTGAGCCAACAACGCAGAGTGGGGATTTCAGATGGTCGGTGTCACCTCCCTACATGCAACAGATCATGCCGTTGGAATGGATGAATAACAAGTCCTCCCAGTGCTGAGGGGAATTTCCACTCCCCTCTGAAGGAAGTAAATATGGGAAATCTTTCCCGAGCCTTCTAAATAGCCTGCAGGCTGTAGGATGAAGAAGCTCTTCCTGGTTAGTTTGTGTGTGCAAGTGTGCCAGCAGGATGGCCAGTATCACATGACAGGGAGACTGTGAGAAAGAGAAGAGGGAGGAGAGAGAGAGAGAGAGAGAGAGAGAAGGAGGGAGGGGAGAGGGGGAGAAGGAGAGAGGGGAGAGGGAGAGAAGGAGGGAGGGGAGAGGGAGAGAGAGAGAGAGAGAGAGAAAGAGAAGGAGGGAGGGGAGAGGGAGAAGAGGAGAAGAGACACAGCAGTGGTCATGGGAAAGCAGCAGCCCCAATACCAAACTTGTTTACATGGGAGTGTCCCGCGTGTTGAGCCAATACCAAGCTAGTGTTGAATAACCGAGGCGTTATCTCAGCTATGCGGTGGGACACCTAAGACCCACTGTGGTCTGGAGCTTAAGGACAGGACGATCTGTGCTGCTGATCTGACACTCTGCTCTTTAAACGAATTGTCTTTGTCTTCAACAAAACATTCCTTCCAGTGTGGTGGGCTGGGGAGTCATCCTGTACTGCTGTGTGCAGTATCTGTATCTACTGTATCTGAGCTCTCTTTGTACGGTAGTGTTCCTGACTCAGCAGGTGTAATGCTGAAGTACTCTAGACAGGGTCAGATGTTACAGGGTTACATGTTATTGTGGGTTACAGGGGCTGAGCATGTGAAAATACCAGCTTCTTAGGGCCGTCTGGACAGTGACCATGTTATTCAACTTGTAACACGTGACCGCTGTTTCCTGGTGTGCAGTGTGAGTAATGACCTTAACGACCACGCTCCCAAGACCTGGGATAACTTGGAATAACAGAATGAGAGGGGAGGATGGAGGGTAGGGACCCGCGCACAACAGTAATGTGGATTTCAACGTAGGTTGTGTAGGTTTCAGTAGCAGTAGTTTCCCTTCTATTGTCTTCGCTTGCAGCTTCAAGCTGAGCAGCGGACAGTCTGTTTCCTTGTTTACGTGAGCTTGTTGTGGCCACCTTGAGACTGTTGTGTCAACAGAGGAGAGAGAGGGTAGGCTGTTGATGGGCGGGTCGTCGGGGAAGCCTGGTGGATCAGGTGATTTCTCCAGCTCGGTATCAACAGATCGATGATAACATCGTATTTCCCGCCCATATGATCTCATGCTTCAGGAGAGCAAAAAAAAAAACGAAGAGACGAGCACGAAGTGTGACTTCATCACCATCATCGCCACAGATGATGATCCTATCCCGCCCCCCCCTCCCCGGTTGGTCAGCTCAAACCTGCTCACTCCTTGTGTGATCCAATCAAAAGGCTCGGTTCGGGGGCCCAGGGTGAGATCATGGGCTTAGTCACTGATCACACGACATCACAGAATTCTCCCCCCACTCCCTCCCTCCCTCCTTCCCTCCCTGCGCCCTCCCCCCTCTCCTCCGCTCTGTTACTCCCTCCTTCCCTCCCTGCGCCATCCCCCCTCTCCTCCGCTCTGTCTCTCCCTCCCTCCTTCTTCTCCTCTGTTTCTCCCTCCCTCCCTCCTCTCCTCCGCTCTGTTACTCCCTCCCTCCCTCCCTCCCTCCTTCCTCTCCTCCGCCTCTGTTTCCCATACAGCCCAAGCCGGCAGCTTCCCGGAAAGAGCCCAGCTGAGTGGAGGTAGCGTGTGTGTGTGTGTGTGTGTGTGTGTGTGTGTGTGTGTGTGTCGTGAGCGCATTGTCTGAGCTTCCCAGCTGATGTCAGACTATATTTTCCAGCCCTGAGCTCAGCGCGTGCCGGAGAGAGAGCGGCGGCGATCCGAGGGCTGCACACTCCAACGAGCGGATGACGTCAACGTCACACTCACGTGTTTGTTCAACGCTGCATTTATTGTCCGATCAACACACACAGTAGACTTGCGTGGTAAATAAATCCAGAAATCGAGCAGCTTTGGGGGCGCGAGCGGGACTTTCCCCCTCTAAACAATGGAGGCATTGGCTCTGTGTGTGAGACTGCTATTCCTGTAAGAAATTACTCAGACAGAAAGGGCTTTGAAAAAAAAATAGAAAAACAAGTGTGTCCCTGGAGAGTGACCGAGAGGTCAGCGCCTTGGCGTGTGAGGAGTCCAGTCATAGGGAGGACTGTTACTTCAGCTGATCGTCAGCTGACCTACCAGATAAAAATAAAATGCCTGTTGTTGTTGAATTTTGTGCCGTTGGTCTGTTTTCAAGGTCTTAGTCATGGTTCTGCACCGTCATACGCTAGAGAAGTGCTACTACTGCACACGCCATCTGGTTCCAATTAAAGAAAAGTTCAGAACCATGATTGTTAGCCTCTGGACTCTTGGAACTTACGAATATATAAATTTATAATTGATTACATTTATGTTCCAACATTTTCTCATTCCAGTGCATGGAGATCCACCTCCTGGACCTTCTGCTGATTTAACGCTAAACCATAATATATAAATAGCAGTTCCTTTGTAACTACAATTTTGTTACTCAGATAGTTACAGAATAATGAATGTAGACTCAATCTTAAGTGTTACCAATCTTTCTTTAAAGAGGAACTAGTTGTTAAGAGAATGCCTTTCATTCCTACAGACATGTTGACAATGACTCTGTGCTTTCGTTTCCTGTTTCCACACACTCCCTGGGCCTCGACATGGATGACTTAAACACACACATGCACACACACATGCCCATGCACGCGCAGACACCCACATACAGTATACACATGCAGATATTCACCACACAAGCTTGAGGATGTCACAAGTCTAGTGGTGGCTCCTAATCAGAGTGACATTGCAGCCTTCAAAATCACAGCAAAATCAGATGTCTGTCTATCATATGATGGTCATGATTGCTTTCATGTGCATCAAGTATGATGGAGAAGGATTACATACATGCCTACACACACACACGCACACACAAGCACACACACACACTATAACCCATGACGGTGCAATTTGGAAATTTGTAACTACAGTATCTGTAATCCTTAAAGCACTTCATGGAGCCAGCCAACATGTCTCTGTATACTGTACACTGTACTTTTACACATGACAAA
>NC_140236.1:34515806-34525806 GCF_949987555.1 Borostomias antarcticus
CGCACACACACACACACACACACACACACACACACACACACACACAGGAGATGGGAAATAGCCTTATATGGAGTCTATTTTGAGGGCAGTTCCTGATGACTGTCCTATGTGTGGTTTGTTTTGATCGTGGACACTGTGTCTGTGTACTGCTCTCCTCTCTGGGCTGTCTTGTACACAGGATAGTATGTTCATTCACTTACAGTAAGACTCTTTTAAACTCATATATTCAGATGTGATATGTAAAGTGGAGCTTGATCATCCCAGATCTACATAGTAAAGATATTTCATCCTAATGAAAATAATCATCTTACAACAAAATCCATACGGCTTTGGAAAATCACACTTAATATCTTTCATTAACGGTTTATATTTCATTTGCAGCAATAACTCTTTTTTTCAGCATGTATATATTTCATACATGTGGGTGGTCCCTCGATGTCAAAGTCCTGGTCCCAGATCTGCCCAAGGACAAGTCCCACTCACAATAACATTACAAGCCCATATTGTGAGCGAGTGCTAACAGCTCTACTTGCTGCTACAGTAGCACTGATTTGTTTTGGGTTTTCCAACAGAGCTCATGTTACAACATGCCCCCCTGATAACAGCCTATTCATGACCAGCAGGCTGTCCATAACAACAACTCCACCACGCTTCCAGTGAGTCATGTGAGATGTCATGGTGGTCACATGACTAGTGGTCATTTTAGATTGATGGTAATGTGAGATATGCAGTTCTGAAGTCATATAGCAAGATGATTGTGTACTGTGTTCTATAGGGGTATTAGAGGGGTCTGAGAGGGCAGTATAGGGTTATGGTTAGTCGTATATGGGGTATTAGAGTGGAATATA
Source organism: Borostomias antarcticus (assembly GCF_949987555.1). Taxonomy (NCBI): domain Eukaryota; kingdom Metazoa; phylum Chordata; class Actinopteri; order Stomiiformes; family Stomiidae; genus Borostomias; species Borostomias antarcticus. The sequence continues at coordinate 34,516,655 of NC_140236.1, forward strand.
GGGTTAGGGTTAGTAGTATATGGGGTATTAGAGGGGTATTAGAGGGGACTATAGGGTAAGGGTTAGTCGTATAAGGGGTATTAGAGGGGTATTAGAGGGCAGTATAGGGTTAGGGTTGGTAGTATATGGGGTATTAGAGGGGTATTAGAGTGGAATATAGGGTTAGGGTTAGTAGTATATGGGGTATTAGAGGGGAGTATAGGGTTAGGGTCCAAGGGGTATTACTGAGTGACTTAGACAAGTGATAGTGAGAAGTCACAAGGGTCTGAACACTGCCTCTCTCTCACACACACGCACACACACACACACACACACACACACACACACACGCACACACGCACGCACACAGAACACAAATCATCAGAACAGACCACATAAATGATATGACAAAACAGACGTTCAGGAACAATATCCACAGGAGTCTGATTAGGACACGATGTTCCCTGTGGCAATGAGACATGCTCTCCCCACACACACACGCACACACACACACACATACCGTATAAAGGGTTTAGGATGTTCTCTCAGGAATGGACAAAGTGTCCCTTGCTGTTCTCCTTATGAAGCCTGATATGAAGAAGAATGAGTCTGAGTGGATCACGTCTGACTTCATACATGGAGGAAAACAAAGAGCCCTAATCCTAATGAACGCCTTCCCTCGTAATTGACACTTTACATGTGCTGTATTTTGAGCGACGTCTTATCAAATGATCAATAATTGTAGTTATTCCACATGTATTGATGTGGTGCAACACTTCAAAAGACAAGGTACCCCCCCTCCCACACAATTATTTCTACGTTTTTAAAGCTGCCTTTTAGTGAAATGAATTAAAGTCAGTTACCATTGTACTAGTTCATAATCGGGATTAAGACGAGCAGACAGCGTACCCAAACTGTCTGAAGATTTTAAGAGGACAGGGGTCAAAAATGGCCTCTGACATCTGCTGTGTAGACAGTGATTATTCAAGTGTCACTAATTGTCTTTGACAAACACTGATGTTCAATGGGATTGGGTGGATTCCAGCCACAGTACAGTATGTGTGTATGATTATATGCAAGTAAATATCTTCTCTTGTTCACTTCAACAGTGAAGTCCACTGTTTTTCGTCTTTAGTTTTACCTTGGTACACTGTGTAAATCAATCATCAAATTGTACTTTGTGCATAGAACGTCGGTCTGTTAGCTGAGAAAGATTTGACTCATCTCCTCTTTACAACTGTAATATCCACCAACGGATTCATCACCGCAACACTTGAGAATGAGCTGCAGAGGCTCCTGGGTAATATGCAAATAAACACATTGCTGCAGAATACACGCTGGTATTTACCAGAATTTACTAGTGTCAGTTATTTTTGCGACAAAATTGCATTACGTCTTTAGGTTGATACTTGATACGGGCTAGGCATTTACCTCGAGCAGGACGGCTTAGCTTACACCCCTCTCTTCTCAACCTACACGTGTTCTGTCACATGACTCCGGCAGAGTTGCTACGGCAATACCACAGTCAACAGTGCTGCGGGGAGCCCCTGAAAACAGAGGGAAAGCTTGTAAAACAAGAGTGAGTCTGCTCCATGACTCAAACCAGCCGCGTGCACACAGCTGGGGGGGGGCTTACTCAGCTACAGGAAACCTCTGCTACTGAGGCCCGGTCCCCGTAAACAAGCACAGGAACACTGCAGACGGCTGACTTGCAACTTGTTTTGCATTTTACGAGTGGAACAGAGTCTTAAACCCTATCCCTCCTTTCTTCTCAGGCGAGTCGGACAACTACCCCTCTGGCCTCAAACTGCCTGCCAACGGCGTCACTAGGGGAAATCGGAATCACAAAACCGTCGGTTGCTATGAGAAGCATTTGCCGTGTCCCCGTTTAAGCATTTCATGACACATGTATGTACGATAAATAAACTAGCTTAACGCAGGCTGCCAAGGTTGAGTTATGTACTACAGTAGCACTTGAGAAGCTTCAGCTGTAGTCCCATCGGATAAAATGCATTACAGGGAGACGCCACACAAGTTAGGAGCTTTATAGCCCGTTAGTAACCGGTTGCTCGTCCCCCAATGCTGATTGATGGTCAATTCGGTCTTTCCTACAGTAAGTGTGAGGACCATTGCAGAGTAGGCAGCTCTTTGCACCGTTCAGTCGCGGTCCAAATCCAACATGTTGTAGTTGCAGAAATATCCCTGATTCATGACAATATGGCACAATGTTTTTGATTACTTTTCTACTGACCAAGCTTATATTGTTGAAAGTTGAAAGTTTGCAGTGTTGCGTTTGATCCGGTTTTGTGTCACCTGTGTTTGACCCTTACTGTTCAGGATCTGGATTCACTGAAACAGCCTGTGTCCTTTGTCATCACCCATTAATCAAATAAGGTAACATCCTGTACTGTTACTTCTCTCTGGAACATGTTCTGTCCCTCCCACTGTCTCCCTTCCCAGTATTAAAAGTTCCATCGCCTCTGCGTGTGTGTGTGTGTGTGTGTGTGTGTGTGTGTGTGTGTGTGTGTGTCTGCTGCTTCTGGAAAGAGGAGAGCATTACTGGAAACGGACATGAGCCGTAGAGGAAGGGTGCTTAAAAGGAAACCAAAGGACTCGCCAAACTCTTCAGGAATGTCAGGAATCCTCAGCATCTCTCTCTGGAATGTCTCCCTACTTGCATTGTCAGTAAACTAGACTACACTGGAACTCTGCAGTCAGTCTGACCACTGATTCCAGTCATTCAAACATACCTACATTGCAGAAAATATTATCTCTGTTTTGGCTTTTTGTTCTGTTTGTTTGTTTTGTGAAGTGGTAATGGAATGGGGGAAGAAGTAGCAGCCGACTCCCGTTAACAACAAGAGATAGATCGAATCTCTCCACAATCATTCTCTCCGCCATTCATACGCAGCCTGTTTGAGACATTCTATCGGAGATTGTACTGATGTTGTTTCAAGTCGAAGAGACAATTGTGGCTCATTTTTGAGGAAACAGTGATTCAGCTTTCCTGATAAACATTCTGCAGGTGTGTGTCTGGTTTGTCCCAGAGCCTGGTTCTGTCATCGGGTGTTACATTAATGGAATGTGCCTGTTTTTGTTCCCTGTTTCACCCAATTTGTTATCCAATCATATCCGACCTATTGTCCAATTGTCCTCTGTTGCTGCTGTCTGCTACCTGACCACCAGCTACCTGACCACCAGCTACCTGACTACCAGCTACCTGACTACCAGCTACCTGACTACCAGCTACCTGACCACCAGCTACCTGACTACCAGCTACCTGACCACCAGCTACCTGACCACCAGCTACCTGACTACCAGCTACCTGACTACCAGCTACCTGACTACCAGCTACCTGACCACCAGCTACCTGACTACCAGCTACCTGACCACCAGCTACCTGACTACCATCTACCTAACCACCAGCTACCTGACCACCTGCTACCTGACCACCAGCTACCTGACTACCAGCTACCTGACTACCAGCTACCTGACTACCAGCTACCTGACCACCAGCCACCTGACTACCAGCTACCTGACTACCAGCTACCTGACCACCAGCTACCTGACTACCAGCTACCTGACTACCAGCTACCTGACTACCAGCTACCTGACTACCAGCTACCTGACTACCAGCTACCTGACCACCAGCTACCTGACCACCAGCTACCTGACCACCAGCTACCTGACTACCAGCTACCTGACTACCAGCTACCTGACCACCAGCTACCTGACCACCAGCTACCTGACCACCAGCTACCTGACTACTGGCTACCTGCCCACCAGCTACCTGACCACCAGCTACCTGACTACCAGCTACCTGACCACCAGCTACCTGACTACCAGCTACCTGACTACCAGCTACCTGACTACCAGCTACCTGACTACCAGCTACCTGACCACCAGCTACCTGACCACCAGCTACCTGACCACCAGCTACCTGACTACCAGCTACCTGACCACCAGCTACCTGACTACCAGCTACCTGACTACCAGCTACCTGACTACCAGCTACCTGACTACCAACTACCTGACTACCAGCTACCTGACTACCAGCTACCTGACCACCAGCTACCTGACCACCAGCTACCTGACCACCAGCTACCTGACTACCAACTACCTGACTACCAGCTACCTGACTACCAGCTACCTGACCACCAGCTACCTGACCACCAGCTACCTGACTACTGGCTACCTGCCCACCAGCTACCTGACTCTCTGAAGCCTGTGACCATGACTGTGCAACACCAGACAGGGTCGCTGTAGAGCGGTGGACCGTAGCGCCGAAATTAAACCAACAATCCTCGGGAGCGGCAGCCCAATATATGTTGTTCCCCTGTGGGGTGCGGCCATATTCAGATCTGGCGAGAGCAGGGCGTGCCAGAACCCGATGCTTTAGACCTCGACACCACCGCCCACCCCTGATAGTTCCTATTTAACAACAACAACAACGAGTTGAAAGTCCCTTGACTAAAGTGCTGAAAAGCGAATTCTCTTGTGCAGGCTCAGAACAAGTTGTGCAAATGTGATAAATACAGACAAGGTCAAAGTTTTACTCAGAAAATAATTGCCTCCTGATAGAGGCATGATGATACAGTCTCGAATACCAGTGCATATACAGTACATATGCTATATAAAATAATAGGCAGCTCATGTTGGTATATTTAGCCAGCCACTGTATATTTTGGTCTGGCTGGCTGTGTGTGTGTGTGTGTGTGTGTGTGTGTGTGTGTGTGTGTGTGTGTGTGTGTGTGTGTGTGTGTGTGTGTGTGCAGACTTGCAGTAGTACAGTATGTCTCTCCCGTCGGAGCCAGGAAAGTGTACTAATAATGTCACCTAGAGCCAGAGCCAAGCTTGCAGGGCTGATCTTAGCTGTGTCAAAGGCTATTACAAATAGCCATTCATATACTGTACACTGCAAAATTAACTGCACATAAGGCATGCATTGTGAACAGTAAGTGTACAGGGATCTCCTACCATATGCCTTCAATTCAGAATGTTTTCTGCTCAATGGACTGCTTGCACAACAATGTCCTCTTTGAAACTAGAAGTGTGTGTACAGCATGCATACATTGTGTTTGCTTATGCATGCACAGTGTGCATGTGTGTGTGTGTGTGTGTGTGTGTGAACCTGCATACATTGCACCTGATTACACACCTGTTGAATTCTGCATAAACATATGCATCCCTTTGAATAATCTTCAACTTCCTTGAGCTTGTGTAAACACATACACACGTACCCTCACACACACAAGAGAACAAACACCCTGACACGCACACGAGAGAACAAACACCCTGACACATGCACACGAGAGAAGAAACGGTGGCAGCGTGAGGCCGGCTGGAGACAGAATGTTCCGGGGTTAGGGTTAGTTAATTTCTCCGGGGTTAGCGTTAATTCTGGAGCTTATTTACAAGCCGTAGGGCGGGGAGGAGGGAGAGGAGGTGGGCCCAGAGTGGAGCGACGCAGCCAGGGAGCGAGGAAGGAGGGAGACGAGGTTGGCCCAGGAGGGACGCAGACAGGGAGGGAGGGAGGAGTGGGGTGAGGAGGGGGGGGGGCAGAGAGAGAGAGAGAGAGAGAGAGGGAGGTGGGGGGGGGGGGGGCTGGGTGATACACACAGTGCAGCCTCTGTGAACACTTTACTTTATCCCCTGTATTGGGACCATGCTGCATGGTGATTCTGCATTTTAATCACGGTTGGTTGATTGATTGATTGATTGATTAATTGATTGGTTGATTGATTGGTTGATTGATTGGTTGATTGATCGGTTGATTGATTGGTTGATTGATTGATTGGTTGGTTGATTGATTGGTTGATTGATTGATCGATTGATCGATTGATTGATTGATTGGCTGATTGATTGGTTGGTTGGTTGATTAATTGACTGATTTATTGGTTGATTGGTTCATTGATTGATTGGTTGATTGGGTGATTGGTGGACTGATTGATTGATTGGTTGATTGGTTGATTGGTTGATTGGTTGATTGATTGACTTTCTGCACCACTTGAAAAAATATTTAATTATTTGCTATAATGAGGGCGGAAATCAGACTGAAAAGTTTCAAGGATACAATTAGCAACTAGAAAGTGAAACTGGAAAGAGTCAAGTGTCATTGGAGCTATGTGTGATGACAATAAAGTTCAGCTGACGCACATGCTTGCGAAAGCCCTATGCCTGAGAATGCGCAAGCATCATTCCCCTGTCAGATGTGTAAAGGGATTCCCATCTTTTTAAACCGATCGCCCTATCAGGACGCAGCGAGTGTCATTGGAGCTACACATGATGACAATGAAGTTTAGCTGACTGTCGGCTGACGCAAGCAGTTGACTGCCAACCGTGCACTTTGAGAATGAAAGAACAAAGCAACATGGAAACACGGCACCCTTGCCGGAGGACAAGGCACTTCATGAGCCTTACTGTTGAAAGACATCTGAATGGGAAAATGGCACGGCTCTGTGTCTCAGCCTTGACAATAGGCTTAGAATAAAGAGCACCGTGCATATCTGGGAACTTGGTGACAGTGTTGTTTGCCGATGAGAGGAAATATAGAATGACAGAGGTAGAGCTACAATGACAGAGCTAGCTACAGTATCTAGTAGAAACATCTTTCACTTAGATGTGATCTATTACTGTAATAACTACGCACATGCTGTATATGTCTGTATGTAGATCAATCAATCAATCAATCAAAACTTTATTTGTATAGCGCATTTCATACCCAGAGGCAACACAATGCGCTTTACAGAGAACAAGGGAGGTGGGCATACGACCCACTCTCTACATATTCCAGAGGGAAGCAAAAAAACAGTAATCACCCGGGGGCCAGATAAGTGAGCTGTAAAAATTCTTCCCTGACCCCTCTCAACAAGGTGATCGAGCAAGCTCCAGGAGTATGTTTGTCTACCGGCTAAGAACATTTATAAAGCAATACATTACATTAAATTACATTTCAGGGTGGTACACATACACGGGGGTATCTATCGGACTCCGCATGGTAACAGTCGTTCCTTTTACCAGGTCTGAGGTGGGCCCAGAGCTGACCCCCGGGTCTCGCTGCTGAACACGTGTTGAGATGTGTGGCCGGGACGTCCCACCGCTGTGTCAACTCAGAGAGATGCTCCGTGTGGCTATTCCCTTTCACTTAGCCTCAGGCTGGGCTGGGAAATGGAGAAATTCACACACTGCACAGCATGCGAACCCGAACCCTATCCATCATGTTCCCAAGAGTGTTTATCTGGGAAAACGGGGAAAGATGTGGTAACAACAAGGACATACGGGCTTAGACCACTAGGATAAACTCAAAAACAAACCCTTGCTCACAGGGGGAAATTACTATACAATACTGCTACAAGTATTTAATTACTATACAATGAATGTTAATCGGTTATTGAATTGATTTATAATTACAGGAAAGGTCAGACTATTATATGAGCAGATGTATACATTTACTTTCAGAAGCTCTCTGCTAACAATTTAATTAATCCAGTTCACACTCAGTCATGCATACAAAGTATTAACAAATGTTTGTTTTTTGGTGCAGATGCCAATTAAATAGAGGTACAGTACTCCTGAAATCATCACCTACTTGTGTGGCTCACAAAGGCTTCTGTCTAGACAGGTGAGTGCTCTGTGCTCTGGCGTAGTAATAGGGGTGTTGGGCGGTAGTGGTGTTGATAGTGGTGTTGGGCTGTCCTGTACATGTGAAGAGAGGCATCATTAGTGGGATCATATTTGAATTGTTCAGGCACGCTCCTTGCAGACACCTGACTACTGCTGCACTATGCCTTCAGACAGGATACAGTATTGTTTATTAAGAGCCCCGTTAGCTGCTACACAAGGCAGCATGTACTCTTCCTGGGGCCCACAACATAAAGAAAAACAGAATAGAGTTTAATAACATCCATGCAAATAATATCCATACAAATGATACATTAGCTAAAGTTGTATGCTAGCCTACAGTATTGCGCCATCAATGTCAACATAATGCATGGGCTCTAAGCAATGCCATAGATAAATATGTGACAACAGAGACATCATTTTATGACCCTAGTTCCATCACACCATCTCACTTGTTGCTGTCCTCCATTTTGTTTAGTTCTCATCTCTCCATTCTTCTCATCTCCATTTTGCTCATGAGAAATTAGCATCTAGGGAAGGACACCAAAGTACGTTTTCCAGTAGCCTTATACTTGACGTAAGGTCATGGCGTGTCCAGTAACTGAAAGTACTGAACACTGGCATTGAATGCATTCTACTGTATACAAACCATGTGATCTATGTTCTGAGAATATGAAATATGAAAATAAACACACTCTACAGAGCAAAACCTGCGGCAGACAGACAACTATTGCACTGGGAATTGCGTCCCCGCACGTCTGTGTGAACCAAAGTACCGAGCCATACCCTGACATTTATATCATTGTGAGTGTGACAGTCATTAATGCAACACGGGAACCCTGGCGTGTGTTTGAACTTCTTCCTCTCTTTGTGACAGTACACCACGAGTCCTGAGAGTCCTGAGAACCCAACACGCACCATCCTCCTGCAGGATGAGGACGGACAATGCCGAAGGAGGTCACCTATTAGGGGGTTGAGCAGCCTTGGGACTACCTTCCCTTTTATTCTCATTCTGTTCTTTTTTCTCATCTCTCTCTCTTCTCTGTTGGCCCTGTTCTGTATATTGTCCTTGTCATGAATGCTGAGCACAGCTTGGACGGGCCATTCCCAAGTATCACACTCTTATACGCCTGTACTCAGACAATAACCCTTTGTCATAAGCAGCGGTCACTTCCGGTCATAGACCTGTCTCCTGACCCCCTCTCCTTCATACAATCCCACTGCATTATGGGTTTATGGGAAAACATGATGCATCCACAAAGAGGACAATGGTCAACAACATGGAACGTGGCAGTAGCCATGTTTCCATCCACACGTTTTATGCGAATTAAGTTATATCGAATTAAAAATGCCTTATGGAAACAGTAAAATTCGATTAAAAGTCATGAAAATCGACAAAAAGTTTGTACTGTCGATCTCATCGGATTTTCTCTTGTTCGCTTAAAGTCTTTTGTGATAAATGCTTTATCCGATTTAAAGCTCTAGATGGAAACGCACGTTCACCGGCTTTATTCGCATTGACAAGTGGATGGAAACATGGCTACTGATATGAC
>NC_140236.1:34528306-34530806 GCF_949987555.1 Borostomias antarcticus
GAGAGAGAGAGGGTGCGTTCCGAATTGCATACTTCTACTTCTTACTACCAGTACCTACTACAGCTGCCCTTAGAAAGTACGTACTTTGCAAGCAGTAGGCAACCAATTGGGACATACTACCTTGTCATGACATTGCGCCTTGAAATTTGCCCACATCCGTCACTGTCCATAACGCAATATTCGTCTACGGCTGTCACGACTCGCACATGTGACGCACATTTCCGCTGCGCACAGGATTGTGGGTCAGAATAGACAGAAAAGCCTGCTGGCTTTGGATGTAGTAGGACATCCTGGTATTTTTGCCATACTGCATGTGGCATACTATGTATTGGGACATACTACATCCTGTTTTGGCATACTATATAGTAGGGTAGTATGCGATTCGGAACGCAGCCAAAGGGAGAGGGCATGTGCAGAATCAAACCCTAACAAACAGGAACGTCTTTGAAGCCAAGTACTGTAGCTGCAATGCTTTTTGGAGCAAATCGAACCAAAGATGTTTTCACCCGGCGGCCAATGAGCTTGACTTATGAAAGTTGATAAACGGCCATGTGTCATTGCTCCTGGAGTAAAGCCACACGCACCTGATCCTCATTTGTGTTTTCGTTGTATCTTGAGTGCTTTGTCACCTCTGCCCCAACGACAGCTGGGCGAGGGGTAGTGTTTTTGGTGGCGTGTGTTGGTTGGTTCGTTGGTTCGTTGGTTCGTTCTTTAGCAGGATTACGCAAAAACTACCAGGGCTGAGTTTCCCAGAGGCATCGTAGCGCTACGTTCATCGTAAGCTACGGCGTTCCTCGTAGCGCTACGATGCCTCTGGGAAACTCAGCCCAGACCGATTGAGACGCGGTGGAGGAATGTAGCTTCGGGCAACTTAGAAACTATCAAGTTTTCGAGTGGATCCGAATCACGGGTCGGGTCGGGTCCACAAGCCACCCAAACACAGCCGCCCATTCTCCTCCATTCATTGTTTGAACTTAGACACAGGAGCGAAATACACTGCTCAAAGAAATTAAGGGAACGCCAGTAATCAATCATCATGGCGGATCTCCATGAACGAATTAACCAAGTTGAAAATCTTTAACGATCACATCGTGCAATTCGCTGAGAACAAAATGACGGTCAATGGAAACCAAAATCATTAACCCATTGAGGGCTGGATGTGATTAAGTGTGAGGAAGTGTTCCTGTCATTTTTTGAGCGGTATATATCGACATGGGAAGTTCACAGAGACAGGGTTTGCACCGCCGTAAAGCTCTCGACCTAACGAACGCAGCAATGCCAAACGTGTCCTGCTCGCACACACGTGCATGTGCACAGAGCCACGAAATGCATGCATGGGTGGAGGTCTGTGCTCTCCACGCACCGGTTCTAGTTGTACCTCTGTTTGTTCAGTTTTAGCATCGCCTGAAGTATCGCATTTAACATGACAGCTGTGTGTAGAATGAGTCAGCTTTCGAGGAATAGCGTTCAGCTCTACAGGTAAATCAGCCTGCGGAAAGGGCGAGCGACCAGCTACTGTTTGATCCCAGCCCTCATTCTGTCCAATTATAAAGGTGCGATGACGTTCGAGCCATCGGTAACCATCTGTTAGCCTCTAGCCTTCCTTGTATTGTTTGCTCAAGGTACAACTAATGATGATCAGTTTGCGTTTGCTAAGATCCCCGAGGGCCCAGTCCTCCCTGAAAACATATAGTTAAGCATCGTAAAACCCAACAGTGGACAGAGTAGCAAGTGTTAAATTCCTCACGGTTTTTCCACAGCCCTCAGGAAAGCCCTCCCTGGCTATTTTTAGCACCCTGTTTCTGAGTAAATTAGCTCACCGCAGTACAAGCTGACTCCTAGTCTCGCGGCTAACTACAGCTTGACAGCGCTGAGACAGTAGGCTTGTGTGGCTGAACAGTTCTCTTGGGCTAAGCTCTGCTGAGCTGCAACTGGAGCTTTCGAATGTTTTCCCACATGCTGTTTTGCTGCTTGGCCTCTCTGAAGTTCAGGCAGGTGATATATGGAGTTGCACAAGTTTGGACTCGTGACAGCTCTGGGAAAACTTTGCTTCACAGTGGCTCCCTAACCCCTGCCCCTATGGAGGCAGCTGGAAGCAGCAGTGCGTGCATGTGTGTGTGTGTGTGTGTTTGTGTGTGTGTGTGTGCGTTACAGGGTGGAGGACAGTTGCTTGGGTGTGTCTGTGAGCAAATGACATGTTTGGTGGGAAAGTGTACACATGCAGTTCCCCATGTGCATCTCTTGCGATTGATGCTGATCTCTCCATACTGAAAAAACATGACTCATCAACTTTGATGCTGATCTCCATACTGAACAAACATGACTCATCATTTGTCATGCTGATCGATGGACTGTTCTTCTACTGTAGCATTGAGTCACTTCAACTTCCTATGAGCCTGTCATGAATAACTCGTTATTTTGTCTGCTCTAACCCTCTCTCTCTCTCTTCTCTCTCTCTCTCGTTCTCTCTCTCTCTTCTCTCTCTCTCTCGTTCTCTCTC
>NC_140236.1:34535806-34540806 GCF_949987555.1 Borostomias antarcticus
TAGTAGTAGTAGTAGTAGTAGTAGTAGTAGTAGTAGTAGTAGTAATAGTAGTAGTAGTAGTAGTAGTAGTAGTAGTAGTAGTAGTAGTAGTAGTATAGTAGTAGTAGTAGTAGTAGTAGTAGTAGTAGTAGTAGTAGTAGTAGTAATAGTAGTAGTGGTAGTAGTAGTAGTAGTATAGTAGTAGTAGTAGTAGTAGTAGTAGTAATAATAGTAGTAGTAGTAGTAGTAGTAGTAGTAGTAGTAGTATAGTAGTAGTAGTAGTAGTAGTAGTAGTAGTAGTAGTAGTAGCAGTAGTAGTAGTAGTAGTAGTAGTAGTATAGTAGTAGTAGTAGTAGTAGTAGTAATAGTAGTAGTAGTAATAGTAGTAGTAATAATAGTAGTAGTAGTAATAGTAGTAGTAGTAGTAGTAGTAGTAGTAGTAGTAGTATAGTAGTAGTAGTAGTAGTAGTAGTAGTAATAGTAGTAGTAGTAGTAGTAGTAGTAGTAGTAGTATAGTAGTAGTAGTAGTAGTAGTAATAGTAGTAGTAGTAGTAGTAGTAGTAGTAGTAGTAGTAGTAGCAGTAGTAGTAGTAGTAGTAGTAGTAGTAGTGGTAGTAGTAGTAGTAGTAGTAATAGTAGTAGTAGTAGTAGCAGTAGTAGTAGTAGTAGTAGTAGTAGTAGTAGTAGTGGTAGTAGTAGTAGTAGTAGTAGTAGTAGTAGTAGTAATAGTAGTAGTAGTAGTAGTAGTAGTAGTATAGTAGTAGTAGTAGTAGTAGTAGTAGTAGTAGTAGTAGTAGTAGTAGTAGTAGTGGTAGTAGTAGTAGTAGTAGTAGTAGTAGTAGTAGTAGTAGTAGTAGTAGTAGACACAACTTGCCTTGGATCACTTAATTCAATAGAGAAGCCATAGACCTGAATATCACACTATGTGAGAGGTAAGCAGTCAGGGTATTAAATGCCTGTTGTATGCGTTTATCTCAACTCTGAATACAGACTCCTAATTGCATATACACGTAATGTGGTAAACACCTACCTAAGGACTTTCTCTCCTTTTCAGATTCTGTTTTCTCAGATTCAGTTGACTCATGGTTTTTGAAGAGAACTATGTCTATTTATGGGCCAGATACAGTCATGCTGTCTGGTCTATAAAAGACTGTCTGTGTACATTCACCCGGAGACAGAGAGGGAGGAAGACCTGCCAAACACCTGTATGATTAGTGAGAGTCTGTCTGGGTCTGTGGTCATGTCTGGTCTGTCTGTCCTGTCCCCTGTGTATCTCTCTCTCTCTGTCTCTCTCTCTTGTTCCTGTTTAGGCTGTCTGGGAAAGTCTCTCTCCCGTCCTTATTGGCACACGTGTCTGTGTTTTCCCTCCATGACTCAGATTCAGACGTGCTCCCTCCCTCGTTCCCGCCCTTGTCCGTCTCCCCAAGCAGAGACCGGGGCGCGTCTGCTGAGGGAGGAGGGAGGGAGGGAGAGAGACCAGGGTGCGTCTGCTGAGGGAGGAGGGAGGGAGGGAGAGAGACCGGGGTGCGCCTGCTGAGGGAGGAGGGAGGGGGAGAGAGAGGAGCGCCTGAGGGAGAAGGGAGGGAGGGAGAGAGAGAGAGAGGAGCTCCTACTGGGGGAGGAGGGAGGGAGAGGGAGAGGAACTCAAACAGACAGAGAGAGAAGGACAGAGAAACGACCAAACTCATAATGAGGATGGGAGCTTAGTGTGTGTCATTTGCAATGCAAACATATGCAAATGGTATGCAAATAGAGACTAGTGGCTTTACTGCACGTGTACATTTTCCTCTTTTTTTTTTTTTTTTTAAATCTATACAATATTCCGTCTTTTGATTATTTTGCTTTAGATGTTTAGCGATGTTGCAGCCCAATTTTTGGTCTTCAGTTAAAAACCAAGCCTGCATACACCCTTCAAACGGCCTTGGGCTTTTTCTCATATGTCTTTATGTCTCACGCTCCTACACCCAGCTGACCACATCACTGGCTCCAGTTGGACACGCGAGGCCATAAATGGACTCTGCTTTCATCTAAGTCCCATAACTTCACGGGTGCAGCCAGTGAGAGACTCTGAACTGTTTTCTGGGTGTGTCCGCTCTCTACATTCCTCTGCCATTACCGCTAAGATTGGAATGCGCAGAATGCAGACGAGCATGTGATAAAACCAACAACTGTCTCAATCCTCTGCATTCAGCAGGACTATAGGTCCAACATTCCAAAGATTATGACAACCCTATTGTGTTTTCAACCGTTCTCTCTCGCTGTTCACCTACTGTCTCTGCCTGTCCCAGCGTGTGTGTGTGTGTGTGAGTCAAAGTCAAAGTCAAGTCTTTTACTTATCAAATGTGCAGAGTGATCACCCTGCATGTTCTATAAATAAAAGACTTTGACGTTTTGATATCTCATCTGGACAATGACATGCTTGAGAAGAGCGATTTGTTTAATACATCAAACTGAGGTAAATGAAGAAGAAGAAAAAAACGTGTGTGTGTGTACTGTATGTGTGTGTGTGCATGTGTGTATGACTCTGTGTGTGTGTGTGTGTGTGTGTGTGTGTGTGTGTGTGTGTGTGTGAGTGTGTGTGTGTGTGTGTGTGTGTGTGTGTTTGCATGCATGTGTGCGTGTGTACATGCATTTTTATGTGAGATACTCACTTTCTCTCTCTCTCTCTCTCACACACACACACACACACACACACACACACACACACACACACACACACACACACACACACTACAGGGCACGCCTTACATGTTCTTCTCTTCAGCCTAGCGTGGTGGAGGAGGTTGGGATGGGATGATCAAAAGTGGATTTGATCCTGTCTGCAATTACGTCAAATCCAGCCTGATGAAGTCATATTGATCATGATTGATCATAATCAAGATTGATCGTGTCCCTAGAAACCCTTTGCACTAAATGTAAATGTTAATGAAGACAAACACACAAAATGCCATTGAGAGTGTGAGAGAGAAAATCTAATGTAATCCAGTGATTGTAAACACCTCAAGTCTGGTCATAGTAATATTGCTGTATTTTGTCTGGAGAGAGACAGTGAGGGGGGGGGGGGGGGTTGAGGGGGCTGTGTGTGTGTGTGGGAACATGAAGGGGTTGAGAGATACTCCAGTCAGTGACATTTGTTGAATAGAGCCCCCCCTCCACCCCCCCCCACCCCCAGTCTGAGCAGCTGTGACTACGTATGTTGGTGTGTGTCTAAGCAGGTCAGCTGGCAGGCAATACACACACATACACACACACACACACACACACACACACACTCAGTAGCCAGAGCAGGCAGTTATTAGGTCACTCCCAGCGCTGTGAAAGCTGGTGCAGAATCAACCCAATTTACCAGAGAGCAGAGATGATCTGTGCTTTCCCTCATTGTCCATCTGGTCTGACCTGCCGGCCTGGTCCATCGTCAGTAACATGGAGGCGGGGCTTATAAATATCCACCTTGGCCTATTAGCCCCCGTTTGCGTGCCAAACAGTTTTTGGAAAAGTTCCCTTTGCATTTTTAAAAACATCCACAGTCAGAAATTACACACTAGGAATTTCCTTTGGGTCAGTGTATGCCTTTACCCAAGTTAAGTGGGTAAAGGCATAAAGTTTGTGTAAACCGTATCCAGGTACATGGTGAATAAACTGATCTTGAAAATCCTTGTGCACACGGTTCGGCAAAAATGCTAACGCTGTAGTATGCAGGCCAGCCTTGCCAGGTGAAATAAACAAATAAACGGCCTATTGCCAGTTTACATGGTGATGGTAAGGGTGCCGTTTTAAAGAGATTCCACTGATACCTGTTTTCAAAAGTTTGCGTTTTCACCAAAATCACCAAAATGCCGGTGTTGCCTGAACGAAAGGCCAAATGACAAGTTTTTTGTTGTTATGCAGGGACTGTTGTCATTTCTTTCTTTAAATATCATGTTAGGGCTACCCTAACCTTAACCCTAACCCTAACACCACAACACACCAACCCCAAGGCCTCCCAGAAGCAGCCGGGGGACCACAGATCGGTCGCTGGCTCTTTAGCGGGGGCCCGTCTGCGGCAGTCTGCCAGCAGATTCAGCATGTAGAACGTTCAATAGACGTTGGTCACCATCTTTTAACTTCAAGCCAATCAGTGGACAGGAAGTGTATTTCCCAAGCTACAAAGCAGCTTTGCCTAAAATAACGTATTGCACCATTTGGTCTCCATACCTGAACACGCTGCAGTCTTACCGATGTGTCTGACTTTACACATTAAGAAATTTAATAAAATTAGAATCTGGTTTAATCTAACAATGTCTCTGACGCTGACATGGAGAAGATACAATAATAAAGAAGAGAAATGTTGAGGTCTGCGGGGGGGGGAACAATTTTTCATAATATTCTTAGATTTAATTCAGTTTGACCATTTCTCCCAGACAAGTCACTGAAACACACAGCTTTTTGTTGAGTCTGTGGTATAATCTCAACAGGACTGTGTCTCGTCAGGCAACTCTAATAATTAACCCTGGTGACAGTCTTGGCCCCTGTAAAGAATCTTTAAACATAGAGCAGTCAATTTATCCCGGTGGTGGAGCCTCCAGCTGTAGAGACCGAGCAGGTGGAGCTGTCAGGTTGAGAGCCCGGGTTAGACTGATGATGGTCAACCACAACAGGTGAGAGTCTCTTCAGCAAGGTGGGGGATCTGATTCTCTGGAACATGACCCAGTTGAACCCACCATAAACCCAGGGCCACTGAACCCAGGTTTGCATGGGTAGTAGAAGTAGCTGTAAGACTGATATTCAGTCGTTCTGTGTATTTAGACTCCTTCCATGGATTATCCAGTGGAGAAGGATATCATAATAATACAACTTTATTTGTATAGCACCTTTCATACAAATAAATAGAGCTCAAAGTGCTTGGTATTTCATCAATGGATTAACTATAGCAAAGAGTAGCCTTTATAACATGTATTTCTATCACTGTTTGTTAGTATTCTATACTGAGTAGTGATGTCTATCAGGAGTAACTAGTCAATAGAATTACATAAAATGCTGTG